>NW_017296059.1:3335702-3518805 GCF_001594075.2 Trachymyrmex cornetzi
CAAGTGTGGGTATCTACCCCATATCAATCAGTCGGAGACAATCGGTCGCGATTACACCTTTCTGACGCATCGAACCAATCCGATACGCGTGGAAGAAAAAAAATAACCGTGATTATCTTGCGCGAGATATCCCTCTCTTTTCCCGAAACGACTAGGGACCGAGTACGCGAATGGTAAAGTCCAATCGATTGAAAACCATGTTGCGAAACGATCGTTCCTGTCGTTTATTGGTCATATACCACGTACGGGACCGGCGGAACACCCGCGCCGCATTTCAGCGCTCTGAGTCAGGCTATCGGCCGGTCGCGCAAATCTTGCGCAACTCGCATATAGCTATCTGTAGCTAACAAACACCGAATGCCGCTTTACTTGCACCGCGTCGTTAACAGGGCTCTGCAATACGATATGCCAAACGAGACGAGTCGTACGGTGCAGAACGGCAATCCTCCGTGATCGTGATGATCCCGGCTACTCTTCCACGCTCCTCGCCTTGCACAAGACTAGAATTTGCAGAATCAAGTACCGTGAAAGAGGAAGGAAGAAGATAGTCGAGTGTAAATTCAGATAGAATCGTGTACATTCTAAAAATATGGGTGTATATTTAATATCATGTGTGTTAAATATTCACAGAGTTGGTGTTGATTTAAACATCAACTTGTAGATTTATAAACATCATGGGTTTCAAACTATGCTGTTAAATCCATACGATGTTGGAATTTATCAACACTAACACGGTAAGAGTTATATTTCACATGGTGTTAAATCCACCTCCATATTTTTTTAGAATATACAACCCTTACTATACCATACAATTTGGTGTCTCATCCATACTAAAAATTCACCAACATACTTTCAACTTTCTAGAATAAATATCGACTCTTTATTTTGAAGAATAATAAAATGTAGTATTAATTTATAATTACCGAAAGACTCAAAGAAACTCGCACGAACAGGAATCGCTCGGTCACTAGTTACCCATATTAGTACGGTAAGGGTTAATATTGATATGTGAGGTCGCGATGCCGAAAACTGAAAGACAAGCATCGCAACAAACGAGATAAAATGGACGCAGACCGAGGAAGAACAAATAATTAAAGGATCTCACAAAGTTAACAGGGTTAAAGTTAATTACAATAATAGGTACGCATACGAGGGAAATCGCGTTCTAAAGGCAATTATCCGCAGCTGTCGTAGCGGAAGTCACAAGAGCGCTTCTCATCGGAATGGTAAACGGCCGCGCGCGTTTCTCCCGGTACGTCGGAGAGCCGACCGAGTCCTACGTGATTTGCCGGAGGCAATCGCGCAGCTCGCGAGCGCGTAACTTCGCCGATGCCTAAGCGAATTGCGTCACACGCGACACTCGGCAAAGTCGAGCCGAGCGGAGTAGACTAGACGACGCCGGTCTCGCACGAGTGATCGTCTCGATTATACGCCATATACGCCGAGTAATCGCGATAAGCCGCCTGCGTGTCGCGATCTCGATTATCGGCGTGTATCGGTGGCATGTGACGATATGAGAATCGCCCGACGATGGGATCGGACCTCTCTTCAGAACTTCGTAGGCTCTTCAGGTTTCTCCCGTTACCCGGGAAACCGGGAAGGACAGTACTGTAAAGAGAGACCCTCGTAAAACTCCTACCATTAACTCATTGTGTTTATAGGCAGCGGGATATTTATAGGCGGCAGCAAAAAGTTGCGTTACTCTAAATACATAGGTACTTCGAGCCAATTCTAATTTACCGTAAGTACCCACGCGGATATTTCAAGGACTTGCTCGTTTCGTTTTATAACGATTTCGGAAAAAATTAAGAAAGTTTCCTAGAAGGGTTTCCTAAGACAACACACACAACACATCTCGAAACTATTATATTACCGGCGGTATTGTAGCTTTTTTTTTCTTTTTTTTTATTGTAAGAATTTAGCATAAAAAAAGATTTTGAAGTAAAGAAGATTGAGAAGTAAAAAAGACTACTATAAAAGGAATAATGAGAAAAGAGGATCAAGCGAATTTGGAGATGTTATAACGATGTGCTTGCTTTTTACAATTTTTTTTACAATTTTCTTTTATCAGAAAGATCGTCAGATGTCGTTCCAAGAAAGCAGGTATGCCAAAAATAGTCATGTTCCAAAAATTCGTATCTTTATGGCCCGAAATCACATTCTATATTCTAGTTCAAATCCTGACTGAGAGATAATATTTTTCACAATAAATTTCTTCTTTGCAGTGCAATATTTTAAGATGCTAATAGCATCATTAAATCGACGATCAATTTATAATAGTGATATTAATTTTTCAATTTTAATTTGTGACAGCATTTCAAGTCAGTAAACAACGCACAGTCTATATAGAGTGAGTCATAAGTATGTTATAAGTAAAATTTCGTGAGTGTATTCCTGAATGAAAAAGGAGAACAAATGTTTCTGTGTACATTAGGTCGCAAATGTTTCGTTAAGACTGTTCATAAAGACCAGGAATGTGCCAGTCATGTGTACGTCGTGCTCAGGCATGTGTAAAAAATGATGGAGGACATTTGGAGCATCTGTAAAAAAAAATACCCCTACCTGAAACTTTTAAATAAAATCATTATTCACGATTTGTATTTGAGTCGATCATTATTTTGACAACGAAACATTTGCGCTTTAATGTTCACAGCAACATTTGTTCTTCCTTTTTATCCAGAAACACGAAATTTTTTATATACTTATAACTCGTTCTGTACACATTGAAAAATACATTACGGAAATAAAGTATATTCTGAATCTTAGTAAATTCAATACTTTAATCGAGATTATTAAATTAAAACAAATTCGATTTGTTTATTATACAAGTGGCTTCTTCGATTAATTTTATGATATTCTTCAAAAAAGAAATTCTTTTTAATATATATTGATAAGTTTTTCTAAAATTTATAAAAAAAGTTGAGATTACTTTAAAAAATTCTTTGTTAAAGATAACCGTTAAAAGAAAGTAAATTGAGTAATCACTTTTCTCTCTTAGTAATAGAATAATATTTGCGTGTGTATAACCGACAAGATATATATTTTAAAATTTACATATTAAAATATCAGGCATGAAGCTTAGACCCTTTCGTTATTTGATTTCGTTTGATTTAGTCTACATTGTTCGTTGATATATCCTGGACAATGACCTCATGCAAAATCTTCTGTCACCGCCTTCTGCCTCCATAGCGTCGTCCCTCGAAAATAAGCTCGTTTAACTACCAAATTAAATTAATAGACGAGAACGCGCGCGGGTCGCTCACGGTCGGTCGGACGGACAACGGTTATCATTAGCCGGCGTGCTCGAGATAATACTAGTTTTCTTTGGGCGACGCCGCGCAGACTATCGACAGATAATTGCATAATGCGGGAGCGTATCCGTTGCTCTCTCTCTTACTTTGTTGCCGCGCATAAGTATACATATGCACGAGAACCGCGCCGTCGCATATTCTCGGGTGTGTTGTGGGTGGGCACGAGTGTCCTTGGCCTTGAACATATCGGCCCTCATGAGACCGGGACGCTCGTCGACGATGGCAACGACGAGTAGCAACCGGCACCAAGAAAATGCGGGCCGCGCACCGCACCGGTTGTCCATGACGTTCGCCGATGCCGATCTTTCCTTCTGTGCTCTTGCCCTCCTCCCATCACCTTCCTCGTAGTTCGTACCACTCTTTCGCGCTCGGATACGAAACAGAAACTCCCCGCTCTTCTTCGATGCCCTCTTATTCTCTATACCGACATCGTATTCCGTTTCTTACAACCGCTTCCCGCGTCTAATCTTTCCCTTTTGAACTGGCCGCATTTTGCGCTTCTGTCGGATAGCGCCAAAGCGTCGGTTTTTCTTTCCCTTAAAAGCCTTCTTACGGTATCAGTGACATTGCGTTTTTTTGCGAGGCCTTATTACCGGTCATCGCAACGCTAGAAGCGACATTACAAACAGAATTGGTTTCTTTAAGTCTCATAATAGCCTTATTATAACATTGCTGTTTACGATGTCAAACGGCAAGCCTTTTATTAGTTTCTTACAGTATAAAAGAAAAAACTGCTTGGATGAACAAAACTCTTGGATGATAACCTCCGCTTCAATTAATATCGCATTGAACAAATTATGTATTGATGCAACACAGTAAATTTCTTCAATACACTGCGCAATAAACATAATTACTGAATCGACAAAATGTTTATCGCGTTAATTATCGCATTATATAATTTGTCGAATGAATTTCATATTTGCTTCAACATGTTTTGTTTCGTCGAAATGAACGGATTTATTCTAAATAGTTTTTTCTTCGACTCGGAAATAGCTATTTTTTTTTTACACAATCATCTGGGATTTTTGTATATTCTAATTAAAAGTCGTTATTATTAATTACGTATCGTATATGATTAAAATTCTTTGCCATTGCTAAAAATCTAATGTAAACTACAGATTTTTAGTATTAAATTTTTAAGCAGCCATAACATACACCATGTAATTACTAATTAATAATAGTGACTTTTAATTGGGATATAAAAATCCCAGATGATCGTTTATGTAAAAAAAATTAGATGACTATTTTATGTATATACAACATGTAATTAACTCTCGACTGCAATAATGCATCATTTGGACTCGAAGTAAAAATTTTTGAACGACTATATAGTCTATATGATTGATATTATAGTATTCTAAATTGTAAGTAAAAAACTTTGAACCTTCCTTTATCAATCGCCATAAAGTGGAGATTCAATTACATTCTGTACTTCAAACAGAACGCTTTAAAACTTAAGGTCCCATATGTGTCATTTTCATTGAAGGTTTAGTAATTTTTATTTAGAGTGTAAAAATCATCCAGGTGATTGTTTACGCAAAAAAAAAAACTAGGTGACTATTCCGGGTTAAGATTGAAAGTATTAAAAATCCGAGAGGTTTATTTTGGATGATCCAAATTACGTTATTACAAAAACGGCTTCATTCTCGGATATAAAATATACTGGTTGAGCATTCGTGATTATCTAGAAAATAATAATGGAAGATATAATAATCGTGGATCTGGGACGTTAAACTGAATTATCGCCCGGGCCCTTCTTATATAGAAAAACGCGCAGGTACGCCGAAAGAGCGATGGAAGTGGGCGTTTGCGTCGGTCCAAGCATCTGCCGAAAAATATGCGAAAACATCAGCTGTTCGAGCTGTACGACGTGAGCGTCTGGTTTCGGTCGACCGGGCGGATTGGCGCCCTGCGGAAGGCAGGATCGACCCTCGCGGACAGAAAAGGGCCGACCGGTTGTGCTCCGCATACAGACACAGACACTCCAGTTGGCGCCCGACTTACTTAACACGACTCCCGAACCCCACTTCGTAGAACTTGTAATATTAGATGATGACTGCGCATGGAAAAATACAAATTCATGCTTCACGTGGATAGAAAAGAATTTTAGATTTTAATTTTAGTTGCAACATATATCAGAGGAAAAATTGTATAATATCAAATGTAAATTTATATTATATTGCTAAACGTTATAGTATTACGAAAATGTTTGAAATCGGAAAAGCTTAGATAGAAGGAGAGAGAGAGAGAGAGAGAGAGAGAGAGAGAGAGAGAGAGAGAGAGAATATACTTGAATACAAACTATACTGATAGAAAAAATTGTTGCAAATAATATAAAATGACTATAGTTTATAGTAATTTTCGGTATTAATTTTTTTTTAGAATTATAAATATAATTTATTATTTATTTAGATATTATTAGCATTATAGTAATAATGGAGTTGTCAATCATAATTATTTTACATGCAATTATAGTTACAAACACATTTTCTTTCAGTATATCTTGTACGTAATTAAAATAAATTGAATCTGGATATATAGATAGAAATGGAAATTTGAATTCTCACAAGTAAAAAATCTTTCAAAAATCTAATGTTTTCATCAAAGATTTAGATATAGCTAAATGTTGGTCGCCAATATTTAATAAATCTGCAAATATTTTTTATTATTGAGCCGAGTTAAGAACGTTTAAGATTACAGACAATCGGAATGTTTTTGAAATTATGTGTAACTTAGTTGCGTTAATACGAGTTTTTCGTGTAGCAATTATCAAGGACCAATTACCGCTATTATCAACTTTTTGGGCAATATTGTGAACATGATGACACGCTTCCAATGACCGAAACGACTCTTATCAGAACCCGGAATTTCGGTAGTAGGAAGATGTTGTTTTCTCGAATTAGGTCATCGATATAACGCGTCACCTCCATTGGGCGAGCGTCCCCGCTTCACTGATAGCAAATTGATTCTCTATCGTACGGGTGTGTGCGCACACGGTCATTTAATCGCTTCGAGTCTCTCCGGGATACATATGTGTTGGTGGCACCATTTAGTACAACGCACGATTAGATACGGCAATCGCATCTGACAGCGGCACACCGAGAGCTTCGTCACTTGCTCTCTTCGTTATTCGGTAGAAAAAAAGATCGTCGGTTTATCGTCGCGCCGGTGCAGCGATGACGGCAGCTGCGTTCCATTAAACGACGTCCCGTAACAAATAAATACGGACTCGATGATAAGGGGCTTCTACGTATTGCTCGTTTCGTTCTTGCTTTCGTTACACCACGTCGATATACGTCTTTTCTAATCGAGAAGCTTGCTTTTTCACGAGATAACGATACTCCTCTCGCGATGGACATGACTTCACGAGTCGACTGACCGTGTTCCGAGTCGCCCAACGGCAGGATGTGGGCTCGTACTTTAAAAGAATCCACTTCCTTCGAACGACATACGAGACGTATTGATACCATACGTCTTCTTCTTTTCTTCGAGCGGCCGCATCGCATCGTGTTCGGCCTCGCCGTTGGATACCTCGAAGTTTCCACGGTTGTAAACAGCTGCTCAAAACATCGCATCTCTCGTGAAAGTAACTCCCAAAGGCATCAAACCGAGAAAAATGCTCGAAAAAAATGAAGACTTATTTAAAGATGCGTAGTAAATATTGTAAATAATTTATAAATATTAATTTAAATTATTTATATTTAAATATATTACAGATTTAATAAAATTAACATAATTAAATAAACCAAATTTTTATTAATACGTATCTAACATGATAGTAATAGAAATCGTTAAAAAATAAAAAGTCAAAATACTATCTACATTTAAACTTAGTAAAAATTGATCTTCATTTTTCATGAGCATTTTTTTTTTGTAAAATATTTCTGTATATCTCTATATAGGTATATACATACTTTTAAGAAAATTATTGCAAGATACGGAGTGAGTATACTTTTCGAATTGCGTACCATTGAAAGAGTCCCGTTACGATGTCCGACTAATTTCATAAACGTGCGTATACACGATTTTATGAGTCAACGCTTTTGAGCGGCGGTTAATCGAAAGCGGAAGTCACAGGCACGATTGCATGTCGCTCGCTGGAGCAGTCAGAGCGTCAACATTGCTTTCTCGCTCGCTCTGTTTAACAGAGTATGAAATAATTATACGCTACGAAAATCCGATCATGATACGTCGTTGCCTTCCGACGCTACGAGCGACGCGCGATTCCGACGTTTATAATATTTACAGCTACGCAATATTATTAATATATATAACTGCAGTTTTACTTTCACTTGAAACAAAGGCTGACGAACACGTGGAATATATCTTTGCCGTAAATGACGAACGGATGAAATGCAGTGGAGGTCACGCGATGAATTCGAAAGTGAATTCGGCAATTAATAGCAGGTCGCGCAAAAGACACCCTTCTTAAAGGGTTACGGAAGGGGGGCCCTTACATTAATAATTTCGCGACGAGACGAGCGTGACCAGCGGTGTTCCCCTGTGCATTCGATTTAAAGTTTAAAGCGCCCAGGGGTACATACGCGTAGCCTGCACACAGGCGAGAGTGAACTTTTTACAAAAACCGTTGCCACCCTGGGGTCGCGAATGGGGCAGTCTTTTTAAAGGGCCGGCAAGGTCGTCGCACCTGAGCTTCAGAATTCTCCGTGTGAGAACAGTATGAAAGATGATCCAATATCGGTGGGGGCGGGGAGGGAAACAGACGTGAGGGGAGGCCCTCCAAAGAGGCATGCACGCACACGTACTTCTAAAGGAGTTTACGCAACGTGCGCACACTCGCGAACGCACACCGACTACGTGCGTGGCGCACGAAAGCGGCTGGAAAAAGGAAGGATGTGGTCAAGAAGACGGCGGGCGAGAGAGCAGGTGACGCCGCTCGCTCGTTCAGCCATCGTCAATATTACACAAGGTACGATGGGAAATTAGCATTAACCGTTTCCGCCGTGGACTTTCGATTGGCGCCACATATTCGACTTCGAGAGCGGCGCGGTTCCGTGAGAAATGCAAAGGTGAGCCGTCTTGAGGCAGTTATAATCTCAAAACAAACGAAACGGCCCCTTCCTCCTTAATCAGCTTAAGAAATCCTAAAACTGCAAGATATTTTCGAGCCGTTTGCAGAAGTCGCAATATTTTCGGAGATAATCACCAGTCGTTTAAGTTTGTGAGTTCCTAGTTAAGATTTCCGTCTACCTAACATTAAAATGTTAAATATTATTTAAACGAGAAGCTTTCTTAAACTTCTTAGGATCCATTAAACAGAATCTTTGCTACTCTGTAGTCATTCATTTTATGCTTTTATATCCTTGGAAATTTAGAAAATTCTGAGTCAAAGTGAAAAATCATCAGAGGAAAAAAAAGGAGATAATTTCCCTTTTGTTGATTTTACTGTCCACCGTTGTAAATTTGTACATCATAACAATAACGCATTAAGGGAAAAAAGTGATTGCAATTATCATAATTTATAGTTATTTTTTAGGAAACTATATTTATAGTTGCTTTAACTATGCAAATATAGTCAATTATGCTATTAATAATAGTCACACACAGTGCTTGAAAATCTTTAGTTTTTTCTTAACATATTTTTTAGTTATACTACTACATAAATAGTAAGTGAATTTAAGAAAGTAGTTATATTCACTATAATTGCGATTGCATTTACCGAATAAAAATATTTATTTTATTTATCATAAATATCTTGATATTTTATTATAATAATATTTAAAATTATTGTAATTTATAGTATAATTTTTTCATGTTTAAGAGAATTATCATATGTTGTCAATATTATAATAGTAATAACCATACAAATGGAGCTCCTTCATAATTAATCATAATTATTTTACCATACAATTATAGTCACAAATATCAAATATTTTTCTCTCAGTACGATGGATAACATCAATTGCATTTCAATAATCGAAATGTAAATCAATATGCATATAAAATGTAGATATATTAAAATAACGTAAATTGTACTAAAAAGTTAATTAAAATATAAGTATTAAAAATAAATAATAATGTATTAAAATGATGAAATAATTATGAGCTAACAATATTATAAAGGAAAAAAATTATCAAAATTTAGTTGTATCAATACGCATATTAAAGTGTAGATGTATTAAAATGTATTAAAGTAAATATATATAATATAAAACACATATATTAATATATTAAAGTAAATCTATTAAAGTGATGAAATAATATGAGGGGGAACCTAACAATGTACCGTGAGTGAAATAATCGATACATGGGGAAGCATGTTTTTTCGCTATTCTAATCACCGCGATGGAATATAATGATACGTTCATCGTCTTTCGCGCCTGCCCGGCGGAAAATTGGTCAGGAACATAGGTGCCGACGAAAAGGAAAAAAACAACGGGTGATACGTCTGCGCGCAGGTGCATCATCGACCAACACCTGTCTGCTTCTGGAAGCTAAAAGCGAGAAAAGAAAAAAAATGATCCCGCTACTACGCACTTTTTTCCGTAGAAAGCTGGCTTTGCACGTATCGACGAACTCGCGCGCACGCGTGTCGTCCGCTCGTAACGAGACGTTAATTCGCTTAACGACACTCGGGCTAATCGAGTAAATGTCCGTCTGCTAATTTGCGCTCAAATTAAGTTCGTGATGAGAATCGTGAGTCTCATAACATGCATAAATGGCGTGTAGAGAAGAAACGTTTTATCGCCGTTTTACTCATCATTAGTATCAGCAGCAGATATCGATAGCGAAACAGAAATGTCGATCGATAAGACGCCTTCGACATTTCGCTCGGTGGAATCTCTTTTTTGCGAATGTAAAGTCCATTTATTTAATAATAAAATCTTTATTTCTTCATTAAATAATATATTTAAATTTAAAAGGCATAACGTAAAACTACGTATATAACATTACGAAAGTGGAAGAAAAACCGTAGCTTTCGCCTAAGCGTTGTGGATGTAGATATGTATTTAATTATAGTACTAATTATAGTGAGTTGTTTGAAAAATATGAATAATGTTAAATATATTTCTCGGTCTATCTTTACCAGCTAAAAAGATTAAAAAGATATAATAGGAAAGAGTTGCCAAATGCGTAGTCGTTTAAATTTTATACCTCGTCAATATTTTATATTATTACATTTAGTAATAGAAATATAAAATATGAAAAATGAGTATATAAAAAATTTAATAGGTTATATCTTAAGTTGTTTTGTGAGTGTTAGCACTTTAAAAAATCAGGTATATATACCTGATATATTAATTTTTGTAGCTGATAATAATGTAACATACAATTTTATTATGAATTTTTGTTTTATCATAAAAAGTTTACTGTATAATATTTTACATTTATTATATATATATAATATATATTTGTAATTACTATAAAGATTAAATCGATATTTTTATCGAATCTATCAAGTTTCCTAAATCGTCCCACCACACAAGATAACAGTGATAAAAATCGATAATAATAAAACTTACAAATAAATACAAATGTTAATTTAAAAAATTAATTCAAGCATTTTATTTGACATCCTTACCTTTTTATTGTTCCTATATAATAATTATTAAATATTGTATTCTTTTTCAATAAATTATTATAATTATATATTAATTAATTGTTAGGTACGAATTAATGATTTCTTTTATTAATCTTATCTTTTTAATTATTTTCATTTATAAAAATTCAATACTTTTAAGCGAGATACGATTTAGACGAATTTTTGCTTAAATCATATTTATTTTTTGTAGCATGTTATTAAAAAACTTGTAACAAATTAATTTGTTATTGGTAAAAAGTTAAAGATGTAATAATACATGTACGAAACATAAAGCTACAATTTCTAATGTTCATTTACGTACAAATCAGTACCAAATGGAAAACACAACAAAAAAATAACTTAAGTGGTACGCATCAGCAACTTTCTCCTATATCTAATGTTAATTCTGACAGAACTGACATTGAGCTTGTATGTAAAATCAAGCTTGCTATTTAATGTAAAATTTTTATAAAACGCTAATACGCTTCGCAGATTTGATTGATGGACAGCTGGCACTGTCGGATGAAATTGTAGGTCTATCCTTTGCAAATATAAACCGATTCCCCGAAATCTTAGAATGACGGGGTAGACTTTCGGATGAGACTGGTAATAGTACCATATCCATTCACTTGCGAATGCACCTGTTCGATAACCGGTTCGCGATTTTACTTGCTTTCTCTCTCTTCACTCTATAAATCTCTAGGTAGCTTCTCTTGTAACTTGTAAATGTCTAATAACTTAGAACGAAGTTGTCAAGAAAAGTAACGAATAATCACAGTTGCAATTAAAGAGAACTTGTAACGAAAATTTAATGCTCGTTAAAAACACGACTTTAAATTCGCATACATGTGTGTTAAATGAGACTAAAATTTAACATGAATGGAAATGATAGTTTTGCTAAATTAGTATCTAAAGCTAAATGCAGATCTGAAAATAATTGTGTCAGACCATCAAAATAATTATAGGACACTCAAACTGATTGCTGGAGTGTCAAAACTTTTTGCAGCATTGCTCGTTATGTTTAATCATCCTATCCATAATTTTAACATTCCAACACATTATTTTGATAATCCAACAATTATTTTTAGATCTGTATCTAGTTACATGTTTACATATTTCAGCAAAATTGTTTTGTTTGTGTGGGTTACAATAATAATACAGAAAACATTTTATCAATTTAATGGATTGAATTAGATGTACCTTTGTTTTTTAAATATAAGATAAAAATTGCAATACGTTACTAGAATTACTTAATGTCGCAGAATCTTTAAATGTTGTGCGAAACTCAAGATCAAACTTATCCCATGCCGAATCTCTTAAAAGCTTCTTCAGTCACCTCAAGACACGTTCCACTGGATCGACTTGAGAAATAGATGAAGCGTTACGTAAAACTGGTTAAAGTGTGTCTTACCAGCTGAATAAGGTAGATAGATTAGTCGGTACACCCGTCGAAAATCGCGGCGCGATGCGCGAGTCCGTAACGAGGAGAAGCTAATCCTGGGTTCGTGTGAAACGGCACGAGCGATCACAATTTAAGAAAGGGACGCTCGCGTATTCGCGATCGGTATCTGTCGTGAGTAGGCGCGAGCACGAACGGGACCGTAAACTGGATCGTTACAGAAAAGATTCAAGCTGTAAGCGCACTGCGAACATCACTTCCTTACTTCCAAAGTGACGCAATCCAAAAAAACATGATCTTCGAGTTATTACCGCACGAATGAGTTAAGCAACATCTGGAATGAGATTCTAAGGCGTAAAACTTAGATTTTAAACCTTAAACCGTAAGAAATTGATCAATCACGGTTAAATCTGAGAAGAATAATCCACTATGAATGGTCAATTTTTTATGGCTTAAAGGCTTAAATTTTACACCTTAAAATGTCATTGTATGCTGCACCGTTTTAGATATACATTACACTGAGAGAAATGTTTGGTATGAATAAAAAAAGTTTTATTACTGACTTAAAGACTATTTGTTGAATTTATTAAATAAATTGATGGTTTTTAATAATACAAATATAATATTCAAATCTCTTTCTTTTATAGTTAAAAATAGAACATTTTATTACGGGAACAAAACAATTATATAAGAATAATATATGTCTCACTCTCTACAAAGTGAAATCATGTTTGGCGTTTTTTTAAACTTTTTTAACTTGACAAGGGTATATAGATTCAGACCGATTGATTATTAACCGCCTTAAAAATCGCCATGATTAGCTATAATGACGAGAAGTGCACGAAAGTGGTCTCTAATCTTCATTTTATACAGGTGGATGTCAAATTTCTTTTATGAGAAGACACGCTATCTCTGAGAGCTATCTCCACGAAACATTCCTTGCTCTATCACAATAGATTATTTTGTTGAAATTACAAAAAAAAATTGATTTTTTACTTTAATTTGATTTTATATTATTATTTGCAAAACGTGAATATGCCAAATAAAATTGTAATTTTAAATCAAAAGATTTATTAAACTTTGCTTATCTCTAAAAAAATATTACATTTTGCTATTTTTTAAATAAAATTGTCTATTGGCTACTTGTGAATAATTCTCTTTTTTTGTTACTATAATTTTTTTATCAATATAGGTTAAAAATATATTCTTTTTATCGATATTATTTGATCACTCAATAATTTTCTGTCAAGTTGAAAAATAGTTTTTCTCTTTTATGAGAAACTTAATTTTTTTAATAGTATTACTTTTGAAATAAAAAAGCGATAAATATTTTAGGTATACCTACTGCAAATAAATCTCTTTGCAGATCATCCTTAAAAATTTCTCACGTATAAAAAATTTTTTAAGATTCTCCAATATTATGTTCTTTGATATTTATAATATCGAATCTACGAATTCTGAAGTGTTCTTAAATCATCAAAACTTTGAATCATGCTAATTTGATATTTTATTGTAATTTAATTGCTTTTAACGTGAAAAAAATAATGCTATATGTATATACTGAGAGAGAAAACAAGATTTATTATTTATGGTGACTCGTTTCTTACCTCAAACATAATATTACAGACGAAATACTATACTTGTATCAAGTTTGAACATAAATGTTCCTTCTATTTTTAAACTGCTTGATATTGGTCGTTCTACTTCTGAAGCATTAATGTCTCGGTATCTGTGTGTAGTTTCGATTTCATTTATAATTTGTCCTCTAAAATAGGCCTACATTTGTAATCCTGAAATTATAGTCTGACACAATGTTCGCTTTTTATCTTATAGTATCATTATAGTTAGAAGTTGCTATTAGACAAAATTATAGCTTGTGCCCATTATCTTCCGTTAAAAATTATGTCGACTGCGTTGCATTTTTATACGCAATCAAAAGCATTTAGGAATTTCGGATAAATATTGACGTGTTTTAAAAGCAAAATTATTATACATAATTATTGCATTTTTAAGCAACTTTTTTTATCTAATTCAAATTAAAATTAAAAAAAAATTTTATAAAAAGAACCCTGCGCTCACGAAGATGTGATATATGCATTAAAAATCAAACAATGATTTGTAACATCAAGTTTTAAATATGTTTAGTACACATAAATGTATATTAATGCGTAAAAAAATCCAAGTTATTAACGCAAATGTAAATCAGAGCTTTGTTAAGTATTTATTGGAAGAGATAGATAATAACGTATTACCAACAGACATCTTGCACCTCGAAAAAAACCCGCAGCTGAAAATATCTCCCGAGAGAGTCACAAATTTAAAGATACGTGTGGATCCGGAAGTGCAGGAGTCCACAAATCTACACTTAATCTCATTCGATATCAAACTGACGCAAGTATGTCTCGTACGTAGTAATGTGTATATCGATCGAAAATACTTATGACGACAGCGTGGATACACGTTTACAATCTGGCGTCCCGTTTACGCGATACCAGTTCGTTTTTGTGCGCGTTATACGCCAGCGGTTTGCCTCAGGTAGGCAGGGTCGCCGGTGCATTTTTCTTTCTGTAAATTGTGAGAGAGCCAGATCCCAAGTTTTACATGGAGCCGTGTGAGTATCGGGAAACGCCGATCGAAAAGTGCGGCCCTTACGGGAGAGAGTCGACCGGGTCGTCTCGACTACCGTAGTAAATCTCGGGATTTTTTAGCTCTCAGCCAACTATATAATGTAGAATGAGGAGAAGAGTTGTTAATTCGTTACTCGACATCGTATTCGTGCTTCGCTGCTCTCTCTTTCTCTTTCTCTCTTTTTTCTCTCTCCCGCACCCACATTCACTCTCTTATATACTCCTTTGAATAAGTATTTGTTATTGCTCGTGCATAGTTTTTATTTGTCTTATCACCGTAACTTTGCACTAACTACTTTTCTTTCTTTTATTCATTTTATTAATTTTCTTTTTTTTATTATTTTATATATTTTTCATCACTTAGTTCATTTTATTGCTTCTTTATGTAACAATTATGTTGTAAATATGGATTATGTCTTAACGCTTTAGAGAGTTCTCATCCTAAAATACTTAACAAATAGCGATCTATTCATGTATCTTTCTCTCTCTCTCTTTCTTTCCCCTTCTTTCCCAACTTCTTTCAAAAGAAGGAAGTAATTCATGTCCGCTCAGTTCTGGCTAATTCTTTAAAAAAATGACCGAATCCTGAGATACGTAAAAAATTAATATTCAATTCCGCGACAATTTGCGACGAGATAATAACTCATTTATTATAAATCATGTCGAACAACAGGAGTTTTTTGCGCGAATACTATACACATATTCGAATATTCGTGCCGTAATTTATACGCAAAGAGGATTAACTAGATAGTTGTCTCCGTACGAAATATGTATGCATTTCCATTAGCATGACGTTAACAGTTAATTAATTGTTAATTGGGATATATCAGCCTAAATTGCTTTGCATGCTTATTGCGATAATTGAATATTCTACCTTCAGCCAATGTGATCATTTGAATTTGTAATTATGTAATAAAATTTACTATACGTATATATTATATTATATAGATTATATATTGTTACATCATTACAGACAGGAATAGATATAAATTCAATAATGATCCATTGGCACGATAAAAATCATTATATTCAACTATAACTTAGAATTACTTTTTTTTATTCTTTTCCAATATTTGTGTAAGTTTTGACAAGAGTTTATTGCGTGACGAAATTCTATTCGATGGGACTGATAATCCTGACGATATATATTCTTGGGTAAGTTTCTTACTCTGGCAGATTGCGAAATTCGAGGAAATATTAGGTATAAAGTCGAACGAAAATCAAGCATAGTTCCATTGGTGACAGAGACACATATAAGTATATGCTATAGAAGGAACATGCAGACGGAATAGCGTCATAACAAGTACGTTCACGAATCACGGGTGTTCCCAACGACGACAAAAGGGACCATCTCTCGAATAAGGATCGGAAAAAGGTAGGACGAAAAAGGTATGACAGGCCCGCAGGTACGACGGACTGGAATTAATACAAGATCTTGGCGGGCCAAGAAAGATGCCAGCGAGACTGTGAACTTTCCATAGAACGGCGCACAGGAGAAAAGAAAAAAATACCGCGCGACTCACTGCTGTGCTATCGGTAATAATACCATGGTAAATCGTGCTCTCTCCGAGTAGGCCCGATGATCTAGCAGGTCGAATTTCTTTACTGCCGGTTCTTTAACATTCTCCGCCTGATCCTTCCGCTACAGGAGGCTCTGTCATTGCCGTAGGCCCGCAGCCTTCATCTACCTGTTTCCTCCTCTTTCAATATTCTCTTTTCCGTTCTCTTTTTCGATGCATCTGAACGGGCAACAATCAGCATTCGATCGAGGCATAGATCGCCACAGAGTCGTCTACGTCTAAATTCTCGCCGACGATGAAAATCGAGGTTTTGAGTTTTGAGAGAATATCTAAATGTCGTTTCTTTTTTGTATTGTTAATCGCAAGACAAGTTTCAATGTTGTAGCAGACGAGATAGACAGACAGATAAAGAGTTAATTAATAGTCTTTTAAAGTTTGACTTTTTTGATAAATGGGACTTATCATAAATCCATATAAATCATGATGATTTTGAATATAGTAACTGCGATTTGAATCTATCTACCTGAGTCGACTGTCCTCGAAATTTTTATTGTTAATAACTTTTGGACCACACAAATGTGTGCAAACAAAAAATCAACTTGTTGCGAAATATGCAAACGGAAACCTATTGATTGAGACTAATTAAATCTAATTTGCTCGTGGCTGGAGGGGGAGGCTGGTGTGAAATTAACCCCCCAAAATTGTTTCTTTAGTAACTTTTTTATCAAAATCGAAGTACGTAAACGAAAATTTAAAATGTGCAAACGATGAGATGGGTAATCGAATGAGCTATATAGAAAGTTAATTCAAAAGTTGGAAAGTATCATCTGCACACGAGTACAAAGTTGTCTATGTCTGACGACCAGAGTCTCAATTTTCTCCGGTAATGAAAATCGAGGTTTTAAAAAGTGGTCGTCGTTCTTTTATGTATGTACTATTAATCACAAGGCAAGTTTTGATGTTGCATACAGACAGGATAGCCCGCGGATCGAGATCGAAAACTCATATAATTAAACTCACGGTTCCAATCTCAGTTCGTATAACGATAACATCCACTCGCCTCATAGAGTCTAAACTTTTGTGATTTATGTGCGGAATGTCCCAGTGTTATAGCGATTTTTTTTCAAAACAAATAATAATTAATATATGTCAATCCCATAGTTCTTCTTCGGCCGTCTCTTAATTTGCAGCTGTGATTGCTTGATTTTGACTACCTAAAGCCCAGTCGTTAAGATCCGCGTTCTAAATACGGCTCTCTAGCGCTGCAACGAGAGCTCACACTATCAATCTTATAGCATAAACAGAGATATGAGCGTTTATCGTGTGCGGTTGCACATCCTATAAACATAGATAGGAGGTAAATAGGTACTGGCGAGATATGTATGCATTGACAAACGTGCGCGCACGCGTTTGTACATGTACAAACTGTTTGTACAACTGCATTCGCGCTACCTCGTGTCGATCATACTGGCCATTGGTTTTCTGCGCTCATGCATTGACGAACAAATAACGTCGAACAATTCGGTCAGGAAACGTAGGTCGCATCAAAAGCCGGCCCGCCGTTTGGATCCTATTATTCTTGGAAATTGCTCGTCCAGATTGCGCACAGGCACACAATCAAAAAGAAAATGATCGCGATATTAATTTTCTCGAATTTAATCCGGTGCTACTAAAGTGAAGATATGTAGCGCTGAAGTTGGGATATTAAACTCTAGCTAATCTAGAAGCTTAATAACGTAAAATGTATATATTTTTTAATATTTTAAATTAAGGTTAGTCCCCTTTAGATCCAACTTATACCATAAAATTGTCAAAACTTTTAAAATCTTTTTTTCATACAATGACAAGACTGTCGTGAAAATGATACTGTCTGTTAATACTTGGAGTTTATTTCATCTAATACCCTGTCTTAGTAACATTAGATTAAAAAAGTTCTCATTAAGTTTTTAAAAAATCAGATGTATATACTTCTGTGTCATATCTAAACCATCAGTTTCCCCTGTAAAGATAGGGGAAATAGAACGCCTGTCCTAAGGAGTCACAGGAGTCACATATGTATAGAAAAGAATATCCTTTTTTTTTCCTAAAAGCATTAGTCATCGTAACTGTATTGATGGATTCTCGGAATTTCGGTGCACAGTTCAGCTTTTGGCCTTTTCATTTCTCGAGCCTGAATTTGGGAGACTCTTTCTGGAAGGGATTTGGGTGAACGGTGGACTGTGAGAAAAGAAAAACCCTGTGGATTTTTCTCTTTCGCGCGCGTGCCAAGTGAAGTACGTCATGGAAGGTACACGCGCCGGGCAAGCGGTACACCAGCAGGTGAAACTCACAGCTGCTGGACAGCTGGACCGATATCTGCTCCCAGCTACATTCCGATGCGAGTCCAAGGCGCGCGATAAGGCACCGCCACGCCGTGCTACGCAACGTGCCGCGTCGCGCAATACGACGCGCGTAATGCCAGCCGATGCGAATTACGCGTGCACACACTCGGTCGCTAAGGCGCAACGCCGTCTCGCCGCTTGGTCTCGTCGTCGCCGATTACTCCGGCGATTATTCGCGATTAGATTACTGCTCGCTCGGTGAGGCCGTCGATCGTGGTTGCGTGGATGGACATTATCTAACAAGAAGCTAGCAACCGGCTTGCGACATCTCTTAAGTACGCTTACTACCTTTGTACGCATCGCTGTTTAAAATAGGCAAACACTTCACCTTTCAGGTAAAGTGTTAACATGACAAGAGCTAATCGATTGATGTATAATCTTCTTTTTTAATTGTTTTAATTTAAAATTTACATATAAATATTATTAGACACTAGATCTAGCCCCGATTTGGTTCTTTTTATTTATTTGACTAATTTATTGATTTATATAGTCACTATTAAGAGGAAATCAAAAGAGTCAAAAAGATGCTTATTTTTACAAATTCTTTCTTGCGAAAACTATTAATTTTATTTAAACAAAATTTTGATCATTATTTTACATTTATATTAGTATTATCTAAAATTTGTTAAATTTAAAATATTAACATATATCAAGTTGTCTGTAAAAATAGCCATTTATGATGATCATCGTAACTTTCGTATCTAGTTTATTTGAAACGAAAAAAACTCAACAAATTCTTGAAAAAAAATTAATAAATCTAATCTTTGTCATAGCTGATTTTAACTATTCTTAATTTTCACAAAATGAATTTAATAATTTAATACTTCCGAATGTTATGTCTCCCTTCAGAAAATTATAAAATTATCCCAACATACACGGTATATCAAAATTAATCGTATCATTTTAATTAATTTTTATATCTAACATAGTTTATTAAAAGTATGTACTGTTTAGTATTATAATACGTATAATATATTTAATTAATATATTATGCAATAATAAAAAATATATATATCACAGTGTTAACTTTAGTAAATGTATACACTTACTAATCAACGTATACATTCATACTATTAAAAATAAAAGGTTAATTTTAACCTAAAGACGTATATAAATATTAAAATTAACATTTGTGTACATAAAAATGTTAATTTAATTTCTGCATATCTCAGAAAGTCCACTATATGTATTTAAGTTAAAATTGATATTTTATTTTTAACAATGTATGTATAGTAATTGCACACATCCACTACAGCAAATTATAGCAGCAAGTGTATACTTATATTGAGTTAACATCGAGTTAATACTTTGAATGTGATATATATATATATATATATAATATATTTATATATTTAATTATATATATATATATTTAATTTAGTTAATTATGATTAACTATGCATAGATCGAAATAATTTGAGAAAACATAGCTGTAGTATATTTTATATATTTTTAAACGAGCATAAGCATAATTGTTCACATAGTTTCCTGTCAGCTTTAAACGTCTATCTAAGATGCGTCTTTAGGATGTTCTAACGTGTGGTCGGTGGCGCCCAGGATGTGACGTCAACATGCGTGTCGTCTCCGAAGATGTGTGCGATACACGCGGCTTGTTTTTACCGTCGATCGTGAGCTCGCGCGACTCTTGAAGACCCTACGTGATGAGCATCGAAGATAGTTTCACGAAAATGAGAAGTCACACGTGAGCCGTTTCCAAGGCTCTTCTGAGAGTACAAGTCCGACAGCGAGTAGAACGTTTCATCATGCGAATATTAATCTGCGACTGCAATTTGGAATACTTTTTCCTTAATTTAAATCTCGAGACGTAAAAAAGACCTTTAATTTCCCATTAGACTGATTTCGCAGAAATAAACAAATTTTACGTATCGATACGATCGTTTGCGATATCGATTGATCAGTGTACATCAGGATGGATTTTCTAAGATTTAAATCGATTAATTCCTCGAAGACTAGATGTCTAAGATGACCGAGGGCCTAACCGCAGAGATATGCATTTTGATTTATTTCACATGCGAGCCTTCACTGACTCACCCGAGTGTGACTCATACTACGCGTTGTCGTTCGGTATCGGGCGAGCTCGCGAACGTTGCAAGCACGCTTTCGTATCCACCGGCTACACGTGCACCGTCAACATGACGAGAGTCTTGGATAAGGATGCCCTCGCTGACTAATTTCAAGATATCGCCCTACTAATGCTACGCAGCGTCGTTATTATCACATGAAAAGCACGACGAGCGCAGACTGGTTCAAGGTAAAACGTTATTAGAACGTCCTCCGTTAAAACATCTTTTTTCACAACTGTGATCTAGCGATAAGGCATGTTACAATCTAAAAATACAAAAGAAATCGAGTGAACTGTATTATAATCTGTATATATATTGAAGGAGAATCTATCGAAATTAAGTGCGAGGATTTCCGTTATCTAATCTGTCCTCCACGGCGTGTAACAAACAAGATAAGAGTGCACACGATTACGCGCTGCAAATTCATTATTTTCTCCCTGACACAATATGATGCTGTTATATATCGTAGATTAGCGGCGAGAAACTTCGAGAAGGATTTTTTTTCCAATGAATTTTATCACCATGTTAACAACATTTAAAGACAAAATTTAAGTTTCAATTTATGATTATAATTTTAATAGTAGATTCTTTCAACGATTTAAAATCAATTATTTTTTTCATAAAGGAAATGTTTTTATACTAAAAGAAAAAGAGGCCAAGACGAGCAATAAAATGATGTCAAATAAAAGAAATAAATTTTATTTTAAAACGAAATGGTGATGGGATAGTTTTGACTTCACCTAACCTTTTTCAGTCAAATCGAAATAAATAAATAATGAGGTACAAAAAATATAATCATAAAAATTAATAAAAAATTATACAATAATTATATAACTCCCTCAACTACAATTATGAAAACTACACTTAACAATAAGTTCTAAAGCATCCTGTTCGAGATACAGAATGTTATACTGAAAAAAAGAATTGTTCATTTGATTAAATTAATTTGGTTCGTCTTTATTCCTTTTGTTAAAGAGAGTATGCATTTAAGTCAAATATAATATATTTGAATTTAGAAATTAAGTATAATAATATAGTAAAGAGGATACATGATGATTTTTTGCCCGCTCAGTGCATTTTGAATCTGAATACTATTTTGAATAGTGTAATCTTAGTATAGTGCGCTTTAGCCCGAGAAAGAGCAGTTACTCGAGAAAATCCTTCGGAGTCCCGCGTGGAAACAAAAGCCGTACGAGATGACGAGCGATCCGGGTACCCGCAGCGAAGACTATCGGGACCGAGTCTCTTGACCGCGTGCAGAAACGCGATCCAAGCTACGGGTACTCGGAGACCTTCGAGAGCCAGGAAAGGAAAGCAATATACGCTCAGACATCCCTAGATCTGCGGATCGTCGGATCCTGGCTTGAATCGAATATTTTAAAGCCTCGCTTTCGTGAATAATTGCGTTAATTACGCAGTTTTGAAATTATTTATTGCAAAAAAAATATTAGGAGCGCAAACAGATTAATTTTCAGTTGACTTTTCTTCGACATGATATTAATTCCAATCTAAGTTTTTGAAAAATAACTACTGAGCGCGTTGGAGAATCTTTTGAAGAATTATTCTTGCACCGGGAAAGGAGAGTTTGGTTGCATTAATTGGAATTCTGGTTAAAAATAGACAAATCACAATTTTGTTAAGTTTATAATTCTAGTTGAGATAATTAGAATTTTGATACAATCGATCAGAATCTTTTGGTTCGTTCATTTTCAACTAGAAATTCTTAGAGTATTAGATAATTTTTGATAAATTTGTATATTCTGTACATTACCCTCTTTTCAATTAACTTTAATCTTGGTCCAATTTACTCTTCATTTACTTTTTCTATAGTTCTTAGAATTAGATAAAACTGACGAGTAAGTTGAACCGAGATTAAAGTTAATTGGAAAGGGACAATACAGAATATATAGATTTTTTTTGTCAAAAATTACCTCACACTAAGAATTTTCTAGTTAGTTCTAAGAATTCTAAGAATATGAAAAGTAAGTAAACTGAGATTAAAGTTAATCTAATCAACATTGACAGAAAGTAATCAACATTGATTATAGAAAGAGAGAGGCACAAAACAGCTTTTGCGTGAGACTATATATGCATTATATAATTAATTAAAATAGCTAGCTCCATTCCACATGGGGCAGCGAGTTGTTGGTTTATCGAAGCACTCTTCGATCAACAGTGAAGGAGTAGATAAGGAGGACAAGCTGGATCGCACCATGGTGGCCGGCTCGAGGGGGACCAAGGGGAGATAAAGAGGAACGTGAGCGGTTTAAAGGAACGATGGACGGCAGTCGCGTGGAACTCGCGAGGTTCCGTGTTCGTACATTAAATCCGCACGTAGCATACTAATGGCAATTTCGCCGGAGCCCTTAGCCCATACGCAGGACTAATATGTATTAAGGAGAACCCTCTCGCGTGTCGATTCCGAATGCACGGGACGTAAGACGCGCGTGGGTCGTCGTCTTGGTCGCGTGGTGTAACCTCTTAACTACTTGCTCATTGTACTCATCTCGCATTACCTTTCTCCCGCTTAACATTCAGGAGTAATAATGACTACGATTAACATTCCAAGTTAAAATTCTGTGTACGCTATTTTCAATCGTTACGAAGTCAGGAGGTTTTCCTTCGAGACTTAAAAACGGAATTGCCGCGTTAAATGAAAATGATAGTTCTAATTATAAAGATATGATAAGATAAGAGTAATTGATAATAACTTGTACATTCTGAATCATAGGTACCCAGGGTGTCCCTCTTTTTTTTCCTCCTGACCTTATCAAACGTCGTATAATTTTATATTTGTATTATCATATTTTCAATCATGAAATCAGAAGATTTTCTTTTGAGTCTTAGAAATGAAACTTCTAAGAGAAGCTACGGCATTACATGGAAATAATTTTAATTATAAAGATATGATAAGATAAGAATAATTGATAAAATATTGATTTTGTAAATTGCGAATCATCGATATTTTTCTTTCGTTTTTACGAATTTACCTAACGTTCATATAATAATTCTGTAATTATATACACCATATTCAGTCATAATAAAATCAGAAGATTTTTCTTCGAATTTTAGAGAAGAAATTGAGACAAACTGCCACGTTAAATAGAAACAATAATATAATTATAAAGATAAGAGTAATCGAT
Source organism: Trachymyrmex cornetzi (assembly GCF_001594075.2). Taxonomy (NCBI): domain Eukaryota; kingdom Metazoa; phylum Arthropoda; class Insecta; order Hymenoptera; family Formicidae; genus Trachymyrmex; species Trachymyrmex cornetzi. The sequence goes on from NW_017296059.1 coordinate 3,359,711, forward strand.
AAAGTATTAATTTTTTTTAATTCTGAATCACCGGTAGCGCGTGTCCCTTTTTTCTCTTTTTTTACGAATTTTTCATACGTCACATAATTCCGTAATTGTACCTATACGCTATATTCAATCATGATGAAATTGGAAAATTTTCTTTTAAAGTCTTAGAGAAAATACTAAAAGAAGCTACCGCATAACATGGAAATAATAATTCTAATTATAAAAATATGATAAGATAAGAATATATATAATTGATAAAATATTGATTTTGTAAATCCTGAATCATCGGTAAATCCTGTGAATCATCCCTTTTCCTTTTTTTTTTACGAATTTATCTAATGTCACATAATTCCGTAATTATATGCCATATTCAGTCGTAATGAAATCAGGAGAGATTTTCTTGCAAGTTTTAGAAAAGAAGCGGACAAACTGCCGCGTTAAATGGAAATCGCATAATATTAATTGTAAAGATACGATAAGATAAGAATAATCGATAAAGTATTAATTTTTTAAAATTCTGAATCACCAGTGGCGCGTGTCCTTTTTTCTTTCTTTTTTTTTTTTTTGCGAATTTACCAAACGTCACATAATCCCGTAATTGTTCGAAATTGCGTCTCGTGTCCGAGCGACATTTCGAAAATTACTCCGAGAAAGAAAAAAAAACGCGAGATCCCGAAATGATGGCACAAAGTCGACGGGATATCCTGTCTAGCCTCGTCCATTTATGTCGGAGGAAACGTAAGGTCAACATATTCGGGTTTATCTGCACGGGATGTATATCATTTCGGGTAGTAAGGCGACGCGCGTGCGAGAAGAGGAGCCGAAAGAGGAAGTAGCGGGAAAGAGAAATATACGGGAACGGGTGAAAGCCAGAAACGCGCTGCCACAAAATAACAGACGTGGCGTGTCACTACCCACCGTGACACGGCATCATGCACTGCATTTCGTGAATTTTCACATCCGGCGCATTGTGCGAAACGGCATACCGTGGCGCGTCCGCGTCGTCCGGGGCCCTTAAATTATCTGCGGAAGTCGCGGCACCGAATTCTCCATCGATTATCTCGCTCTCATGCTGGGGGTCCCTTGCGATTTTATACCACGGTAATTTCATTAATAAAAATTTATTTGGCAATTATAAAAGCGACGATAAAAAAAAAGAGCATTATTAATATTATTTACCGATATCGTAATATCACACGAAACATCCTAGATTCATGTTTTAGCTTATCTTCATCTATTCATGATATTAGAATAAAAAGTGTAAAAACCTTTCTACGATAAGCCATTAGTGATAAATTAGAAGTCAGGAGTTAGAAATTGACCAATCATAATCGATTATTCTTCTTATTGTTACGTTTGACTGTGATTGTTCAATTTCTTACTCCTGATTTATTACTAATGGCTTATTGTGGAAAGCCCCTAACATTTGATGTAAGAACACAAGGTAACATTGTACATAATGACGCTTGAATTGATTTGAGACCAATCTCTGATTGACGGTAAATTTCTAATGACGGGTTTGTATTGGTTTTTCAGATTTGAGGCCGATTTCTAATTGAATCATGAGAGTTTGAACACTTGACTGCGCATCCACGAAAATGTTACACCTATACTCCGATTCTGTAATTTTTAATGACAGTTTGTTAGCACTGTTATTAAAACAACTATCGTTGCGCAGCTTTTTCACCATGTATAATACTTGCGCAATAACAGTCTAACGATATCGACACTATCATTAAGAGTTACATAATCGCACCTCAGGTATTCTTACAACACGAATTTAGTCTTAATTTTGTCTTGTTTAATAAGATAATTGAATCATGAAATTTTTACAATACATTGGATGATACATTGAAAATTCAATGATGGAGATATAGGAAATCAGACATGCTTTGCCATCTGTTGAGCTCTGATTCAACCTTGTGTGACGACAACGAATGATATGATCATTTCGTATATGCCAATATATAAAATAGAAAGTTAATGGAATTAATTACTTGCTTTTTGTATATATATATTTTTTAGAATTTTATAAATGTGATTTGCGAATTATCATATATTCTTATAAAAGCACACTTAAATGAGATAAGCTTATCTTTCTAGATAATCATTAGAAGATAATTCATGGTTCGCATTTTATCCTACGATGGTCAGGCAGACAGTTACCTAAAATCTTTTAAAAATTAGTCATATTTTTTAAATTTCTTTTATGGCTCAAAATCTATTTACAGTTTTGCTACAACAAAATGTCTTTCAATTTAGACTCGATGTGTGTTTAAAAATTTATAACAAAATTGCGAATTAAAAATAACCTTTGCATAATAACAACGGAAAATCTTTTTATCTTACGTCAACAAAATATGAAGTATCTTATTGTTATCATTTTTTAGTATCTTTATAATTAAATTTCGGAAAGAAAAGCTGCTACGTGTTAATTAAAAAAATAAACTTAAATTACGGAATCCTAGTAATATAATTTACACATTTAATTTCTTTAAAAAAATCGATATGATAATGTGCAAATAGTCATATATTACACACGTGAAGAATTGGTTGTCAACTCACAGGCAATCTCATATAAGATTATAGATCATTATAGATTATTAATCGCGCATTTGCTCTACTTATGTTTCTTTCATTTGTTAATCCAGAATTGTTTAGCCGTTAATTTAGTGAAATAAATTTTTCTGCCCACATTTATAACTCAACAAAAACATGAAAGATTTACTGATGTATGGCTGCGGTCGATTTGGACGCTCACGCGCTTTAAGCGCTTGTAATCATCATTTTATCTTTCTCGTTCATTAGACGTAAAATAAGAATAGAAGTACTGAAAAGTGCTGAAAGCGTCCAAATCCACCGCAGCCTATATATTCCGCGAAATTATAAATGTGAATTGTAAAATTTAATATCTTGAGAAATATCATTTAAGATCTTTAAACCTTTGTCGAATGGCAATCGTCTTGAAATAAGATCATTTGCAGCTTCTCCATACAAAACTACGTATATATACATACATATCGTGATATTGTGTAAATCCCGCTATCAAATAAAGTACGGAGCAAAACCGAGAAGAGCAGAGTAGCTCTTCTCAGAATGCAAATCGCGAGTCGAATGTAATTTATGAAAAATCCGTGGGCTGGGTCAAAACGAAATTGCTGTTGGTCGCACGATCGTTTTATTGCTTTTTCCCAACGAACCATTTAACGTGGCGGATAAAACGATCTCATCGAATTAAATTGCTAAACTGTAAACGGATAGTGCAAGCTTGTTTTTTAATGAACTCGTCTCACACTTTTTTCTGCTCGAACGAAAGTACTTCTGAGATTTAACTACTATATCTAAAAGTGAAGATATAACTAAAAGTAAGGATAAAAATAGAAACGCGATAGTGCATATACAGATTCTATATAGCAACTGCATTCGATAGCGGATGCACTTATCCACTTCTCGACACTTCTGAAGGATTCGGTCCACTTCAACTCAAACTCGATAGATTCCAACTCGACAGTCTTAAGCTTGACGACGAAGTCGTTCCGTTTTTTTTCATCTGCAACGAATTCGAAGCACACAAAAACACAAGCAAACATAAGGCCTGTTTTTTTTTGGCTAAACTTTTGCACCAGTTCATCTTTCTTCTTTTTCTCTCCAGGAGGAAAGAAGAGGAAGAAAGAAACTTAGCGCAAAAGTTCAACTAAAAAGAACAGGCCTATTATAAGGGATAAGAATATCTGCTTTCTGGACAAACAGAATTCTGTGAATTATACACTATATTTGTCGTCACTAAATTTGACAGTTTGCTCTAGATATTAGGAAACAAAAGCAAGCAGAGATCAGCAACGAAAACGTTTGCGCATTTCCCGTGAGATTAGACATATAAATGACTTTATTACACGTCATCTCAATGTGTCACTTGGGAATTGCAGTCAAGTGCATATCTGCAAGCGTTAGCAACTTTGTCGGTATGAAGTTTGTCTCATTTAGCGAATTAACTTAATATTTCACGAGTAATCGACAAACTGCTTAAAACCAAATGCAAAGACGTTATTATTTTATACCAGCTTAACCTCCGTAAACTTTGCCCATATTTCTTTTCTTAATTAAAAGTGTTCGCAATTTATTATTCTTTATTGTTCTTTTTATTATTTTTTATGGAGAATTACTTAGAAGATGAAAGATAATTTTTGTAAGCAAGAAGCTTTGGAAATTAACCAAAAAAAATATATAAAATAAAATTATCAGATCTCTAATATATGCTATAGTACGCGCGATGTTTAACAATCCTTCTCTTTCAGCAGTTGGTCTACGTGGAATGCTCATTGAATTGCGTGATTCGCGTTCAAAATGCAATTGCACTATTGCTGTCGGCACGCTGAAAGTCAAATTACGGTTTTATTTTGCTAATGTGATCGTCAATGATAATCAACCGCGCGAGATCAAAGAAATTGAAATTTTCGCTCATGCATCACAATTTTTATCATTCCGCGCATACGAATTTAAAACAGAGTTCGCGTAAGAAAATAATACTTCATCTTGAATTTAAGAAAGCTGAATCTCATAATTTCATGTTATATATGTAACAACTTTATTTATATGTATAAAAAGTAGAATACACACAATAAATTCGTTTCTATAGCAACGTCTCTTATTCTAAAGTTGGTTCTCCGCTGTAGCTCCGTTTTTGCATATCTTGAGTATTTACGTTAATATTTTTAAACTTACGAATAAGCAGCATAGCGATGTAATATTAGAAAATATGGAAATTCTATGTAAAATATGAAAATTTCTCGAAATATAAAGAAAAAAGTCTAAAAAAGTTATGAGGTAGAGAATATAAAAAAGATATGAATTTCACATTCGAATCGTATGTAATAAATGTGTGTTGCGTTTTAGTATAACAACATTTTAAAATTATATATGAATTTTAGAGAGAGTTAATATTTCTACTGTGCTACGCAAATTTTAGTTATCTGTAAAATCTAACGCATTGCATGAATCATAAATTTCATATTTATTAATTTTAGAAGGATTAATATTTTTATTGTGCGACGTATTTTAATTATTTATAAAATCCAGCGCATACCCCCATGAATTGTTAATTTTATATATAATTTATTAGTATATATTCATATAATATAATTTATCAATATTATGAAAGATATAATTTTATATTTACGATCTGTATTTTCTTCTCAATCTAACCGCATTTTCCCGTGCACAATTACGATCTGTCCTAAGCAGTACATATTACTTATGTTACATTTGGAGCCACAGAGTAATGCGTTCCATTATGACTACCACCCGCATGCATTTCTCGTTCGTGTTTGTTCTCTCGTTGTTCCAAACCGATCGCACGATGATGGAACTATTTATTCTGTGAAAGACGTTTTCCGGTTAGAATAACTTGTTCGTCTCATCGACGTCCCATAAGAACGAGTTAATTTTATCCTTGCTATTATTAGCGTGTCTAATCAAGAATATTACGTAATCAAATCGTATAGATAGTAATTCCGCTAATCAAGAATCTCAGACCGCTTTTTTTGACAATTTCTTTATCTCTTTTTTGAATATTTGAATAGGAATCGTAAATCTACCGTTTTAGGCGACAAGAGATAAATTAATAATCGATAAATCGACCGATTCGACTAGCTAAACGAGGCTCATTTTGCCGATTAAACGAATTTGCACGAGCGGATCTTGTTAATAACCTGACGATCGTAAACTACCTTTCCCCCATGAGTCAATATACCATACATTTTGAATTACGATTTTAGCTCTCAAACGAGAAATCGCAGAACGTTGTAGGTGGTCAATATTACGTTACAAAGTGTTCTTACATTTTTTTGGAATATTCAAGAAGCGATAACATAAGAAAAACTAATTTGAAGTAGCAAAACTACATCCTTAATCCACTAGGGGCGAGTGTTACCTGTTAAATTCATAACGTTAAATTATATCCAATTTAAATTATTTTAAATCATTCCTAGATTACTAATATTCCTACTCAAAATCATTAATTTAACTAGAATAAACAATTTAAGGAATTGAACAATTTAATTCAAGGAAATGTATTAAATTTGACTCAAGTTTAGTTCATTATTTACTAAGGTCCACAACTCACGGTTAACTCTTAACCAAGGTTTAACTTGTGTGTGTGTGTTTCTCATCTCTATCCAATTCTATAAAATAGGAAAGAAATAATCAATGAGTTAAACCTCAGTTAAGACGGTTAACGGAGTGAAACTGGATCTAAGTGCATACGTTAATATGAACATTGGTTACTTTAAAATAACTGCTGTGTGCCTACTGATAATGAAAGAAATGTTTTGTACATACCAACCATAATTTGATATGTGAATTACAAAAACTTTCTCATTTTTTAATTTAGAATATGTATCCTAATTAAAATTTAATTATTTTTTTTATTAAAAAATTGTGTTCTAATCAAAATTTGGAATAATTAGAACATTCCTCTTAGTATAAAAAATGGATTAATTTATATTTTGCAACGTATAAAATTAAGTTAAAAATAACAAAATATTATTTAATCTAAGGGATGAGATTAATAAGAATTGATAATATGATTTACTATTACTAACTATCCATTTGCTATATACAAGATCATAATTATCTACTTTAATTTATTTAGAATTATTCGAATATATATATGTATATATATATATATAACTATGGTACACACTAATGTGGAAAATGTGTAAAAACGATAATATATATAATGTTACTATTTCCATATATCTCTTATTAATTATTTTAATTAAGTCATCATCTTTACGTGACATTACCTTTACGCACTCTTGCATAATGATGTTACATCATAATCGTATTATAATATTAATATTTAAAAGATTATCATAATCAATAAATAGCTTGGCTTTTTAGTTACCTGTTATATTAAATAAATGTTATATAATTGATCAATTAACAACATATGTCTTAAATGAATAATCAATAAGAGAAATTAGGTAAACATTATCTTTTTTGCGCTTTCTGAACCTTCTTGTAAATTTTGCAGTTATGTTTTGATACATATACATAAGTATTCTAAATGTATAATCCACCCAATGGCGGACGGAAATGTTATGAAAATGTTCAAAGACTTTCGATTTTAGCGAAATGTAGCGTTAAAAGATTTTTTTGGTCGTTCATTCTGAATCCGGAACCCAAATTGGAGAATTCAAAATGGCTGAACCAATATGGTGGACGAAAATGCTACACGGAGAAAAATAATTTAGAGATGGATACCTTCTAAGACAAGTAAAAATATTCTGGCTATTTTTACCGAATTTGTATGATAAATTTTATTTACCTAAAAGTAAAAATACCGGAGATTTAAGATAAAAAGTACATTATGATTATAGTACATCATTTCAAGTGATTATTATCTTATAGTAAGATAAATTATACTTTCAGTAAAGTAAATTATACTTACAGTAAAGTAAATCGTACTATTTTCAAGATTGACGAGCACAAACAACTCTTGGAACTTTTATTTATTTTACTATGCAGTAAAGTAAATTTTGTCAATGCTAAAGAAAAAATTGTTATCAATAAAGTAAGAATGATTATTATACGACAATCTCATTTACCAGAAATGTAAAGAAAATTTTACATAAGTATCCCTATATGAACATAATTCCATAAAGTTTACTAGAATTCTAGTGTATAATACTGTACATTTTTCTCCGTGTAAAAGTCGCCCGATTTCGACGAAATGTAGCATAGAGAGTTTCCGCGGATTCCGAATCCGAATTTAAAATTTTAAATAAAAAATGTTTGATTCAATATCGATGGATTTGCTAAAAACTTTCTAAAATTACAAAATATTTATAAAATTATAATTTTATTATAAAACAATGATTACATTTTTAAGGGAAAAAATATATTGAATTCTCTGATTTTTTCAATAAATAGTTATTTTGTATATGTAAATATTTTGAACGATATGTATCACGATTGAATACGTATAAAAACTACGACATGCATGTTGCGATAAAAGTATGTTACATGCACTAAGCATTTTGTTTTCATAAAATGTATATATATATATATATATATAATACATTTTTTATAATCATACCGAGTATTTATGCGTTACTTTTAGTATTAATATTCTTTTTATATAAAAAGAAAAAATTTTATGAAAAGCTTATATAGGTACCATATCATGTGCAAAATTGGAATTACATTTAGTTTAATAATTTATGTGTGTGTATAACTGCAAAGTCAAAATTTATGTTATAATCATGTTGTCACATTAATATATTAAAATATATATTTTGCGATTTAATTATCATAGACAAATCTGATATATCTATGAGCATATAAAAATATGTTGCAAAAGGATCATATTTACAATTAGAATAGATTATTAAAAAAATCTGAATACTTTCTGCATATTCATTTTATTATTACTATTATTGTGAAACAGATACGGCATATATGGTACTGTTTTATATAGAAAGATAAAATAAAATTCATAAAAGATTAATAAAGTCACAAATTAAGATCAAATATTACATCAAATTTATGTATAAATCACATTTGCCATATAATTGTGATAATTCAATATAAGTTTTGTAATTATTTTTTTTTTTAAGTTTTAAAGTCAGAAGTGTGTGCTTGTGTGTGTGTGTGTGTTATATAAAAAAGTAAAGTAGTTTTCATTAAAAACATAATTTAACGCGTAAATATATCGACAATGAAATATCTTTTTTTCATCTTAAGTAAAAGAAAAAAATTGAAATCTCATGGTGGCATTCTAATGAGGGCTCTTTAATGTACCAAAATACTAATAATATCACGCGTAATTAATAATCGATTAACTTATTATCATAATCACATTGGGGGAAACCTCTAATTAATTTTACATCTTAATTTATTTATATTCCAAATTTTCAACACGTGTCGACGAAAGCATCGAACCGTGACGCAGTACCCAACCATACATTGTCATATATCAAATGCATCACGCTGGTATTTCATCTACTCGCTTATATCTACGTTATGTCCGCGATGGCTATTTGTTTCGAGTACCCGCCAACGCAGTTTCGCGAGCATTATTAAAATGGGCTATCATATAATTTGCATGGCGACAATAGCGTAAGGCGACGCCCTGAAAAGGAGCCGCGCGATAAACGGTAATAACGGCAGTTCTTGATATGAAGGGAAAGAGAAAGTCGAGGATATCTCCTTGGGTTCGAGGATGTATGGATGAGATAGATAGTGAGAAAAATACGAAGAAAAAAAGGAAAGACGAGAAAAATGCAGGAATGCGAGAGATAAAAAAGCAATGGAAGACATTATTATTTGACCATCCTGCTCTTTATCATCGTGTACGCAATGTATGTCCGTCGACATGTATTTTCACTCTTTGAGCACGTACGCGACATTTCCAATCTTTGAACGCAAAACATGTGGAATTTACATGTAAAAAAATCGCCTTTTTAGCATAATTATTAAAATGATTATCAAAAATACACTAACTGACTTTGTCTGATAGCGAAAAATATGTAATGTCGATAGCGAAAAGTAAGATTATAGTATCAAAAAAATTAAATACCTGCAAGTTAAACAAACTTATCATTATTTAACGAGCTTAAATAATATAAATATTCTATTGTATATATATTTTTGAATATAAATTTCGGAGCTATTCAAGCCTGGTTGTGGTTCGCTTACGCCAATTCTTATATTATAAACTTTTTTCACAAATACAAACGTTTTAACCTTTAATAAGGTCCTCCTCAGTGAAATAATTTAAATTACAGTTACATACAATATGATAACCTATATCCTCCCATTCGAAGTACAATAAAATCGTTTTTCACAACATGTAGACCTTTAAGTGATCTGCTGTATGATATCCTGTGTAATTATATTATTCTTTATCCACCAATGTATACCAATCGGATGTAGATTCGTTGTATAAATAAATCTAATCAACAGAGAAACTCATGGCTCCTAATTTCTTCCGTTAAAAGATTTATCCAACAACTTAAAAATGTATAATCTCTCACATTGTCGACTCAATATGTAATGAATACATAATTTATGGAGGAGGATCTTATTAAAGGTTGAAACGCGCGTTTGTATTTGTGAAAGAAGTTTGTAATATAAGAAGTGGTGTAAGCGAACTAGCCAGGCTCGAATAGCTCCGAAATTTATATTCAAATTTAATTTATATTTAATTGAGCCAATAAATATAGGAATTTAATATTATATTTATTTTTCTATCATATTCTAGAATAATTTAAGAATAAAATTAAGTTCGAAAAAAGTACGAAGTTTTTTATTTTCAAATGGTAAAGAGCTTGCAATTCTTTCAATGAAATATTTATATAGGGAGATTGTCCTCGTAAAATATATAGTGTAAGAATGGCAACCTGAATCCACTCGCATCTCGAGGAGGAACAAACAGTGCAGTTGTATTCGTGGCAAATTGGATATTTCTTCGTAGACACGTTGTGACGAGAAACAGATCGTATCTGTATACATCGATCCTTCGTAGGTCTTACTATGTAAACAGATGCAACAATCGACCCCACAAATTGCGTATCGCAGTAATATTATATACATTTTTTTAAAGAAATGACAGGTTTAGGTCGATTATAGCAGCGGCAGGGAAATCGAATATACTTATTACCGAAATCATCAGTGTGCAAATGAAATTGAATATATCATTATGGTCATCAGTATGCAAATGAAAGATAAGGCTCAATCCATAGATTATTAATACAAATCGCTTATCTTGTAATAAACGATTAATTCGACGATTAATTCGATTTCTAATGAAAATATTCATTGTGTATTATATAATTATACTTAAAGATTCATTGCGAATTGAAATGTATAATGTGCTCAGCTTGGCTCAATAGGTTGACATAAGTTTTATTTTCGATGCAAATACTTGCGTCAGTATCGGATGTAGGAATCAAACGACTCGAGCTTTATATCGAAAATTGATGACACGAACGTGACTAACGACTAGTGACGCGATATTTTCTCTAGCCTGTTTTCATTTCCTCCGTTTTTTTCCTTTCTTTCGTACTCGTCAACTCGTCTCTTCCGTTTGTCTAATGACTTGCCTAATTTTACCGCCATTTTCTTTTACTACACGGAGAGAATTTTCTTTTAAAATTTACCCTGAAAATATGGTGATTGTGGTACAATACAACATTTTAAAGATTTTTACCATGCACTTCAGTAAAATTGATCAAACTTATTTTATACTTTATTGTAGTTTTATTAATATGAATGAGAGAGATTTATATTAAAATTCTTCGAAATACACAATGTTGTCCCACGATTGTCATATTTTCAGGGTAAATTCTAAGAAAAAATTCTCTCTGTGTACATAATGTATTGCTAAATGATTCGGAATAATTTCGAACGGGTTAGCGCGTGACGCATTCGTTACCTTCAATGATCGATATGCTTCGGATTCCTCAATGCAATACGCTGAAATAAGTTACACAGACGTAAATCGGATATTTTGCGTGGTCGATCATGACCTACGATGCGAGATAATTTACGTTAGCTGATCAAAGAGAAACACTACGTGGCCTGCATTTCGGATGGTTTGCATTTCTCGTATCTTGTTTCTAAAGCGGCTCCTAAAACTAATATCACTTAGAGAAGGTAATGATTGAAATTCGAAATTACGGTTTAGTCAGTCCCATAGTTGAAAGTGCGAACCTCCACGTTTGCTGCTCATCACCGTAGTTGATTTTGGATTGTATTTCGTGAAACAGATTTAGATCGTTTAACTCTTCATCACATTTGGAAATTATTTGGAGAGCAAATCCTAAATAACAATTAATTTAAGAACATTTAATTACTAAAAATTTAAAGAAAAATACGTAGTATATTTTTTATTTTATTAAATCCCTACTTTTGATATTTTATTTTTACGCATCTATTTTTGCACTTGATTCTTACATATCTTTTCTTATTTCGCTAATTTGATTTGTGTGTGTGTGTGTGTGTGTGTGTATGTGAGAGAGAGAGAGAGAGAGAGAGAGAGAGAGAGAGAGAGAGAGAGAGAGAGAGAGAGAGAGAGAGAGTTTTTTTATTAAAAATATTTATTAATTCTGAAAGCATTTATTTAGAGGAAAAGGTGTACATATAGTACCTCGTTTATATAGGAAATATTTAATAGATAATATTTAATCTTTACACGGAGAGAATTTTTTAGAATTTACCCAAGAACATATGACAGACGTGGGACAACATTGTATTTCGAAGAATTTTAATGTAAAGCTCTCTCATTCATTAATAAAACTACAATAAAGTATAAAATAAGTTTTACTGAAGTGCATGGTAAAAGTCTTTTAAATATTATATTGTACCACAACTACTATATTTTCAGGATAAAAGAAAATTCTCTCCGTGTAATAGTAATATTTAATCTTTAACAATCGATATTTAAAACTTAAGGATTACGTTCGTGAAGTGTTGTTCAATCAATTTTAGATTCAAAATTATGAAACATTTATTATTTAGGACATTATTTCTAAAAATATGACAACACTGCATAATGACTCGAAGAGGAACGGAGTGGTAATGTGGCTTTCCACAAATATAGATTTAAAAAATTGGTTTTGTTAAAAAAAAATAGTATTTTTACAAAATTATGAAAAAAGTAAAATATTGCAGAACATATGCAAATCTATATACATACACATAACTTCTTCCACATATTATAGGCTGCTCAGTACTAAAAATCTATAGTATTTATGTTATATACATATAACATAAACTATAGATTAACAGTACCTAGAGCTACAATCAATTTATGGAATAATTATTTTGACATGAAAATCTCGAAAAGGAGGCCACCAGCAATCAATACGCTTAGGGAGAGCCACATTAGCAAAATGGTATGCTATTTAACTTTATAACTGCGTAACTCCATATATATATACACCCAAATAAAATGTTAAATGATAAACAACACAATAAATTCAAATATATTCGTGTAATAATATATACGTTCAAGTTTAAGAAGAATGAGGAAGTAGTCCTCAAAGAATGTTATTAAATACTGAAACGTATCTTAAAAACATTTCAGAATGCTTGAAAGTAAAAATGCGTAATAATAAATGCTGACAGAGGCGGCGATCTGTATGTGGAATGGTGGAGGACTCCACACATGAGAATTTGATATATGTGGAATTTCCAGACATATCGAGCTACAGCTAACCTTTAATTTTTAACGAGTAAAGGCATATTTTTACGAGCCGCTCAAAATCCGCCGTTTCTGCTAGTCGAGCTTATGAATGAATTTCTAAATACAAATAACATTCGACGAACTACATTCGCAATAAAGAAATAAAAAATAGCAAAATAAGTATTCGTATACTTTATTCATTTTTTGTTTGTTATTGTATATTATAAGTGTAGATCTCTTCGTTTGAACTTTTTTTTCAGACGTCTTCACACGCATCCCCCAGAACTCGGACTCATTTCACACATGCAAAAAATTTACTCCGCCGCCCCTGAATGCTGACTATATATATTGTGTATTGACATATTAGCGTCATGGTGTAACGGCGAGCAACTGAACCAATAATTCCATAAATAATAAGTAATAACTACAGAACACTTCACCTAATAAAGGAGATATTAATGATATATATACTAGCCGTAATATCATCTCTTTTACTAAAAAAAAATATTTAAAAAGTATTACGTCAGAGCTTTTGGAAGTAATGATAAATAATTATCGTTATTATCATTTTATACGTTGCAATATTTTTTTTTGTAAGCGAAAGGGTACCGAGTATAAAGATACATTTTTCGTTCAGTGCGCATAATATCGCGTGCGAAAAAGAATCGATCATATCCTCGTACAACTTACGTGCCCCATCGATGCTTTCCCAGCGAATTGCCAGGTAATCTATCAAGGAGCGACTCCTCACGCGAAAGTTTTCAGGGCCAAGCACCTGTGGAATACACCCATACCTAGAAATCCCAACGACAACCTCGTCGTTGGTACTTCGCGGCGAGATACGAATTCGCCACAGATCGTGGGTGGTCGCCGTTATCTCCGGGGACGGAAGAGGAGAAAACGTTGTGACCGAGGTACACGGGTACGTTTGATTGGACGAGAATGCTTTGGCGGCGAATCGGCGGCGGGGTGGGAACCACCGTCCCGGGGGTGGGGACGTGCATACGGTGCGAGGGGGTAAGAGAGTCGCAAAGTCACGGGCTTATATAAACGCGCGGCGAACCGTTCGCCTTCACAGAGTATCAACCGTCGCTGGACGACACACCACCATCCCCATAAAGATTCTCCGGCAGGCTCGCTTTTGTCAGCTACCTGGCCTTCATCAGTGACAAGGTACACATCGTATCCATTTTTCCCTTTTACGCGTGGTAATCTCGTCATTTTAAGAAACGTCTCGCAAGTGTTATCGATAGTTTTCGTCGTATACAGATTTTTAGAAAAAATTACAGCTTTTTGCAATGTAAAACCGTTAAAGTATTAATAATCTCTAAACTGTAAACGATCTTCGAATTGTGCACCAAATGATGAATGCAAGTTAAGTAACTTCTGAAAGTAATGTCTCTTTTTAAAAAGAGATGTAAAATATAATTCGCGTATTGGATCGACGAGAATAAATCAATTAAGAGAACTAAATAAATAATTTTGATCAAAGCTTAGTGTTCAAATATTTCAAAGTAAATTTGTATTCAATTATGTAAATCGCGCGCCGAAATTTTTTTCAGTCTTAAAATGTAATCATAAATAAAACTAGAGCGGTAATAAGACATATTATAAATTAACAAGCAATTTTTAATCATTTTGGTACTAATAAGAATTTTAGAAGGATATTAATTATTTGATTTGCTACTCTAAGTATTTTAAGAACTGAAAATGATTCAATTTATTATGAAATAAATAATAAAGAATAATTTAATTTATTACGAAAAATATTATCTCAGCCAGGATTCGAATCCGAATAAAATATGATGTCTTCAATTTATTTTTATTAATAAAATAGAGATAAAATGGAGAGAAAATCTCATCGTTGTCTCAAGTTTGTTTTAAAGACTTCTTAGAAAGATATCTAAAGTTAGTTTTGTCGCAACAACGCAATGGTAGCAAAAGCAATCTTTCAAATCGGATGACAAATTGCACGCATAACCCTTACAGTTACAGGAGTAACTTCGCGCTTGTATGATTATCCAGTAGTAAATTCTAGCACTATGTTTCTCAGTAGTAAGACCCCGCATTGCCACAGACAGTAGTAAGACTCCATGTTACGATGAACAGTAATAACTTCCCGCAGTTTGTCAGTAGAAGTTATTGCGGATATTTGGAGAACCCCCTCGTATAATTCTCGTATATTCTCTAACATAAACAGGATAATTCACGATTATAGTTTTGAAATTGGAACTAAATCGACTTTATTCGTGTGGAGAAAGGAATTGATTGAAACAAATTTTCTGAAAAATTCAGGACTTGGATAAAATTTTATAGAAAATTACGTTTAACTGTAATAACTTTCCATACAGTTTGTCAACTCGTAGAAGTTACTGTGGATATTTAGAGAACCTCTCGTATATCTCTAGTACGAACAAGATAATTCTATAACTATATTACTACTATAATTTTGAAATTGGAACTAAAACTTTATTCATGTGGTGAAAAAAATTGATTAAAACAAATTTTCTAAAAGAATTCAGGACTTAAATAAAATTTTATAGAAATTTATAGAACGGAATATTTTACAAATAATTAAATATTAAACATAAACACGTATTTAAAACATTCGGTTTCATTATTTAGTCTTCGAGGGATTATTACGTTTGCTTTATTATAGATAATAAATTTTTTATTATGACAAATAAAAAGATTACTTGGAAATGGGAAAAAAGAATCTACTGATTGCTGCTTTTGACACTTGAAAATAAGAGTATATTCTGGATAATATTTAACAATGAATAAGAGGCAAAACAAATAATTTCATCGCGAAGAAATTATTTAGGTCGATAAACATCGCAGAATGATTTGCACGGAACTTCACAAACTCGACTGCGTAAATTCTTCCGAAGTTTGACGAACTACGTTTGTTTAAAAGCCTCAAGGTGCTTGTCAAAAAGGTGAAAGTAATAAAAACACAAGGTGCGGGAGAAGACTTCATTTTAATCAAATTGAATATCGTATCAAATCCATTCATCCAAAAAGCTTGTACTGATTATGATACAATTAAATAATGAAAATTTATTGTTTGTTTTTAAAAATTAAATGGACTTTCTCTTCCCCCGTCGGAGAGATAATACGGAACTTTATCGTTAAGAAATTTTATTATCATTTAATGCAAAATATGAGAGAATTTATATGACTTTATAAGTTATAAGATCTTCCTCGAAATTTTTTAAAGGAAAAAGCGATTTCAAATTCATGAGAAAAATTTTTGCCGCGAAATTGATACAGGATATACTGAAGCATCTTGTGTTAATGCATAATTTTCGATCTAGATGGAATTTCATCACAAAATGCTCATTATCAACGTTTATTCTATGCTCGAACACGATCGTGGTCGAGAGGGCACATGACGTATGTATAGCTTGTAACAGCAAAAGGATTAATTGTTGACAGATAAAGCACCTAATGAGGCACATGCACCGCAATAACCAATCGTGATTCCGCAATGCTATTGCCAGCAAGCGAAGAAAAAGTCCGATGCGTATTTCGATACAAAACACAAAACCGCATCGAACGCATTATGATAATTTGCAATCGATTAATATCTAATTACAGCCCCCGGACATTATCACGAACGGGCGTGGAATTATACGCACGGTGAGATTACCCTGCAATACGTATCCTCGTAATTTCCTCAATTGCACGATTGATTAATAGGCCAATTAATCAATCGTTTGAATTGCACGTAATTACTTAAAAATTAGCATCACTGGAAAGTTTCTTAATAAGCAGTTTACCAAATAATTCAGAAAGCTACTTGAAAAACAAAGTAATTTATAAATTTGTCAAATATAAGAAAGAATTCCATATTTGGTGCGGAGATTTTAATAAGATTTAATTTTAATAATATACAGTTTTAATAATATTCAAATAATATATATAGTTTTGAGATACTTATTAGTATCATTAAATACTTATTAGCATCTCATTAAATTTAATATGTGATTATTATTATTTTGACTTTAGTTTATGATTGCGTTTTAAATTCGACAAATCAAATTGGTTTATAGTACAATTTATAGAAATGAAAAATGTATTTAAAAAAGTTGAGTATTATTAAGCATCAAGATCCGCTTCAACTGAATATAGGATTTTTTTCTCTTAAATTATATTAACTTATTGATCCATTTTTTATTTGATTCACATAGTATTACATTTGTTATCCAATTTTACAAAAGCAAAACGAATTCACGACACAACAACGCATATTTTTATACAAGCGGTAAAAGCCTGTTGGCACGCAACTTCATGTGTTTTCGTCCAAAACTTTTACAAGTTTGTAGTAACACGAAAAGCACTTAAGGTTCCTTCCGCAAATTGGAAAGCCAGTTTCATTAGCGTGAAGATGAAAGAAAGAAAGGAAGAAAAATTGTGAAATTAGGCGTTCTAAAAGCTTCGATGCGAATCATTTAATTGTTAACCGATAACAAATTTCACACTTTAATTCATATTAAATATTCTGTGTGTTATTTTATATTTTTAATTTAATTAACACATTTCTATAATCTTTTATTTGTTGGAAAATATCTAAATTTTTCATGAAATTTTCTATAGCTACTATATTCAAAAAAATGTGTTAATGACACTTTTAGATCTGAAATGAATCATAAACAATGACTAAAATGTTATTATTTTTAAATATGATGATTTCTGAACTTTATAATACTTGTATTATTTAAATCCATTAATTTCTAATTAAATTGAACAAATAATTCTCTTGAAAACATATTGAGAGAATGAAATATATGGTTTATATTAATTTATAATATTATTAAAAAATTACAATTTTTTTTTAACATTTCCTATTATCCTAAATCGAGACGTGTTTTATGGCTTGATTAAATTTAAAAAAAGGAAAGGTGATAATTGAAAGAAATGTGCTGAGCATCGGAAAGTCGAAGTTTGAAAAGGCTGAATTTTGTTGCGGTAGCTTATAATAGCTTTATAATAATTGATCAAATATTTACGCACAATGGTTTGCGTGCGGCAATGTAAGTAAATATTTTACGATTGACTTTAGATAGAGACTTTACACAGTAAAAAAGAAAATGTTAATTTTAACATTTTTTACATGTCCCAGGAGATCCACTCTAAATTTTAAGTTAAAGTAACTCATTCGTCTTGTGTTATTTATTAATGAACTAGTAATGTTAAATAATTGACACAATACTTTACATTTATATTTGTTATTTTGACTTTAAGGGTGATTTAAAACTAACATATAAAATAAGTATAGAGTACATAGAAGAGTAGTTGCAGTAACTCGTAAGAAAATGTTAATAGAACATTTTTGTTCGTATAATGTGAATGAAAAAATTCTTAGATGTTAAATTGACTTTGAAATATATAGATTAATTGAAACAATTGTGTTAAAAACACTTAAAATAATATTCCATTTTTAATTGACATACGCAATTGTTAAGTTAGAAAGGTGACATGAATTTAACGCATCAAAATGTTACAAAAATAATAACATATCAGTTTATTTTACATTGAAGTAATAATCAAAATGTGGTAACACAAGAAAAATTCTACATATGGACGCACGATTTTTTACTGTGTAAAAGTAACAGACATTTAAAAGAGATTTCAGTTATGATTATAATACGCGTAATGAATTATAAGAGATGAAAGTATTTTTACAGAGAGAGATAATAAAAGTGTCCGCGTATTTACAAAACGATTAACGACAATGGTGAGTGGCGCGTTCGGAGTACGGCGCCACGCCGCATTGGCAGGAAATCGTTGGATTGGCTCCAGAATTAGCGGTAAAAAACTAATGTTGTCTGAGCGCACTTTTTCTATCATTTAACTAACAAGCGGGAAATGCAAGAGATAGTCGCAATTAATTACTTTCTACGAATAAAATCATTCGGAATGTATCTCTTAATAAAAATTCTTTCTTACGATTCTAATAATTTGCAGCTTCGATAATAATGCTGTTTTAATAATTACGACTCTGATTTAAAGAGTGAAAGAGAAAGAGATAGAAAGAGCTTTGAAATAAAATAAAATTATACGAATAAAATGTCTATCTGACATTATTAAAAAATTATCGCTCGAGGAAACTTATTAAAAATATAAATTATAGAATATTTTAACTGTGGGAAATTTTGTAAAATAAAAAGAGAAAAAAGCAAGTGACCTATAGAATAGAAATAGTAAATGAAACTTTGATCTTCAAGTTAATTTTGTTATTGTTACGTCTGCCTATGGTTAACGAATTACACAACGACACGAAGTGCGTTAGTCATTTCTATTTCTAGATTTAAACGAGATAACGCTCTTTTTGGAATAACGGCATTTGTATAACCTGACGGAAAGCAAATTGCACTCTGCACATAAAACGTTCGACGGGACGTGGCTAGCAACATTTTGTGACGATACGTTCGTGAGTTTCGTATGAATGGACTCTTGATGGTAGCGAGTTCTACCTGTAACTTGAACACATTTTAACTTTCACGCTCAACGATATGAAAGCCGCGAGAGGATATATCTCGTCGACGAACGTGCGCGATATATCCTCTCGTCATGGTAAACTGTTTAAAGTATTTATCCTCGGTGTTCGCGCATATACGCGCAGGAAAAGGATGTATATTTCATATTCATTTCAGAATTTACGCAATTTTAAACGCACTCGTGTAAATAGAATGAACGGCGTGAATTCAGTGATTCACAAAATACGTTAATTTAATTTTCCATATCACGCTTTTCCGAACAACATTACAGACTGAACTTTATACGAGAAACTTTGGGAAAATATTGTCAACGAATTGTACGTAATCAAAAAAATTCATGGCAGTATATTTGTTTCGAATTTGATTCGGATTAACAATTAGTGTTTTTTTCTTTATGGCTGAATTTTTATTTGAACATTTTTATTTGATTCTAAAGGATACAGAGAAATATAATAAAATTAATTTATTAATAAAATAGATAAAGTAGAATACGACAAAATATAATAATTAATTATAATAATTTTTAGAAATATATAGATATCACTTTTAAGTTCGTTTAATAATAATTAAATTTTCAGAAAAGTAGCGCAATTTCTATTCTTACCGTGTAATTTTTCTTGAATCTATATAAAGCCGATCTCTTTAATCATTTTTTCAGTCAAACGCAGGCAAAGTGACTTTATTGAAACGCAAAAAACTCTTCCCCGGAGAACTAAGCGCAAACCACCTGGCTCGGAGTATCATTGATTTATAGATAAACTCGGTCGTTCTTATAACGGTAATTGTAGAAATTCCAGTAGACTGAAAAGTATAAGTAGTTTTTAATACTAGCGCGGTCGGCACGAGCATCGACTAAGAATATACATAACCGATTTAACGATGTTCTTTCTGCAATCTACCGTGTATCAAAATTGTTCAAAGTTCACAGATGTTTACAGATGTTTTACTCTAAACATAATTTCTCTTCAACGTAAATTTTTTT
This sequence comes from Trachymyrmex cornetzi, assembly GCF_001594075.2. Classification (NCBI taxonomy): domain Eukaryota; kingdom Metazoa; phylum Arthropoda; class Insecta; order Hymenoptera; family Formicidae; genus Trachymyrmex; species Trachymyrmex cornetzi. Next base: position 3,380,373 of record NW_017296059.1, read on the forward strand.
AATTAAATATCTCCACGATGTTTATCTCCGCAACTAATTTTCGAGTTAAAATCTTTATTTTCTTAAAATCTAAATTTTTCAGTGCGGGTAATGAAAAAATTTATATTCCGTGGTCATCACGTTTTAGAAAGTAAAATGAGATTAATCATAAAATGAATAACTCCACTGAAAAAAATTTCTAGAAAATAGACGAACCGGAAAATTCTGATCACATCAATCAGAATTCTGATCGTTCCAACTCGATTTATAGTAGATGTAAGATAAATTTAAGATTAATTTAAATTCAATATTAGAATTGTAATAGTATTATGATAGTATTACGATAGATTTAACTAGAAAATTTTGACTTGCTCATTTTCAATAAGAATTCCAATTAATGCAACAAGACTTTTAGCGTATAACATGACGTAATATCGGGAAACATCAAAATGTGACGAGAGTTTTTGAGATGAGACGAACATGAGAGTCGAAACTGTCGAAATGCTGCCAAGAAAAACACATCGAGACATTGTTTCCATAAAGTAAACGTGGAGCCTAGTTTGTCTTCTTGATCGAAAAGATACGGCAGCCTCTTAATAATAGAGGTTGGAGCAGTGAGAGCCGAGGCTTACGCGTATCGTGAAAAACGACGGGACAGACGCGTCTAGTTTATTTCTACGAAGATAAATATACCCGAGAAATTCAATGGTTACACTTTTATTTTCACAAACAATAAAATAACAAACGTACGTCGATAATTAATAGAATAACGTTTTAATACGAAAGTTTTAATACGGTATAGAGAAATAAATTAATTGCTTTCATAATAATATTATTAATATTTCTTGTTTATTTAGCATTCTGTAAATGAAATGATACAAAAATAACTTTAATAAATATAAGCGAGTTATATATATATATATATTTTTTTTTTGTTACTAAAATACAAAAATTTAACTTATTTAATTGTTAACATATACCAAATTTATTTTAGAATTAACATATAAATATCTCTCATTGAAAAGCGAGATCGTTTTTTTAAGCAAAAGGCGTTTTTCAAATATGATAAACAACTTCAGATAAATCCTTGTTTATTGATGCTAAAATAAAATAATAATCCGCAACTGGTGGTAATTATTACGGAAGTGTTTGAAATTGCGTGTTACCGTAGTTACAATGTGGTCAGGAAATTGGATAATTAAGTACGATTGAATATGCAGAAACCGTATTCCGTAACACTGTCAACCATTTCATAAATTGCGATGCGTTTAATTCCAGTTTAATTAATTAAAAGTTACAAAACATAGTGAAGATATGTAAACGCGATAAACGTGGAAAATATCTTCTAATAAGCAACATGGTGCAGCAATATCTTAGACAAAGGCAGCGAATAACTCAGTTTTATTACACACCTCTTGAGAAGATTTCAATAAAATTTTTCATATAATAACTCTGTGCATCATCTCACATACAATATATTATATTAAAAATATGATACGGATATATCGCTCCTCTATTCTAAAAGTGACACAACTACAAAAATATGTGATTTTCGAGTTATTACCATGAATGAGTTAAGTAAACATTACCCTATCAAGTATCTAAGCTTAACTTTATAAAGATCGAAATCATTGTAACTAAAAAACAATGGTTTTTAAGAATTGTGAAACGAAAATGATAAAAATAACATTTAATCATATTAATGATACATTCTTTTTGCCTGATATTATTTGATTAATCGATAACTTTCTGTTAAATAAAAGTTGAAAAATAACTTTTCTCCTTTTTTAAACAAAAAAATTAATTTAAGTTTTTTAGTTGTATTACATTTGAAGTGAAGGAATGATATGAAAGTTTGTAAAGTAAGATAATACATTTAACGTTTAATTTTTGAGAAACTGTTCTTTACTTAACTCGGATGTGAAGTAAAAATATAAAGTGTAACTATGATAAATAAAACATCGAAATTCGTGCTACATGAAATGTATTATTTTTTTATGCATTTACACGGCAAAAATACATTTTGTTCATTTATTTATTTTCAAATCTCTGTAGATCCGACTATGTGTTTACTTAAAAAGTTGTTAGTATGCCTAACAAAGCGCTAACAGGTCCGATGAATCTGATCCAAAGGGAAAATCCAAGCTCGAAATTTTATTATAAAATCTGTAAAACTGTGTATCTATCACAGAATATGGACACTATTCTCAGCTTTATCTACATAACAGCTGTGTATGCCGTGTGTGTATTCAGTATGCCATATCCCTTGAGCGCTTAAAATTAAATCATCACAAGATTACAGCGAGAATAGTAATTTTCTCATGCAACCTTTAGTGTTATCATTTCTATTGTATAGCGAAATTTATTTTATACGTGACAAAAAAATAATTAAAAACTTATATTTAATTAACTATTAAAAAAAATGTCTTGTTAGTATTCTGATAACTTATCGATTTGATTACAATTAAAAACATGTGATTTTTTTTATAATACACTCAGCACTGATGATTATCAGCCTTGAGCATTGATATAATTCTTACATCAATCTCTTAAAGTTGTCATCATTAAAAAAGAAGGACTGTTTCAGCTGTCGAAGCTTTTTTGAATTAAATTTATGAAAGAGATGAATCAATTTAATCTACGATGAATCAATTTAATGCACGATGATATTCTCGCAGTGGATTTCAATCAAGTATCATGCATAAACTAATATATAAATGTCAGCGAAACGATACATCATTTTAAGAAGGACATACGCGATGAAAGTTCTACTCTCAATAAGCCATGTACCCATTTCGCTGATATCGTTCTCCATTAATATTTATCACGGAGTTATTTTATGTCTAATTAAAAACTGACTGTAATCCTATACTATTTTAAGGTAAAATACAATATTCGAAAGAGGCCAATTAAAAGAGATTCCATCTCGTTCAATTTAACAAGTTTAATAACGTTTTTACTGTTACATTTTAAATAAAATGTCGAAAAATGTCTGAAAAGATTCTTTTTCGCTTTGATATGATTTTTTATTGAATTCACGGGTGCAGTAAAATTTTATAACGAGTCCATCATCCATCGGACTTGCTCATCGTTCGCGCCGTGCAAAATTCTCAAAGGGACCTAAATCGCGGATAGACAACCACGATAACAATGGCAGCAATGACGACACAGGAAAAGGGACTTTCCTGAAACAAAGGCACCTTCACTCTCGGCACTAGCAAAGCGAAGGGTTGTCGAAATTCCACCACGTTGTGGAATTTTACTGCCATGTGCGCGTGCATGAAATGCATTACGGTCCCCCATGTTAGCAAGTATATCTTTTAATCTCATAATTTTTCGAAAAATTTTGTCGCTACATGCACCTTTTCTTCTCTCTTTTTTTGAAATATTCAATGTATAAAATAGTATATTATACTCTTCATATAATTATCCCTTAATCTCTTTGTTTTAAATAACGGAATATTATTATTTTAGCTTAGTACCCTCTCTGTGCCTCGCATATTTTAACTGTTGCTCAAAATAATATCCTTCTAATGCAAATGCAAATGTTATAAAAGATTGAAAATAACGAGACGTGCATTGAAAAGATCAAAAAGAGATCTTGAGTTAGCTACGTAAATTTTTTGAAATAATATTTGCGGTTTTGAAGAGGAAAAACAGTGCTTAGTTGTCGGACGTGCACTGAATCTTCGAGTGTTTCTTAAGTTTATCTCTCTAAGTGGAGCACGAAGTCAAGCATTCTTAGGATTCACGTACCGTCGTGTAAATCGTATATCGAACGGAAAGTTACTTCCGCGTGGATATCGCAACAATGAGAGGTCGAATGTCAATATCCGAATTACGAAGTTCCAAAATGTCATCTTTCCGTCAGAACTATGTCGAGAATTAAGTTGGGACATCATATGTATTATCGTTAGCATGTGACACAGATAAACTCTACTTTGTAATCTCGTTGAATGTAATCGGTATACCTATATCTTTGTACCCTTTAAGAACAAACGAATAAAAAGATGGAAGGGATAAACATAATACAGTTCTTAATTACAACTGCAATTTTACTCAATTATTTCATTCAGTTTTCCATTAAAGTCTGGCAAACTTTCAACAAGACTTGAAGCATTGAATGTTCTAAGCGGAAATTACAATCGAATAATTTGTCTCCGCCTTGACAAAAAGATGTTATTCTTATCCATATTTCAAGTAAAGAATTTAAAAAGTTTAATATTTTAATTTGAATTTTTTTTTTAAACTTGACATTTTAGTTTTGTTATATTATCTATCCATAATTTGAATCTTGATTTATAAAGATTTTAATTAATTTTAATTGTAATATAAATTGTTTCACGATTAACTCCAATAGGCTAGAAACGAGTCTAACTTTATTGCGCAGTTTAAATATTAAAAATGTACGGTCGTTAACTCAAACGAAGGATGTAATACTTAATGGAAACGGTGATTCACATCCGGGTATAGAACATATCTTTGGATTTCTTACGTAATCATAAATGTCTTTGTCGAAATGACTCAGGAAGTTCTTTCTTATTTCACATGAGAAAAGAGCGAAAGCGATAAAAAGTGATATCTGTACATCGCTCTATAGATGAAATAACTCCTTCACTCTATATTAATACTTATTAATTCAGATGGTTCAGTTTTTTTGTGGAAAAGTTGATCTTTTATTTACGAAAATTGCTACCGCTAGCTGTTTCAATTTCATAGATCGTAGATATAGCCATATATAGACACATGAAATCGTAATACATATATGTTCGAAAGGTTTTATTATTAAAGCGTTAGGGTTGCAACCCGGCAATAAATTCTCAATATCACGCATTCGAAACGCAACCGTGTAATATGTTGAACTTCACGGAGCGTGGAGTAAATTCGTTAAATTCTAACCGCGGTTTAGGGGCGTCAATTTCGAAGAGGAACATGTGTACCTCTCAAACTTAAGCTCATGTTGCGAGATATAAATTTTTAAACAGTTCACGTTCCCTCGAAAATCCGGGTAACTCCGCAAATCCTACGTATCTAAATTCCACGTGTTAGCGTCATGGAAAAAATACGAATATATATCACAGTCAAGACTTCATCAACGATGATAATCCCATAAAATCGAGATAAGCTGGAGATGCGACCGGAATGAGATATCGTTAGAAAACGCTTCTCTCATTTTTTTTTCTAGTCGCACGAGATGACGTCTCCGATCGGGCAAATATTCTCATAAGAGCAATCATGCATTACCCGTTCGCATGGTCGTGTATTGACTATCTAGCCGCTCGTAAAACTGTGATAAACTCGTTATTGGAGGAGCCCCCAGAAAGGCAGATTCATCTCATCTGGTCTCACGTCCATTCTTATAACCGCGATATACTTGCGTCGGGAATTTAATTTTCCCGATGTGACGTACGTGACACAATGTATCATTTATTTATCGCGATAACTCAGATATTCGTGTACAGAGAATCGTAAAATTTTGACTTTAATCCAAGAGTGTTCTAATAACAGAATCTAAAGTCAGTTTTAAGAAAATTTATGTACTTAAAAAATTGTCTGTTTTTATATAAATTAATTTTAAATCGATTGATCGTCGTTACAAAGCCAAGAATGTGTCAAAGCATTTTGTGTACATTCATTCATCGCTGTTCTGCGAGAGCGGTTTATGCTAATGGAATTCGTATAACCCAGCTGTTGCTACTGAACTTCTCATACACAAAGGAAGTCAATATGGTACCAATCGACAATAACAACTCGCAAACATTTAATATAATTATAATTTTATTAGGTCGTAAATTCACATTTGTTGGACTCGATTGGTTTAAATCTTTAAAATACAACGAAGTTAATTTTGCGCAAATTAATCGAAGTTTTGACAAATACACAGAAATGCATAATATGTTTCACATATGTATTAGCCAATATTACTTGTTAACAACCAGTCCGAACGATTGGTCTATTAAGTCAATTTATATTTAGCTTCGTATTAAATTATATTGTTACGTAATAATTATTTTTATAATACGAAGTATTAATACAAATTGCAGAATTAATATGGAATATTACAAAGTATTAATACGAATTGAACAGGATATAATAATCTAACATTTCTGCGAATTGTTTTCTAGATGTGGAAAGCACTTGGCCAGCCTGAATCGATTTGTCAATTGCGCTTGTCACCGACTGAATCATATATTTACTGCTCAAAATCTACCTATTCTCCTTATCCTGGGAATTATCACGTTTGTTCGTATATAGTGACAGAATTTCTTGACATTTCATTTTTCTTTTCTGATTGTGAGAAATGTGAGAGTAAGCCCCAGATATAAGTAAAGGATATTAAAATCATTTTTTATTATTTCAAATAACTATTTTATGTTTTATTGAAATTGTAAATTATTTTACAATATAATTATAATCAATTTAGCTATTGGGAATTAGCGCTGTACTACGTACGAGATAAATTTCGATATTATTAAATTGTATCTATCTTATTTAATTATTAATTTGTATACATGTTTCGGCTAACTTTTTAGCCGAAACATGTATATTTATTTCACAATATTAAGGTTAAAAACAAAACCGCTTATATAAACGAATCAACTAAATACGAAAAGCATCTATTACGACTAAAGTTAGATGTTGGAATAATACATCTCTATTTAGTATTTAAAAGTATTTAAATCAATTTTACTTCAGAAATAATCACACGCCAATTATTTTCGGACTTATAACACAATCAAACAGAAATAATAATCTCAAATAAAATTAGATCATTGATTTGCACTGAGAGAAAGGATTTTGTTAATTTAGCAAGCCACCAGTATCTTTAACCGGTGATTGGTAAATATGCGACAACAAATTTTGTTGTTGTGATTGCTGCTATACCAACCAATTACTAGTAACAGAGGAACAAACTATATAGAATCTAACCTATCTTTGGGATAGACTTTAGGCTCGTTTACATAGAATTCGTAGATGATCGTGGAGTCTTAAGTCGTAGGAAACCGACCAAGCACAGTCAAATATAGGGAGAATAGTCTCCCTACGACTAGAATTAGTCAATTTCTTACGATTTGAGACCCTGCAACGTCTACGACTTTCATACATAAATATATATATATATGAGCCTCTTATTTGTTAGCGATACTATTGATTATTTATTACATTGACGAATTAATTTGCAATCATAACAAATCGATCGTTTTTTTAACAAATATCACATTTGCTTTCCCTTGATTTGTTCCTATAACAAAATTATTTCTCTCAGTGTTAGATGCTATTAGTATTTTAAAACCTGTAAAGAACTTATTGCGAAAAAAATATTTCATAACTTTTTAGCATATAAAATAATGAAAGCACGAAATTTCTGTAAGGCTCACATGTTTTACATGTAAACAAGAAGAAAAGCAATCCCGAAATATTTTATATAAGAATAAATTATCTCGAAAAACGTGTTCCAAAATATTATTCTTTGACACAAGCTGGAATCGTATTGGCTCACGTTAATGTTCTTACAGCTCAATTTTTGCGAGATTAACCGTGTCCGCCGATGACGACAAGCTTTCATGTTTTACGTCATTCCATTGTCTTGTAAATCGCGTTTATGTTTTATTTTCTATTCCAGTACAAGCGAATACAGGGTAAATGCACCGCGTATACGATATACCGTCGCGATAACTATAGAATGCATTTAAATGCATTTACAATGTCGGCAAAGTTGCAACAACGAACAATGTATTGCAGATTCGGTCTCGGTTGCATTAGTTGCCACTTTATCGCGCATATGAAAACATTTTATGAAAAAGAGTAACTGTCACACACATCGGCGAAAGTTTCCGTCTCGAAGTTGCTAATACCCCCACGAGTTTTTCCGTAGTCTGAGCCTTAAATCAAATAAAAGTGACATTAAGTGAATAATATAAAAAAAATTTTATAGGTTTCGTAAATATATGATAAGTGATTAAATTTTATCCTATATTTATTAGCTCAATTAAATACAAATTAAATTTGAATATAAATTTCGGAGCTATTCGAGCCTGGTTAGTTCGTTTACGCCAATTCTTATACTCGTATTACAAACTTCTTTCACAAATACAAATTTTTCAACCTTTAATGAGGTCTTCCTCAGTGAAATAATTTAAATTACAGTTACATACAATATGATAACCCATATCCTTCCATTCGTAGTATAATAAAATCGTTTTCCACGATACGTAGATTTCTAAGCGATCCACTGTATGCTGTCCTATGTAATTATATTATTCTTTATCCACCAATGTATATCAATCGTATGAGATTCGTTGTATAAATAAATCCCATCAACGGAGAATCTCATGGCTCCTAATTTCTTCCGTTAAAAGATTTATCCAACAACTTAAAAATGTATAACCTTTCACACAGTGTTGACTCAATACATAAGTAATGACATTATTATGTATTGAGTCGACAATGTGAAAGGTTATACATTTTTAAGTTATTGGATAAATATTTTAACGGAAGAAATTAGGAGCCATGAGTTTCTCTGTTGATTAGATTTATTTATACAACGAATCTACATCCGATGATTGATATACATTGGTAGATAAAGAATAATATAATTACACAGAACATCATACAGTGGATCACTCACTTAGAGGTCTATATACATGTTGTGGAAAACGATTTTATTGTACTACGAATGGGAGGATACGGGCTATCATATTGTATGTAACTGTAATTTAAATTATTTCACTGAGGAGGATCTTATTAAAGATTGAAACGTTTGTATTTGTGAAAGAAGTTTGTAATATAAGAATTGGTGTAAACGAAGTAGCCAGGCTCGAATAGCTCCGAAATTTTTATATTCAAAATTAAATTTTATCCTTTTTTTCTAAATTATATTTTATAATATCTAATAAAGAGAAATTATAATAAATAATTACATATCTTGTATATCACACATCTATGAAATATTAATATCAATTAAAAGTTAGTAAAAGTTATAAATAAATGAAGTAAATAGAAATATATAATTTACATATAATTCCGAAAAATCTAAAAATATGATATAAAATAATGTAATAAAATATTATAATTTAATTTGCAGACACGAAATATTTAGACGGTAAAAGATAAAAATGTGAATTATAAAAAACTTTATTCTATTTATATTATAATTAAACTAATCATACAAGATTCCGAAATGGCTATGTTTTTTCACATGCTCAGCTAAAACCGTTTGATTTCCATATAGCTCGGAATAGCGTTTACGATAAGCGATCGGCGTTCATTCGAATTTAATCATGCGTGGTCTTTATCATCATGCGTGCGTTGATTTTGTCATTCGCCACGGTATCACGCATTATTATACGAGTAATAAAGAGAGAATCGTTTATTAACCATTGATATTGACGACATTGTTCGGAAACTAAATCGCTACCGCGATTGAATTGATCTAGGAAGTGAATAATACTGTTATTGCCGCATTTAAAGCCGTGTGTACAATTCATTCATGCTATTGTAGAATATATTTATCCACTATGGAAGAATGAATATTTAATAACAAAATGGACGCGAAACAACAAATTAAAAGGTGAGATGACTGAACCATGTTATAATTGCATATATTATGGAATCGAAATCTGTTACCATCTTGTTACTTCAGAAATAATATTTCTCCTGTCTTCTGTATTCCGATAAGACTACCGTTTTCAATTTTAACGCAACAATACTGAGCAGTATCGTTATGCATACAGAAAAAAATCGATAGGAGAAAAAATATAAAAAGAATGACCGACTGACATTTTTGCCAACATTGAGAAAAAATATAGTCAATTTTAATAAATATTTAATTGAATACTGCCAACTAAATATTTATTAAATATAAAGACATATTTATTTGATACAAGAAATATTAATTTTACTTAACAATCATTCTTTTTACTGAACAAATATTTATTTATGGTAAGTAAATGTTTAGTTGGCAGAGTATTGAACTAAATACTTATTAAAATTGACTATATTTTTTTTTCCGGTGAAGAAATACGTTTTGAAAAAAGTTCATTAAATCTCAATATATATTTTTTTAGTACTAATTAAATGTTTACTTCCAATAAATAAGTATTTACTCAAAATAAAAAAATAATAGTTAAGTCAAATTAATAATTCTTGTATCAAATAAATATATGTTTACATTTAATAAATATTTAGAATTATTCAAACATATTTTTTTTAATTTAGTTTTTTTCAGTGTGTCGATGATAATTTTTTCAAAAATTAGTACGAGAAGACATTTGCTTGTGGCCGAATAATTTTATGATATTTGTATACATCATAAGATTGATTCGGTTTATTCCAAATGGTGAGCAAATACTTTTTTTGGCGAAGTGGAACCACTCCATTCCGTAGACGGACTGAACTTAGAGCACTTAAGGACGCGCAGGTAGAAAAAAAACCGGTCGAGATCGCAAGATTGAACGATCAATACAGGTAAAGTTTCTGGATCGAAACTCAATTATCGCGTTATTAGATTCACCGCGGTTACGACGGCACTACCGGGGACAATTATCGGGAACGTGTTTTCAAGAAAAATAATTTTTACGTCGGAAACTAACGATATTAACCGCGTGGTATACTTAACATACTCTTATGTTGCCGCGTAGCTTTTCTTTTTAGATATGATTTGATTTATATCGCCCACCTCGTTCGACGCACGGTTACGCTAAGTATCTGGGACGATAAATTCGATGAAATTGCGTAGATTTATGGCTCGCGGCTTCTCTCGAAGTATAGTATAGTAAAGCGACGGCGCCAGAGTCGTCTAATCCGCATTAATGGCAACCGGAGAAAATTAAACGCGAACTCTAAGCGTTCTCGGAACGTTAACTCTGTGCAGTGCGTCTTTCTGTTTTCTGTTTGCCTTCAATGTTATGCGTATGGAATTATAGCGCGGAAACGATCCATTTAGTGGACATTATGAGCAGAGAAATGTCTTGGGAAACTATAACTTGAAAAATATGGAGATTCATTTCGTTTTTGGACCATCATGTAAATTAATAAGAGCAGTGCTTTTAAAATTTCGGTCATAACGCAAACTAACAAGAGCAGTGCTTTTAAAATTTCGGTCATAATGCAAATTAAAAAGAGTAGTGCTTTATAGGGTACTATTCTGATGTACATGTATATGTGTGTATGTATGAATACAATTTGTAAAAAAAGGCGAATTTAAAAAAATACGACCATTCAACAATTTTTTAATAAACGCTTTGTATAGAATAATAACGGAACAGTGAGATTTTCGTACATAATTGTATGTTTAATATAAAAATTCGTATATTTACGCCGTGAAAGAGAAATAACGTTCTACGACACAAAGTATAAACGCATCCTCTTTCACAAATGAAAATAAATACACGGATATGGAATATCAGCCTATGGCCATCAATTACTGCGAACCGCGTATCCAATTATCTACCTACAAGGTACTATTCAAAGTGAGTTGTAGTTATACCGCAATAAAATGCTGATTGAATAAACGTCAAAAAGAAAGAGAGAAAAAAGTGCTGCAAAATTCGTAGACATAAAGAGGATAAAAAGAAAATAAAATAAGAACTTCGACTACAGCTTGAGTTTCTAAATGTTACTCTGTTTGGAAGACATATATTGCGCAAATCTGTTACATCAATCTTACTTATAGTCTGGAAATTAAAAATAACGATCTAGTTAAGTTATTATCTTTTATCTTAATAATTCCATCGTAATTATCTCACTTAAGATTCTCACTACTAATGCATGTTACGATGATATCATTAATGCAACAGTGTGGAATATTACACTATATAATTTAGACAGTAAAAAATCTTCGAAGCTGATTAGATGTTTCTTATAGATTCTTGAATGCTAAAAACGATGCCGCAAGTTCCAGCACGTCAGGTTTTCTATAATTCAAATTTAATTTCCAAAAATAACTTTTTTAATGATATTTGACATTTTTTTGTAAAAAAGATAATCATTATTTTGAAATTTCGATTAAAAATCATGAATGTATTTTGTTCATCCCTCATAAAATATATTTTCTTTTATTTCAGTATCTTACTCTTTAGCCATGTGGATTTAAATAAAAAACAGAGTTTTTTAAGATAATAAATTTTCCCTCTTATGACGTCATATACAATTTTTAATTTGTTGCTATCGATACACAGACACTGATCGTACAATTTTTTTAAATGTATTTTTTTATTATTAGATATTAGAGGTAGATAATTAAAATGAGACATTATGTGTGTGTACGTATACATTTAACATCTGTAATATGTAATTATCTGTAATAACAAATTACACTGTGTAATAGTCACAAATTAGAAATTGTAAGTATAATGACTTCTAATAAGCGGAAAATTTACTATCTTAGGAAAAGTCTGTATATGAGTCCTTCATAATTGAACATTTTTCATGATTGAACAGTAAGATATTAAAATTTAAAAAAAATACATTTTATAGGGGAACAATACATGATTTCTGATCAGAATTAAAAGATAACAATCCTTTTTACGACAAAATGTCAAATAACGTAAAAAAATTATTTTAGCGCATTAAATCTCAATTACTCCGGGAACCTAACGTGCTAGTGAAATTTAACTTGCAGCATCCCTTTTATCTAAAAATTTATATGCAACGTCTTGTCTAGTTCAAAGTAATTAAAAAATATTTTTTGTAAACCTAGTGTTATAGACATTCATCATTGGGCTAAAGGTTGTTATACCTATGATAGTTCTAAATTATATTCTTCACTGCTTATATGGATACGCTACTAACTCTGCAGAACGAGAAAGCTATCTCTACCCCATATAAATTATCGTCGGATGACAGGACGTTCTTCCTGGGTCGCGAGTTGAATAGTTTGTTAGCCGAGAACACGCCAACTTTTCTCCATATTCTGGAGGGACCATTGTTTCATCTTTCGCCTTCAACTACTCCTACGATCTCTCATCTCCTTTACTTGGCGTTTCATTTAACAACGAACTTTCCGCGCCTTGAAAGATACTTGAAAAGATACGGACCGCCTACGGTGGTTTCGAAACAATATTCGCATTGCTCAACTACGATAAATATAGGTAAATCGACGATCATTTAACTAACAATCACTTGTCGCGTTTATCGCGATATGATAAGAGTACAATGTTTTCAGAAAATTTCTGAGAATTTTACTTTCGAAAATATACGAGCGGACTACTATCTTTTCAGTAGACACTGTCTTTCTTATCTTGTGACAATCTTTTCTTAACCTTACAGTTTATATCTGGCGATATGAGATCAGCAAAGTGTGTCACGTTGTACATTTATAAAAGAAGCTATTCTAAACTAACAAAATAAAACTTAATAGGCGACAAACACAAACACTTTGATAAAATATTTAAAATTTTTCTACACGAAAAGAATACAGTATGTCACAAATTCCTTATTCTAAAATTCCATAACTTTTCTCTGATGCTTTGAATTTTTTTGTATTTTCTAATTTGGAAACCATAAAATATTTTGTTAAGAAAGCAATTTAACATAACAATGTAAATATTAATATTGTTGAGTGCTGCTTGCATTTAATTGTTAAGTTGATAATATTCCAAAACTACGTACTCTCTAAATCTAAATCAGTGGGTAATCAGTGGCCAAGTATGCCACTGGTTATCAGTGAATTAAATGTGAGATCCCTAACTTAGCTAATCTTATTATGTGATCTAACTAACCTTGTTTTAGTGCTTAAATTTAATGAATATGGAAAATTGAAATTAACGTGCACAAATATCAGTATTTTAATTATATAATGCTCAAACATTCTTCCTTTTTTTAATTGAACTTCACAGATTATCAGTGCCAAGTATGCCACTGTAATTAGTGACTATCCACTGATTCAGATTTAGAGAGTAGAGATGTGATACACGCATATTAAACTTCTTTAAAGCCGAGAAATTTAATTTTTCAAAAATAATTTGTGCAAAATTCTTTGACTTTTCCCTGATGTCCCTGACCGTTTTCAATTTCCCTGACATTTCTCTGATTTTAAATTTTGTGGCAATCCTAGAATGATTCTGCCGAAGTGTTATTATTTAAAAATTTTGCTAGACACAGATCTAAAAATAATTTTATTGGATTATTAAAATCATTATATAGGATATTTACGCATAATAAACAATGTTGCAAAAAATTTCAACATTCTACACTGATGGGGAAGAAAGTCTGATTGCAATAATTGGAATTTTAATTGAAAATGGACAAATCAGAATTTTCTGGTTTATTCATTTCCAATTAAAAATTTTTCAGATCTATAGCTGAATTTTCAGATATTATACTTTAACAAAATTGTTCTTTCTATGTCTTCCTCATTTATTTTCTATCTTACTTGTTTCCAATTCTATCTTAACAGAATATTTAAAAATATTGTTTACAATTCCTGCTATTCTATCAATTGCTGATAAAATTACGGATTTGAATGAAAGCTTCAAACATGCTTTTCTCGAAAACAATATTTTACTCGTACAATACTTACTTTTTTCTAGCTACCGTCACAATTATTGTTGCGTATTTAAACAAGTTTCATACTTGAATTGAATTTACTTTAAATTAGAATTCCACGAAAATGAAATCTCGCGAATGCTTTAAGACAGTTAGTCAAATTCGTTGCAGTAGTAGAGTTGTTCTCAATCAGGAACGTTTTCCTAGTAGGATTTAGTGGTCTTTAAACAGACGCGCATGGTAAAGCATATATTGATATTGCCATATTTTGATATTTTCCATTAAACGATGGTGAAGATAGTAAACCAAGTAGAACAATGGGACGAGGAATATCGCAGGATTACGTATTACAAAAGGAATACATATGAGCACGTCGCTTTGTATTCACGCATCTTAATCTCATTTACTGCCGAATTTAACATTTAATGTGACCGCCTGAGATGCCAAGCACTATTATGTAACGCAGGAATTTAGATCTCCAGACGAGATCTGAATATTTATACTACTTATATAAAAGCATATTATGATTCTGATCTTATTATGTGGAGTGCCTAGATTGTTTTAGCTATAAAAAGCCGCGTGTACCTGATTCCCATTCTGATCTTGTTTACGATTTACTAGCTCTTGATTTATAAATGTAAAATCAGTTATTATAATATAATTATACGATTAATTTATTTTAGATGCAGCCCAAGATGACTGCTTTGTGCACGCTACTGATGTTCGTAGTCGTTGTCGCAGTTTCGAGTCTCACAGCCGATGCAATACCGCGGTAGGTAACTTTTCCTATCTTTGATAAATCGGGAAGACGAGAGAGTCAATAATTATTAGAATATTATGAAAATTATTAAATCCTGTGTGTGCCGAATCATATGTAATAAAACGTCCGTGAATTTTCTCTTTAAAAAAAAATATCATATATATTATATAAAAGACTTTAACATTATCGATGGTTGAACGCTATCAGTAAATATTTAGCTACATGCCTATAATTAATAAAATTATATTCAACAATAAGTAGGCGTCCGAAATTAATTTTAAATATCCTCAACTTCGAATCAATGCAAATCGAAATTTCCCCGAGTGCTTATTTACAATTAAATGAATATATTGAACGAGAAGCAGAAGCGCATCTGCTCGAACAGTTTAACCTAGTTCCTATTTGACACGCCAGCCGATTGAAAGGAATCCTGGTAACTGAAATGACTCGTCGAACGACGTTTTAGACAATCGCGAAGAATAATTCCGAGTTGCAGGCGTATCTATTAACGCCGTCCCTGAATTATATTTGACAACTATATTTTTACCTCTCTCACATCATTCATTTCAGTTTCCAGAGTCTCTTTCTTGTGAGAGAAAAATAGATTTTATAGAGGTCGTAAGTTTTGGCGATTTTTATCGATTTCCCAGTTAAATTACATTTTCAACGCCCATTTCTCATCTTGTGTAATTCGATGTTTATTATTGTGTGCAGTTTTCGCGATTAATCGATCAATTCCTCAATCAATTCCTATTTTACACTACGCACGCAGCCATGAAAGTTATTGGGATCAGCAGGATGACATAGACCGAGACGAGTTTCTAGAGATACTCTCTCGTCTTAGTCGCATCAACCGCCCTGAGATGGAAAAGTAAGATAATGTTATACAATGATATCTTAACGTTATGCATAATTCATGTTACTGTCCCTGTCCAAACTCGAAACGTAAAACGTCTTTTAAATCATATCTTATGTCATGATTTTAGACAGGCATGCTGTCAAGTTAATAGTTAATACATGTGGGATGTTAATTTTGTTAATATTGAGTTAAAATACAAATTTAGCACTTCAAAATTCAAGCGGTCAAAACTTTGTTAAAAATGAACAAAATTTAATTGTCAAAAACAGTTTTAAAGCTTAAAGTCTTTACTTACAGATAGTCTCTATAGCTGCGTTCAGCAGACTTAACAGTTGAGTGAGCGCTCGCTATTTTTCTAGATCATCCAATCAGACTTTTTAATCTAGAAAAATACATCAATAACAGCGATTATGTTGAGTCTGCTGAACATAGCTTAAACCTTCTGAATGTCTGTTTGTGTGTGGTAATTTTTACATATAGAAAACTATTAGCTGAATAAAAGGAAATTTTCTCCCCTCTTTGTGGACCTGTCATATGCCCAAAAAAAAACTTGCAAAAGTAATAATCGAACCTCCTTAAGTTTATTATTATTTTTTATTACTTGCTACTGCAGATTTAATAAGAGAAGCATTTTGACTTTGCTTATAATTCTGTTAAAAATCATCGTATCGTAGTTTAAAAAATAGATTCTTAAAACTGAAACTTTGCTCTATAATATATTTTACTCGAATAATATATTGCCAAATTTGTTTAAACACATAGACATAATATAAATAAAGTAGCGCTACGAATTTTTGTTTCAACTCAATATATTGTTTATAGATGTATATGTGAACATATTTTTTTATAAAATTATGCCTATGTGTGTTTACTAAGTTTACTGCTTTAGTCGGTAATATTTTAAATAATTAATTTTCAAGAAAACTTATAAAAAAATTCATGAAGAATTACTTATAATAAAAGTTGAATCTCAAATTAAACTGCGGTGCAATAAAAAGCATTTTAATATAGGAAGTTTGGGATTTGACAACGAACGCTCTATATTCAGAATATCATTTTTCCTTTGATACTTCTTCCGTACCGCAATGTCTCTTTTATTTGCCTTTAATTCCATCGGATATAAAAGGAACCACTTATTTTAGGAAGAGCTTTATTTTAAAAAAGTCGATAATGGATTTTCACTGTACGTGTCCTTTTTTACATCGACACACATTCATATATAGAAGAGACTTCGTTTCAATCAATTGATATAAGAGTAGCGAGATAGAATCGGAGATGTCTAGCTCTTATACATATACGTCGGGATGTGCTATTCGAATGCTTTTTGTGATTCTTGAGTTTTGCGAACTCGTGTTTGTCGGAGCAAAGCCCTTTCTAAGATGGTCGATTCAAATAACAGCGTGATAAACATTCAACCGGTATGTTCGCAGCACCAAACGAGGATTGGATCTGGGTCTCAATCGTGGGTACAGCGGTTCTCAGGCGGCGAAACACATGATGGGACTCGCGGCAGCGAACTACGCCGGCGGTCCCGGACGAAGGCGTCGCTCGGAACAAGCGTAGATCGCAGACACGATCACTGATGCAGAGAGATTACTATACAACTCGTAATAACGTCATTCCCGACTCGATCCTTCCACTTTATCTCTACCTCGAGCTTGAACCACTGATCTCAGAATCGTCCGTTGCCAGTGGCGTAACTATTATAAATGCACTCGAGCGATGAATTACTTCTCTTCTCTCAAATAAACCTGTAGAGTGTGTATAGACGTACATTTCCTCCGAAGCACAAAAATAGCATAAGTTCCTTGATTAAAAATTATAAATACGATTATAGATACAATTATAGTTAATCGGTGTTGATAAATTTGATCAATTTTACATTTCCCCATTTAATCCTCGCACACTTACAGCTTTTGCACACTCCTAGTTGCACCACTGGCAGTTTGTAACTGCATTGTTATATCGTTCTTTATTTCACTTCTGTAGAAGCGGATGCGATATAATTGCTTCGAGCGGAAATACTTTTATTTAAAATAAATTTGAAGTAAATATATCTATATATTTATAATGAACACAAATAGTACATTACATAGAGTCCGTTTATTTGTGCTCTACATCAGTTCGATAAAACACAATTCAATCTTTATTTAAGAATTAATTAATAATAAATGACAAAGTTTTTCTAAAAATTTTATAGACTAATTCAGGTTAGACTTAGAGTTTCCGTTCACTCGCGGATTTTTTTCTTTTTATTAACATCCAGATCTCTTATAACAATTTTATAATCTAATTTTATACGGTGGATCGCTCGACTTGTTTTTACGATTAAATGTTTCTTTCCTCCTTTCAACAGATAAAGAAAAAAAAATTCGCAAGTACCGTAAAGATATTCTCGCCAGATATCGCTATTGCATTTTATTCTTTCGCTATATTTATTGTTATGCATGAGCCGCGTATGAATTAGCAACTTTATTCCTGCCGTAAAATAAACGAAGTAAATAGACGTAGCACTTCGCTGATTCAACAAGAGGGCTCCTTCGAGTCGCGCCTCCGCGAATCGATGACGCTCCACTTCCGGGCTGCATTTATTCTAGATATTACTATCTGCAATTGAAATCGTATGCCGCGACGAGTTCCTCCCCCGGACAAGCACTGCGTGCGAGAGAGAATTTTTCCTTAATCCTTTACGCGCATGGAATAATTTTTCTCCCGCAGCTTCTGAACGCTCGCTTCGTTAAACTTTCATACCAAACGACGTATTGTACGATTCTTTCGTATTGCACTCCTTCGTCTCTCGATATTTCCTCCCTTCTCCGATATTCTAGTATCTCTCTTGTAAAAAAAAAAGACTCGTCGTACTTATTATAATAATCATAATCGATGTTGCGTTCGTTAGATCAGGCGTTCTCAAATTTCGTTTGCGCCAGCGACAAAGCAAATGCGCGTTGTGTGCGAATTTCTCATCAGCAAATCTGATTTCGTCGGTCAGCTAGAGTTACGTAAGAAACTTCGTGGTGGCTTCGGACGATCGTACTTTTTAATTTTATGTATCGAGCGTTTTACAGCACTTCGGCGTGTCGCGCGAAACGATTTGAGGACCCTGCTACTTAGGTCACTTTGTTTTACTAGCTCCAACGTCTATCTACATCTTATGTAACACGCAACGTGCACCGGATGCACATGCGCTTGCATAAAATATAAACGTATAAAAATGCGACGTAGAGGTAATAAAACTTCGTTCCTCTTTCATGTTATAGACTTAGAATTAGTCCGTAGATCAGGGGTGCGCAAAAAATGTCCGATTAATTTTAAAATAAAAAAAAGGAAGAAAAAGCAGCTCGATGCCCTTTTTGATATTTCGACATATTATTGTATTACAAATCGTGTCGAGGAAACAAATGTCGAACGTTGTGTATGATTTTCCGAATTCGATTATATGTAATCTGGCTGAAGTTAATCAAGTTTCCAATAAATTACTTGAAATAGTAAAATTCTTTCCAGCCAGAGATAATTGATCGATCAGCATCGAATCGATTCAACGTCGAGCGACCAATCATTTCTAGCTGGATTTACTTTTGTAGCTAGCGTTTTTCAGTAATACATTAACAGACTTTTACAATTTCAAACTCTACGAACAATTCAATTATAACGAAATTTAAATTTTTATTTAAACTAAACGGTATTTATTCTGACATTTAGCTTGTGCATTCCTGTCAACAGGTGGTAACCAAAGTGCACAGTAAGTATCGATAACGGTTTCGTTAATCGCATTCGATGACAACACATGATATAATTGAGAAGACTTGGAGTCAAGCAAATTACACGAGACTGTCAGATTGTACTTCTTTCACAACATAAAATTATATTAACAACGGAACAATGTTCGATATAGAGATAATTATCATTACTCCAAGATTTAGATTACTTTTCGATTGAAAAAGTTAACATACGTCATTAAAATAATATACAAGATAATGTTAATTAAGCGACTATTAATTAATAGTTACAAAAAATGGATCCTAGTATTATTACAAATATATGATAACGTTTGTCATATTTTTACGATTATTTTGCAACATAACTCCTGTTGCTCCAATACGTGACGTATGATATAATTTATTTTGTTCGACGTATGCGGATCTCGTTTCGCGGATAAATTACCTACCATTTTAGAAATAAATGTGTGCCCTGCACGGACGAAGCGATTTGTTCGCTTAATCGCGAAATCCTGTTGTTTGGTTATCACCGAAATCCAAAACGAAGCGCGTGAAGTCGACCTGCGTTATTTCTGTGTATCATAAAAAAAATTTATTGCGCCTCTAGTAAAAACTGATCGTAAATAAAAGTTACTTTAACCCAGCCATGCGCGCATTTATTTATTTATTTCGACAACATATTCCGTATTTTTCTTTGTGTCCAATGCTAAATATAACCTGTTTCTCTTTATCGCTAAATTTTTAAGTGGGGGACACACGATAGGAAGTACGAAAACACACGATACGGAGAAGTCACATATTCCTCCAGTATTGTAAAAATTGCCGACAGTGAAATAGCAGT
Organism: Trachymyrmex cornetzi; assembly: GCF_001594075.2. Taxonomy (NCBI): domain Eukaryota; kingdom Metazoa; phylum Arthropoda; class Insecta; order Hymenoptera; family Formicidae; genus Trachymyrmex; species Trachymyrmex cornetzi. Next base: position 3,401,018 of record NW_017296059.1, read on the forward strand.
TTTTCAGTACAAAAAACGTCAACGTTTTGTTTTTGACTGTTTCGTAAAAAATTATATATAAGAAATATAAAATCATTTGAGAACATTTTGAGTACTTTTAATAGAACGTGTTAAAAGTTTTTTACTACGTGCTCTCAGAAGTGACAATATCAATTTTCAAGTTCAAAATTGCTAAGCAATAAAGGTAACAGAGAGATCAAATATGAGTAAATAATTAGGTCACAAAATAAAAAACTAGTTTATTTTAATAATCAAATTTCAAGAATATTAATACTAGTTTTTCAACAAATAGACAATATAGGTTTTGATTTAACTAACAAATAGCTTGACAAAATAAAAAAAATTATATGTATTATTCTGAAACTACGTATTTAGAATAACATTTATCATTTTCGAAGCATACTTCAATAATAAAACACACGGTTATCTTGTTGCTCTTAAAACCATTAATAATGTATCCATCAAACATTTATCAACACCTTATCAATAAGAGATAAAGATCACTAACAGACTAAAACCATTAATATTAATAATTTTAATAATAATTAACGCTTGACCAACTTCAAACATCACACTCGAATTAAGTTCTCGAATTAAGTCACTTTACAACGAAAAGAAAACAACGCATCGCTCCACAATCGAGAGGCAACTGAAGCGCAACTGAAAGCCAGATGCACATTTATATGGAATTTACGTAAGTATGACACACGAATACACGCGCACATATATATATAAGCCTTCACGGTCGATCTTTCAGCCATGTACAACGCAAGAATGAGCGTGCTGCAAAGAAGAGAACGTAAAGTGAACGAGTGTCGGCTCTCATCCGCGGACGAATCTGTGGTTCGCAGCAGCAATAATAACAGTGTGTGTTATCGGATTCGCGTCCGCGAGTCCGACCGACTATTGCACGTTTCGGATTGCAAATCACGAGTACGTGTAATTTCGTTCGACATTCACGCACGTCACGCACCTCACATCTCCCTCCGCGCGCTTCACGAAGAACGTCAAGAGGATACCGCACGACGTGCTGGAGCGGTCGCAGTGCCGTATCGACCACGGTAGTTTTTAGTGCTGACGTAGTCGAACGACGTCCCACGTGTACGAGAAAAGGTAAACTTGCCATGACATGACAGATAATAGAGAAGTCTGCGATAAGCGCACCGGTATTCTTTGTCTGACAGAGAAACAAGTGTTTTTCTAATAAACACAGTTCAGAGAAACTCCAACGTAATTGAATTCAGTGAATCATTTGTTTGCAAAGCCAGATAAGCCCATGATCTTTTACGAAAATAAGTAAAGCTATCTTAACAGCTTCTTTTATTTATACATGAAAGTCTCATTTTCTTTTAAATATTTGTCACACAATAAGGGAAAAGAATTTTCTAATTGCATTTTTAAGAAATATATAATTTTGTAATTTAGATCAATTTCAAACATGGATATCGAACTTTAAATGTGAAAAGATTATCACATTTTTATTTCTTCCTACACGGAGAAAAATGATTCTGCTATGAACGCAGAAAACTTGCAAAATTTAATTGTCAAATTTGTGTGCTGTTTATAGCAAACAAGTTTACATATTTGACAAATATTTTGCATTTGTTGCAAATAATTTTTATAATGAGTACAAAAAAAAATAGATATTTGTAAGACCTGCAAATAATTTGCGATCCCTATATTTGCAAATAGAATTTGCCATTATGGCATAGGATTAGCGTTCATAGCAAATTTTTCTCTCTGTGTATCCTTTTTATTTCTTTAACTTATGGTTATTGTTAGATCTGTATAATCTAAATTTCTGTTTTGCTAAAATAATGATTCACTAACTGAAGGGATAATTCCAACGTTGAGATAAACAAAGCAGCTGATTCTCAATCGCGCAAAGTAACTTTATATGTGTACTAACTTATTTTAGAAGGGACAGCTGCTAAATGACTATAGATTTGTACTGGACTCATTGCGCTAGCCGCTAACGAGCTCTCGTTTACCATCTAGTCTACAACCGAAGAAGTTACTTGAGATTGCTACGGGAAACGTATAATTGGGCCAAATGGATCGGGCCAGAGGACGAACCTCGATGGGTAATTGTCGTATCCGAAAGCTTGGCGTTTGCGTGAGCGTGGTTATACTCGGAACCTTCATCGCATGTATGCTGTTAGCGTACACGGCGTTTGCATCTCTGGTTACCGAACGTGACACATTACAGCAGGTGGTTTTTGTGAGTAGCTCGTTTGTAACAGTTGGTCCGTCATCCCGCTTCCATTAACGTGTTAATTTAATTTTAATGTTTACGTTTAATAAAACTTGAATCTGTTAACTTCACAATTTTACGAGATATTTAATCACTTTATTTTAACATCATAAATGGTATGCAATAGAGAGATAACGTTCGCTAAAATACGTTCGGTATATTGAAAAAAATCTGGTGATAATAATGAAGTCTACATGATAGATATTAAAGCTTCGATAAAATAATTTCAATCAAATATTTGGTTAATATGATCAAAATTAAACGTTGTTTTTATTTTTCTAGATATTATCTTAATTATTATTTATACCTATGTAATTAATTATAATTATGTTTGGTAATAATAGTATCAACCATACATAATAATAATTAAATAAACACTCCATCAATATGTGTGCTAAACGAGATACAATACATTTAGTAGCTATTACCAGATTTCTTTTTTTAGTGTATTAAAAGTATCTGTAATGTTACCTTAATTTTTTTAAATAGCATTTAAACGAATCCTGCTTCAGGAATTTTAATCAAAGAATTTATTAGATAAGAAAAAGCGCGGTGAACTTGCGTGTTAAATGAACAATATTTTTCTCTCGTACAAAAATCGTCATTATTTGTTGATAGCTGTTTCGTCATGGCGATCGAACTCCTACAGAGGCCTATCCTAAGGATCCTTATAAAAATTACGATTGGCCCGGTGGTTGGGGCTCTTTGACCAAGGTTCGAACAAAATACACACAAATACCGATGAATCAATATTATTACCGTATATAATATGATAATATATGTCCAGACTTGCTATAAATAAAATCACATCCTTGCACAACATGCATCGCGATTGTAAAACGCGTGATCGAGCATGAATAATGGTGTACGATGCGCGTTATCAATCTCGAAATCCACTTTCAGAAAGGAATGCGTCAACTGTATAACATGGGTCAGTGGATACGCTTAAAATACGGCCCTATAATCGGTCGTAAATTCGAGAGCACAGCCACGCTGATACGTAGCAGCTACGCGGATCGGTGCGTCATGTCGGCACTGGCATTACTCGCCGGATTGTTCACACCAAGTTCCGAGGACATGTTCGTACCCGGTTTGACATGGACTCCCGTTCCTGTACACTCGATACCACGGGAATTAGACAAGGTATAATACAAAATCAAATTTATAATGTTAAATCAAAAGAGTTTTTTTATAGTTTAAAATTTTATATGAAATCTTATTCACTATCTCCTTGTGTTTTAAAAAATCTTTTTTTTAAATATTTATTATTGTTCAAGCAAAAACATGTAATTTGTAATCTTAAGATTGCAACAAGTCAATTAATTGTTACAATCTGCGTATAAACATCAAATTTTATGCATAAAATTTCATTTTACGTTGCAAAAACATTCGAATTAAAACAGTATGATAAGAAGAATATATTTGTAATTTTAACCCGTCGGCTATGTCAAATTTTGTATCTCTCGTTAGCAACTTGAGTTTTTGAACTTCAGGACAAATTATTCCAGACTATAAAAATCTGAAAAAATTCTTGTCTACTCATGAAAACTTTAACAACGAGTTTTTATCTTAGAAGTTGAATTGTTTTACTTATTTTTTACAGATTTAAATTTATAACCAAAATTCATAATCAGTATATCGATTATGATTTCAAAGTCCAATTTGGCCGGCAGAAAATTAAATAAATGATAAATTACTTGTTAAAAACATGAAAGTCTATAAAAAAGCTTATTTTTCAATACAGTGATATTATTGTAGCTGATTGTGATGAAGGCACCATGTCCAAAGCTAGAGGCGGCTCTAAAACAGGCATATATAGAGGAAGAAAAAAAATCGGACAAGAAAATGGCCGAGTATTATAAGGAACTAACGAAGCACACCGGACAGAATATCAGCACGATCACCGACGTCGAGTTTCTTTACAACACCCTTGAGATCGAAGAGCAACACGATTTACAGCTTCCAGCATGGACGCAGAATTTTTACAACGACGAGATGCGTGAAATAGCCGCTCGTAGCCTCGCAATCTTCACCGAGGGCACTATCCAAAAACGTCTTCGTGGAGGTACGACGATATCTCTACAGTGATAAAATAATATCGCTGAAAATATACATTTAAATTATATCACAAAATCTTGTTTTGGAAATTATATTATCACTATTTGCAGGCCCGCTACTAAAAGAAATTTTACATCACATGGGAGAGAGTAAAGACAATCCCAAGTCAAAACGATCTTATTTTTATTCCGCTCACGACGTAACTATCGTTAACGTGATGAGGACAATGGGATTCACGAATGAGCTTCTTAAACCAGATTACGGAGCGATGATCATATTGGAACTACACTTCTCCAATAATGGAGCCGACCAAGAAGTAAAGGTAGATAGTTATCGTAGTATCATTATCGTAAAGTTTTATGTTAGAGCTATGAATATTTTTATAATCAGAAATTGTTTCACATATCGCGAAAACTTTAACACGCTGCAAATTCCGTCTAAGTATTTTGTTACGTCATTATTGAAAATTATAATAGATATTACATTATGTAATTACCGGAAATAACGCGTAATCGATTTAATTAATTAATGGTAACAATTAGCGGTTCTGCATAATTGCTGAGATTCATCCGGAATTCCTGAAATAGTTCCTATTTGCATACTAATATATTACATGCATATTATCTAATAAATACTTTTATACCTCCCACGATTGCTACTCTAGTGATTTATAAATTATAAAATAATTATATAATATAATAAACTAATTTATTCTATTCTCTGTTTGTTATCATAAAGGCACTATATTTGAATAATACGGAAATGGACAACGCGCATCCTTTAAAAATTCCTAACTGCGCGAGTCCTTGCCTATTGCAAAATCTGAAGCAAGTGTGGCACAAAGTGATTCCGGACGATTGGGACGCAGAATGTAAAATGTAAAACTATTGGTGAGAGTACGACGCAAAAATTCATACTTACGTTAAACGATGCAAACGGACGTTTCTATTATATTTCGAGCTGTCCTCAGCGACAATTCTTTAAATCTCACGCTCTTGGATAGAGATACGGTCATTACTCCGATTCAAATCGAAAGAGCAAATGTATAGTTTAAAGAACCGTCAAAAAAGGTTAAAAGTATAAATTCCTTCAGAAATAAAGTAAAAATTTGCAGTTATATAGGGAAAAGTAAAAAGATAAAATGTAAATAAAACACGAGCGAGCCAGTTTACAATTATGTTTCTTAACCTGTTCCCAGTCACCATATGACTGCACATTTTAAGTATGAAATATACATATATGAACTTTTGCGCACAAAGTACCACGCTGTACTCTTATTGCTGACCTCATTGTAAATTATATTTTTCAAATAAGAGTATCTTGGTAAATTCTCTTTTTATTTAAAGAAACACTGAGAGTTTTAGATAATAATTTACAATATGTTTACAATTGTACTTCATTATGAAATTAAATTTGTACCTTTACATGAAACTGCATATACAAAGCGAAACAAGAAACATGGTGTGTTCGGAAGAGAAGCTATTAGCGTATTTATGTTATTCTATCCTTGTTTTACGAAATGAACGATAAACATAGAATGACACAAACAGCGCTAATAGCGTTTCTCCCGATGCACTCATTAGTGCTAATCATTTAGTATGTGTTAAATGAAATATATGTAATTCCGTGACCAATACTTCTTAATTTAAATGTAGGGCCAGTTAATTACATTATACTTATAATTATTAATCTCGTAATTGTCAATATTAGCAATTAAGGAATTTCAGATTTATACACTTCTAATATTATCATAAAGTGATAGCGATATATAGCAAGTATTAAAATAATATATGTATAATTAATTGTAAAATAGAAAGAAAACTAGAAGCGTTTTCGTAATAATGTGAAAATTGTATTGTACTTACTAACGTTGATCCACTAATAAAACATCATTATTCGAATACGCACTTCGTTTTTCACCTCCGTATATATGAAGAATCCATTGATGGATGATAAATCCATCTGCTATGCGAATTCTGTAAAAATAAAATTTATACAAGCAAGTGTAATTAAAAATTTCTCGTATTGCTTTAATAAATTCTTATTTGTCGGTATGAATGTACAGTATGAAAAATTTAGCACAGAAGGCGCCTCTGACATCTTATTGCAGATAATCGTCAAAACTGTTATCAGTAACAGAAATAGGATCGTCAGTATCTTATGCAATTCTGATAAATGATAAGAATGATATCGTTTCAGCAATATCTATATTGACGCTAAGTATAAGATAGAAATTTTTTCAAGAAGTTATAAAAAGAATTTCTCAATCATTCTTTAAGAAAATATTTTCTCGAGAAAGTTAATTTCCATTATTATGTCGTCTGTACTTTTCAATATAAAATTATATTTTGAATCGCCCAAAGAAAATTTTCGGTTACTTTTTTTATTAAATTATGATTTAATAAATTATAATTTGATTATATTATCTATCGAAATTTCTTTGTTTATTCTTCACTCGCGGTTGCTGTTACCAGATATTTAAAAAAATCGAATTAACTCTTAGATTTAAACAGAACATATAATTATATATCATATTAGAAGAATTTAAAAGAAATAAGAATGTAACTTTCAAGATCTAAGTTTTACTAAAATACAGATTTATACGACAAAAATATGAAAGTGTTATGAATAAATTAAAAATAAAAGTTGATAAATTCGCTGAATAAACTTGCCAAATTTTTCAAAACTCAACGTTGCATTACTAAGGACATCCGCATTCTGCTCCTTAGGGAGACTACGAAAGTCTGCGGTCGAGTGCACAATGTGCACGTAACAACTCATTGTCAGTATCTCTGCAAACCAGTTGTAATTCAAGCGAAGCTTGTTAAGACGAATAAATGGACACGAAATCGTTTAACCGGGATGTGCCCATTTTGCTTATGCAACGGCTGACACTGGACCCGTTTTGCATATCATTGCGTAATATCATGTACGATTATTGGCGTGAACTATTGTCTGTTGTACCGAATAGTGCGTGCGCAATTAGCAATTAAACAGTCGCGCTCGATGCAATAGGGAGATACACCTCTGATCTCAATACGTGTTCTACTTACGGATAAATTGAATGAAACACTTTGTCATGATATGATTTTAATTAATTTCTTCTGTCCGTAGATTATTGCGAAAAAAAAAGTAAAAATGATTTTTTTTCCAATAAGTAAAAAAAATAATTTAAGTGACAACGAAATAATTAAACATTTGTCGAGGCGAATATTAATTCAATATAATATTTCGGCCCGATACGCGAAATTCTCTTCAGATAAGATCGCTATCAAGGAATTATAATCTTTTTCTAAGTTACACAGATATTGCTTTGATGTATAATTTTTTTTCTAAGCTACAGATATTGCATCGTTAATTTGATTGCTGCGTCCGCAATATTCCATTTTTTATCAATCAGAATCAAGGAAATTGCGGCTAACTCAATGCTATGCATTTAACAGAAAAGATAAGAGAGAAGGCTTAGCTCGTGCTTATCATTTTTCGTAATTCACTATTTAACGATTTAAGTTTTATTCGCGCGAATCCACTGCATTGCTAGCGATTCAACGTTTCGTGATTCGATCGATCTTGCATGAGACAAGGTCACAGTTATCGATTGTCTCTCTTGACATGGCCACATATTGTTAACATTACGCCTCCGTTATGTCACTCATTTGTTACCATTACAGCATTATATAATTTACCGTTCGTAGGAGGAAATCCTAGTGATCTGGGATACCCTATATTTTCCCGATTTCGTAGATCTTTTTTCTCATTAGCAAAAGTAAGGAAAATTCCCGTAGGTGGCAATAGATACCCGCTAAATGTTTCTTTGTTTTAATGATTTGTTACGCAATCCTTAAACATTTCAGCTTAAAGGAAAAACAGTAATGAGTGAGGATCTTTAAATAAACCGATAAAATAAACGAATAAAGTAATAATAATTATTCGTAGAAGGAAATTCTAGTGAAGTGGTATATCCTATATTTTTCCGATTCTGCAGATCTCTTTTCTCATTAGTAAATGTAAGGAAAACGATCACGTGGGTAGCAATAGATCCGCTAAACGTTTCTCCGTTTTAATGATTTATTGTGCAATTATTTATATTCATTTAATAAAAGAAAACATTAATGAGTCAATCATTAAAAAAATAAATAAATGACTAAAGTAATAATTACAGTAATAAGTTGATTTTTAAATTGTTCAATATATTTTCGTAAAATTTCCTCGTATATGAAGCTATTAATTCTAGCCATTATCGTTTTCTTAATCTTTAATAATTTCTAGCACAGTAAGATATGCTTTAACGGCTACGATATAATAAAGAAAAATATAAGAGCTTCATTTATTAATGGAATAGAACTTCATTAATGCAGATGAAAATGAAAATGAAGAGGATATACAGGAAAAGAGGAAATATTATTTATTTGACGCTTTAAAAGCATCGTTTTGAGCACAAAACGACCAATCTATTAAAAGGTTTTATATTTAATATAATATTAATATAAATTATTAATTTTTTTATCGTGCGTAATAATATTTTATATTTATTATACATAATTGCATAATTTATACATATATATATATAAATTAATATATACATTTATATAAATTACATAATAAGGCATAATTGATTATATATATATTATACATGACAATTTATATATTATAAATTATATTTATATAATAAAACTCGATTCTTCGCCTTCGAAGAATAAATAGATTTCGACTAACCTTCCATATTTTATTCTTTTAATTCTAACCCTTAATTAAGAATGACATTTAGCATACCTTGACGTATCCTCGCTTTCCTCAGCATCCCTCACGTTGATTAACGAAATGACGAGAACTTTCGCGAACTGACAACGTCACGCATGTTTTTTCCATCGAAATTGGCAACTAATCCATCAATAGACATCGCACTGACAACTCGCTTAGAACTGCGAAGCGACGAAATTTGAAAAATAATCGTATATAGGAACCGAACTCGACAACTTCGCGCCGGAGCCGAGAGTGCCCAACTTCGTGCGGAAACGCGTGCGAGAAATGTAATTCAAGATGCGGAAATGCCAGGAATACCAAGAGGAATACCACGCGAATGCTTTAATGATTAATTTGGTTTCGCAATGAAAATTGCGAAGTGTAATAAAGAATCGTGGAAGTCTGGAAGCGGAAAACTCTACCGAGAGAGAGAATCGGTCGGACTCTCACAAGCCAAAATCCCACAAGCACGCGCATCGCGTCGCGTTTGATGGTAGAAATAGAATAAGAAAGAAAATAGGTAATGGAGATTAAGTACGCGGTATCTGTTATCTCGTGTTTCCTCTTCGCGTCCAGCTGTTTCTGTATATGTTATTTTCCGTTTGTTCCCGACACGAAGAACGATGAGACACCTCCGATAAAAACACGCACGTTCGATCGCGAATTATGAAACTATCGATCCTGTCATCGACCTGAACTTGCGCACGTAACTCGCACTTCGGCAACTGAATGCGTTCAGCAACTAATTTCAAGTTAGTCTCAAGCCTCTTGTTCTCTCAAGATTGAAGATAAAACTTTATAAATCGTAAAAATTAATCTCTAAGGTTTCCAAGCCGATTTCCGCATTCCAGGCCGATATTAATAATCCGTTCTTATTTCAAGATCATCTTAAGTAATATCTTAAAGATACTAATATGGCTCGCTACGATTGGTTTATGACATCTTAAGATTGTACTTAAGGCGATCTTAAAATAAGAACTGACTGAATATCGGCCTCAATTTCCTTTGTCCAATTAATTTTAAACTTAGCTTTATTAATTAAATTTATTCTTTGTCGCTGGACTACACTTTCTTTTTCTTTTCGCCAAACTTCAAATATATATCTATCTATTTCATTTTAAGTGTACAATGAGAATATACAGATGTATACTCTCTGCTACAAAGAACAGATCCATTAATTAATGAATTCACTCGTTCATTTATTCGTATTATTGAGGACACAATGAAAAGAATAAGGAACAGAGAATAACACGCAAGCAATAGATTAGACCTAGATTAGACCTATTAAAAATTGTGTATTACAATACACAGTAATTTCTGATGAGCGTGTTATATATCAACTATCTCAAAAAAGACTCGAAAGAATCAATCAATAGTAACAATAAAAAACAAGCTCGTTTAAGCCAACATCTGTTTTTCGGATGCACAATTTATTTACGTGTGAATTAAACAATTCATATCAATTAAATAATAAACGTTTCATTACGTTTCTGACTATCGTCACCGCAGGATTGTTGAAGTCGTTTTTTGAATGTTGGTCCACTGAAAGTCTGTAAACTTGGTTGGACGATGTGTTTCACTTTTGACACAATGTATAGGAATTCATTTTTAATTTATCTAATCTGGTAATTGGATAAAGAAGAATGGACAGGATTGTCACGGAGCATGATATTGGAAGTTATGAATACTAGGCTAGCGTTTTAAATATGATATTGATAAGAATCAAAATGGTCGAAACGTTCATTATTTAATTGATATGAATTGTTTAATTCACACGTAAATAAATTGTGCATCCGAAAAACAGATGTTGGTTTGAACGGGCTTGTTTTTTATTGTTACTATTGTGTTATATATGTTATTGTGTTATATATAATATTGTGTTATATGTGTTACTCCCTGTTTTTATTCCTTATGTTTTTCATTTGAATCCTAAAATCTTGCGCACAATGAAGAAAGTATTAGGAAATAATAGAAAATTTTTTTTATAAATAAAGAAAAAAATTAAAAAATAAATAATGAAATAAATATTAAATATTAAAGAAATCAAAAAATTAGAAATAGAGATGAAAAGTAACACACAGTGGATACAAACATGAATTAAGACACACATCATATCTTATTTGTATCTATTGTGATTTAAATTCAATCTCTACTCCTAATTTGATTTTTATAATATTTAATATTTATTATCCATTTATTAATACTTATTCCTATTTTTAGTATATCTTTCATTGTGCACAGTGCCCAAAGTTATTCCTAACTCGAGCACAAGCTAACAGTAACATTATTATTACACATCAGTGTTATAGTTTCCTACTTAGCAATAACAATGTAGACTGTTATATATGTACAACATGTGTTATGTTACAGTTAGATTAAATTGTAAGTTAAATAGAAAATCATAATGTTGATGTAATGTACTGTTAGTTTGTATTTAACGGAAAATCATTTAAGTGTATGTATATTTATTTAAAAAATCAGTATAACATATTTATTGATATTTCTATTCAATAAACTCATCAGTCGTGTTAATTAATTTATTTACTCATATAGTAATAATAATTAATAGTAATATATTATTAGTAGTATATATATTATAGTATATATATTATATTATATAGTATATACATTATTAGTAGTAATATATTAATTTATTTACTCATACAGTAATAAGAATAAATTCTTATTACTTAGTTGATTGCTAATTTAACTGTTCATTTAACTAACATAGCATTATGAAAACAATTCATAATGTGCGAACTCGGGGTATGTCCTATTAGTCAGCAACCTTCCCCCCTCACCCTCCTCTCGTTTGCGCTTTGGCAATTGTCAGTTGTCGGCACTGAGCGGACTGAGCCCAATGCTGAATGCCGTACAGTGGTTGCTGCCGACAACCTGTCAGTTGTCGCAGAGTCGTGCTGTCATTCTGAGCTGTCGATCGTACGTCGTCTATTTTCTCTAAAAACACGTTCTATATCAGTCCCGGTTTATCGGGCACGACTCCGCCTCGCGATAGCTCGTTTTCCCGAGCTGCTCGTGCAGCGCGACGCGCCTTCCACCAGTTACATCGCCGTTTACGTCACCGCTGGCGATCGTGACTCGGTGAGCATCGTGGCAGAAATCTGAGCAACAACCACCACGTCCACCACCACCACCACCACCATCGCACCACCACTACCACCACCGTTCCGGAAGTCTGTATCGCTCGTACTCAGCGTACTCTTCCGCGGTCGGTTTGGGTCGTGTATACGTCACGTCGGCAGCGGACCACCTTGGATCGTCTTGGTCGTCCGAGCGTTGCCTTCCATCGCGCTCTCGGCTCTTCCGTTAGTCCGCACTCGCCCTCGCGTCCGTCGTGCTCTGTCAAGCGCACCCGTTCATCCTTGACCGACGGATACGAGCAAAGGTTGGTGTTCGACGGTGCTCTCTTGATTCCCCTTTCTCCCTCTCTCTTCCTCTACTTAGATCCCGTCCACGTGTTCCTTTTCACACTCATTTGCATTTTTGCACTTCAAGTATTCATTTCTGCACGCTTCAAGTATTTGAGATCTCTGCAACTATTCCTTGAAGGTAAGGAGGAGGTGCTGGATAGGATATCGGAAAAGAAGGAGGTACCGATAAGTTGCTTTCTAGAACAAAGCATGACCGAGTTTTCAAATACAATGTTCCACGCGATATCCTTTCAGTCTATCTTCAGTCTACCTTGAAAGACACGTCTCGAAGGCACAAGCGTGGAATTTGGGGGCAGAGTATAGTCTGATATAATTGTTGTGATAACCTTAACCTTTGTAGGCCGTCGTGGCATCAGTCCGGAACGACTGGTCTAGAATTGTAGTCTGACAATGAGTCACAATCCGTACTTACAATAGCTCAAACAAAGGAAACGTAATTAACAGGACACGGTGTTACTTAATGCTAATGCGACTAGTCTTTGGAATTCAGACTGTGCATGAATATACATGATAACAAGTTCATTAGCAAGAATATAGAACTCAATTTGTTGCAGATTGTCAACATGTTTAGCTGGCTGAGTCGCGAGGAGAATAGCAAGCAAGATCTCTTCGAAAATGTCACCGAAGGCCTTAAGAGAATATACAAATCAAAGTTATTGCCATTGGAACAGTATTACCAGTTCCATGACTTTCATTCACCACAGCTGGACGATCCGGACTTTGATGCAAAACCCATGATTCTCCTAGTTGGGCAATATTCCACTGGCAAAACCACATTTATCAAATATCTGTTAGAAAGAGAGTTCCCTGGTATCAGAATCGGACCAGAGCCTACTACGGATCGATTTATCGCTGTCATGTACGATGAAAAGGAAGGAGTTATTCCTGGAAATGCCTTGGTCGTAGATCCAAATAAACAATTCAGGCCACTTTCAAAATTCGGCAATGCATTCTTGAACAGATTTCAGTGTTCGACTGTAGCGTCACCTGTTTTGAAAGGCATATCTATAGTAGATACACCTGGTATATTATCTGGTGAGAAACAAAGAGTAGGTATTCCTTTTGTAGCTCTGTTTTTACATATTGAGATATATATGTTTTTGTGATATGATAAATGTATATCTTAAATATTGACTATTTTCCTCAGGTTGACAGAGGCTATGACTTTACTGGTGTTTTAGAATGGTTTGCTGAACGCGTAGATAGGATTATCTTGTTGTTTGATGCTCATAAGCTCGATATCTCAGATGAATTCCGCAGATCTATCGAGGCCTTACGTGGACATGATGATAAAATTAGAATTGTTCTTAATAAAGCTGACATGATAGACCATCAACAGCTCATGAGAGTATATGGTGCTCTAATGTGGTCGTTAGGAAAGGTATTACAAACTCCAGAAGTAGCTAGAGTTTATATTGGCTCATTTTGGGATCAGCCCTTAAGATATGATGTTAATAGAAGGTAAGTGCTTGTGTATCTTCTAGTTTATTTTTATTATATAATTATTTTTATTAATATTTTATATTTAAAAGTCTCTTGTGAATCTTCTTTTAGACTATTTGAAGATGAAGAACAAGATTTATTCAGAGATATGCAATCCCTTCCAAAAAATGCTGCATTAAGAAAACTTAATGATTTAATTAAACGAGCACGCTTAGCAAAGGTACATGAAACAAAGAATTAATTTCTTTCTCCAATTTAAGTCTTAAACTAGATATACATGATAAGAGACTCTAATGTTTCTTATATCAATAAAATTCATCAACATTTATCAAAAATGTATAGGTACACGCGTACATAATAAGTGCCTTGCGGAAAGATATGCCGAGTATGTTTGGTAAGGATACTAAGAAAAAAGAACTGATAAAAAATTTGGGCCAGACTTACGATCAAATTCAAAGGGAGCAAAAGATTTCACCTGGTGATTTTCCGGATCTAAAGAAGATGCAAGAGAGTTTAGCACATCACGATTTTAATAAATTTAATCCCCTGAAGCCTAAGTTATTAGAAATAGTGGATAAAATGCTCGCTGAAGATATCGCGAAGCTTATGGCTATGATACCACATGAAGAAGTCACCACTGTTTCGGAAACACTTACAGGTATTTGTCAACGTTTGTTTACATTAAAATCTTAGTAAATCTTGAATCAAAATACTTCCAAAAAATTGTTTGAATCTTCCATAAAATTTTTGCTAAAAGTTAAATTTAATTGATTAAAAAACTAATACAAGAAAATATATACAATATGGTATTTACATATTCTAAATTTATAGAAAAAAATTGTATATATCTCAATTTTAGGAGGAGCATTTGAAGGTGTAAAAGATCAAGTTAGTCCATTTGGATACAAAAGAGGAGAAGGAATTGATGCGGGTGCAGGTGAACCAGAATGGATTGTCAATAAGGAAAGATATAAATATGATAGCCTCTTTGAATCACTTGGACCACAAGATGGAAAAATTACAGGAGCAGGTATGACTGATAAATTTATAGAGACGATAGTTGCTTTTACTTATATAGCTCTGCATTTTTTGCTACTATAATTAGAAGAATTTATATAAACACTTATATAAATATGCAATATTTATATAAGTGTGGCAATTTGAAATAAAATATTCTAATTATGTATAACTTTATATTACTAGCGGCCAAATCAGAAATGGTCAAGTCCAAATTGCCAAACAGCGTGCTTGGAAAGATTTGGAAGCTTTCAGACATTAATAAAGATGGATTCTTAGACTCTGACGAATTTGCCTTAGCCATGCATCTAATTAATATAAAGCTCGAAGGATATGATTTACCGGCCGAATTACCAGAACATTTAATACCGCCATCGAAACGTGACACATAATATACGTTTTTCGTATTATAATACAAATTATAATTTATCCATGGTTCACAATTGGTTAACATACATTTGGAACCACGAGACAGTGGATATTAACACGACTTATTAGTCGTGTGCTACTGCCAGCAATTTACAGGTTCGAGAATTATAAAATTATACTTTTTAATGAGCTGTATCATATTATGTGTATATTATATTATATTAATACTGTATCAACGTCAGAGAATATATATATATATATATATTTGCAATCTTTTAAAAGTTAGTGCAATATTGATCAGCGATTAACATTTATAAGGATATATGATTGTCTTTCAAACAATATTTTTCCGAAATGTATAGAAATTACACGTATACAAAACTATACACATAGTATGCGATACTTATATTGACACAATAGTATAATTTCAGACTATTTGTTTCTTTTTAAGGTATCAAGTTGTTATATCGACACAAAAATCTTCTTATATTTATGCTTTATAACTTCAAAATTCTTTTATATGTATGTGTGTGTCCTGAATTACGAAATGTCGCTAATTAATGAATAAGAGATATTGTCATATATTAAGAAAAACATATAATTTTTTTAAAAGTTATACACATTTTTAAAAGTTATACGCATTATTGTTACTGAATATTTTCGAGAAGTACATTTTAACTTTAGAAACATATTCTCGGCATACAATAAGTTTATATGACATTAAAATTTCTGGAAATACTTTTTAGAAAAAAAATCTGGAATGAAATAATATAAATTATCAAGATTAATAAACTTACTTTCTAACATTACAGTTAATAGACTATGTTTCCAAAGTTGAACCAAGTTTTTTAACAATATTCTATACAAAAAGAAACGATAAATTAAAAATGATATGGAAATATAGAAAGAATAAGACTGGATTAAAAAAATATAGATTTTGCATATTCTGAAAAAAGAATAAACCTAATAAAGTCTAATAATTTATTTTTATTACAAATAAATGTTAAATGAATTAATTTCATTTTGTATATTAGTAGAATGTTTTGTCTTTATATAAGATCTATAATAATAAAACTTAATCAACTTGACCAAAGTATTCTGTTTTAAAGTTTTAACAAAAACACAATTTCTTTCGCTGTATTATTTGCTAATAGATAGAAATACGTAATGTATGTTATTTTAAGTTAAAATTGTTGATTTGTTTAAATTAATTTAATGCAGTCTATGTTTATTGTATACTCATTACATTATGGAATTTTGCCAGATTTGTTTGTAACTGTTAGGTTTCGTCATTTGCGACATCGATCAGAGATTTAATGTTACAAATATATCACACATATGCAATATAAAAAAGTTAACAAAAATTTTTTATTTTATTTTTAAAACTTTTGATATTAAAGTTTTTTTCTGTTTCAAAGAAATTGATGTTAGGAAAGTTATGTATTTATTATGCTTTAATTATATACGCCATAAAAACAGCATAATATTACTTATTTAATTCTCAATTGCATTTTTTCTATTAGCACTGCCTTCGCATGCCGCGAGTTTATGTGATATCAGAAAATACATTTGTATTAAAAACTACTTATACTCTATTTGAAAGAGTATTTATCTTAAACTTATATTAAATGATAATATAAGATAAAAGTAATCAAAGCAAGATTGTTTTTCAGAAATGATATATAAAGTATAACTTAAGTTTACCTGTCAACAGTTTCGAAGTGCATATTTATTACGCATGGAAATGCATTGTTGCATTGCTTTTCTTCATTTAACACATTCCATCTTTAAATTTATCACTGTTGGAAAAATGAATTATATTTTCTATTTGAGTACATATTAATGTAATTAATAAACGAGAAGAAAAAACTTACAAAAAGAAGAAGCACAGCACGTTTAGACATCTTTGATATTCAATATTCTATTCATTTATATATTTATAAATCTTGAAACAAGCTATGCAAATAGTTTTAAATATCTACATATGTAAAATGTAAAATATTTTATATATAAAATATTTGAATATATTGCATTTAAACACAATAACAAACACGCACGAAATCGTAATGGTTCAGCGTTTTTTATAGCGTATTTATCTCTGTATTAATTCTTATATTTGTGTAATAATTATACTTATGGACACTATTTTTAGAAAGAACTCATTAGATTTCATCGAGTTAAATGTTAATGCGTTTATAAAAAGAGAAAACCGTAAAAACTTATTTTTTAATAACTTAAAAATATGTTAGAAATATTAAAAAATAAGAACTTTGGTTTATCTCATGTTAATAAATGAAGTTCATGATATCCATGTTTCTTACTGTACAAGCAGAACCTCTGATAAAGATACAAAAAGAATTTCGTTGTAATTGAATTTTTAATTTAATGCTTGAGATTTCTCAGATTTTATTAATTTATTCATAAATATTTTATTAATTACTCTATGTACATAAAACATGTATAAAAATATCACAAAAGGACAAAGTATATCTAGTCTAGTTTTTTCTTTGTTCCTTTGGAAAGCATGGAATATATCAAGATAAACAGCAAGCACCAGTTATCGCGGTCAAGCGATATATTAATTACGGATAAGTATATTATTAAAATTTGTTAACGACTTCTATTTCCTTGTTACAACAATTCGGCAAATTAAATTATGATGCCAGATGCAAGAAATTATGTGAATTTTTTTCTTTCTTGTATTGAAATAAACCAGTTTTTCCTATGCCATCACTTACATATTTGATAATAGATTTTTGCTAGATATATATATTGAACATTATATATTCTGCAAAATAAATGCACATTTCAATCTGCATATGTCCTACATTTTCAATGAAAATGGACTTTGTAAACATAGGATATTATAACAGATGATTAAGTAACTAATAATTAGGTCTATTTAATTATTAACTCATATACTGAAAAAGCCAATCGTCGTATATTTTCTCAATTTATATTAAAATCTATGTGATGTCACATGAAAAAATAAATTTATTCGTGCATTGCGAAGAAAGAATGCATGTATGACTACAATGATAAAGTCATATATTATAAAGAAAGAAGTCACATATGACTTAAATCAAAATGAAAGCTATAAGTTCAATTTAGACTCATTTTGTCTATTACAGACTTGTTTTGTGCGAGAATAATTTCTAAAATTTCATCCTTGATTTTCTCAGTTATCTTGCAACAATTTCGACGCTATTGTGTTTATTCTATTTTTGAAACTTATTTTTCAATAACTTAAAAATATCAGAAATATTAGAAAATAAGACTTTTGACTTACCTCATGTTAAAGTTCATGATTCGTGTTTATTACTGTACAAACAGAACCTCCGATAAGTATTAGAAAAGAGTTTTGTTGTGATTACACTTTTAATACTTGAGATTTCAAATTGTTTTGTTTATCTAGATTTTATTTAATTATATTATTATATACGTATATAATATTAATTATATGTACATTTATATATAATAATATATACAAAATGTATAAAATGTATAAAAGTATCACAATAAGACTAAAAATATACCTAATCTATTTTTCCCTTTGGAAGCACAGAACATGTCAGAATAAACCAAGTACCAGTTGTGGCAGTCAAGCAATAGATCAATTACAAAAAAGTACATTATTAAAATTTGTCAACAATTTCTATTCCCTCGTTGCAACAATTCAGCAAGTTAAATTATGATGCAAAAAATTATATGAATTTTTTCTTTCTTGTATTGAAATTAGTTTTTTCTATGCCATTATTTGTATGTTTGATAATAAATTTTTGTTAAATATACATTATACACTATTATATATTCTGTAAAATAAATAAATATTTCAATCTGCAAATGTTTTACATTTTTAATGAAAATGGACTTTGTAAATATAAAACATTATAACAGATGATTAAGTAACTAATAATTAAATACATTTAATTATTTTTAACTCATATATTGAAAAAAATCAATCGTATATTTCCCCAATTTATATCAAAGTCTGTGTGATGACATACGAAAGAATAAATTTATTTATACATTGCGAAGAAAGAATTTATGTATGACTGCAATGATAATACTACAAAGAAAGAAAGAAGTCACCTATGATTGCAAAATAAAAGCCTTAAATTCAATTTAGGCACTTTGTTTATTATAGTTCGTCATGTTTTGTGCGAGAATTAATAATATTTAAAATTTCATCCATGATTTTCTGAGTCGTTCTCGCAACAATTTCGACGCTATTGTGTTTATTTCGGGTTTTTTCCTTAGAATTATATAATATTAGCGTTGGAAAGGATACGTACTGTACCTGTATACTTTGTTTTATATATTGTTCGCATTTATGTATATAGAAGGAACAGTCAATCCTTCCAAATTTCACTTTATCCAGCAACTGAAATTAAACAGATTTTTTTAAAACAAACAAAATAAACAGATTTTATAATCGATATGGCTATCAAAGGAATTATAGATTGTAAAAATTAAATTGATTAGTTACAATGAAGTAACTTTTACCTGAGCAGTAATTGCAAACTCAGGTTGCAACTTTTGACAATGATGACAATTTGGTAAAGAAAAATAGATGATCAAATTATGCTTGCTGTCCAACAACTTTTGAAGGTCAGAAAAATTTAAATCAGGGATTTTCTTCGGGAAGAATGTTGTTATCCATGTTAACATAAATAACGAATCTCGCTGCCCATTGTACAAGCTGTAATGTAAATAATAAAAACGAATTATGATGCATATTGAGACATTTGTTATGTAACTTGCGCAAATACATAATTGAACATATACAAAACGTGTAATGACTTACGCAACTGTATTTAAACCTTCACTTCCTAATGGATATATTCTAATATCGGGGTAAGACCGCACTCCTTGGGATGTGCATAAGGAAGCCTCAGTCTCGCAATTTACACTGGCAACATTTACAAAGGATAAAGCGCTCAGCGATCTCGCAACGGCTGACCATTCAGGTGCTAATCTTTGACACGGCCCACACCATGGAGCAAAATAATCAACAATCCATATAACGTCATTCTTTTTCTTCCCCAATTTCTGACGAAAATTTTTCGTTGTTAGCTCTATAACTGTACCAAACAATCAAACATAACAAAAACACGCGGAAATATGATAAAGAAATTATTGGCATATATCTCTCACCTGATGGGTTTTTTTTTTCGTTAATGAAATACATAACATTTGCAGCTGTCTTTGATAATGTGAACTGATATGTATTGCTACCGTTTATGAGCATAGCAGTAGGATAAAACTGTATGTTGTATTGATGACATAATGTATTGTGAGCGGTACAATCAATGGTGCCAAAACGAACTATTGACGCATCAAATTCTAACGATGCCTTCCGGAGTTCTGACAGAAACTCTATACAAGGTGGACACCATGGTGTAAACCAATCTAGAAACCATACTTCATCTCCTGTAATATTTTGTTATAATTAGCATCACGAAATCTGTTAAAAATGTGATTTGCGTTTATATAATACCATTGCTCCTTTGTAATATCGATAATGCTTCTTCTGCAGAGAGAGCCCAAACATTTGTAGTTTTCATACTAATTTGCATAAATTTAATAATATCATTATTAAGATTACTTCCGTGATGAAATTCAAATGCTCCACCCGGCTTAAGCATGCCCCAAATTGGATATCGTGTTACACCCAATTTAAAACAAAACTGCCCGTTTCTGCCACAATTTATTTTACCTGAAAGATAGTACTTTATAAAATGAAATAAAATTTTATATTTAATATATTGAATCTATTAATGTGAATTATTAATAGCTACCTAGTTTAATACCACTGGGTGAAAACTTTTTCGTTTGTAAATTCAAATCTCGTACATTTTCAATGTCGCCAATGTAAAAGCATATAAGCCAGGTAACGTCGGACTTCATTTTCCTAATATGCTGTAAATCATGAATATTTTCGATAAAAATTAAAGTAAAACAAAAGTAAATCAAAATCGACCAAGAAATATTTTACAAAATTAGAAAATAAAAAATATTGGTTGATGCCCTCAAGATTGTAAGAGTCACAAAAAGATGATATTAGACTCCAACGTGTGTTTTAACTGATATGATCTCTTAATTGTGTTAAAAGTAAAAATTTTATACATAAATTAATAGTAATACTATAAAACTATAATAATAATACATTAATTAATTAATTATATATAATATATAACATAATATTACACGTATATATATATAAGATCAGGCAATTGATCTAAGAGTTTTTCTATTAATATATTTATATCAAATAACCCATCAAGGAATATAGGCTCCCAAAAAGATTTATTATATATTGGTAGATAAACAGCAATTGTATCATAGGATATCTTGTCATGACACTCGTCATTCTTGCATGTAAACATTTTTACATCAATCAGCTTGTCCTGAAAAAAACCACGTATTATTATGCTGTCTAATAATCGCGTCTTGGTAAAAACATATTTCTATAAAAATGACACAACGCTTACAAATGTAGCCGCTAGTTTGATCCTTTCATCGGAGGTAAAACAATTCTGTTGATCATCACATATAAATATTAACACAGGCATTTTCTTTACAATCTTGCCACTTAAGTACTCCTTGAAATGAAATTCACTTAATTCATGTACATGAATATTTAGTCTGTCTAATACAAAACGTGTGATAGCTTCCTGTGTTTTTTCTCCTCTGTAATGCTCCCCGTGCTGTGAATTCTTTGAGACAAAAGGTGAATTAGTATTTTTTGTTGATTTAATCATCCATAGAAATATCTAAAACTATGGAGAAATATATAATTTCCTAAAAATTATACAGTCTAAAACTCTTTAAAGAGAAATTGAGCTATCTTTCTCTCTCTCTCTCTCTCTCTCTCTCTCTCTCTCTCTCTCTCTCTCTCCACATACCTTTTGAAAATAGAGCAACGTAGGATAGGCACGAATTCCTATTCGGTGACATAGTTGCCAGTTATATTCACAATTAACTGCTGCAATTTTTATAACGCCATTAAGTAACTTAGCGATTTCCTTCCAAGTCGGTGCTAAGTGATGACAGTGGCCGCACATTGGAGAATAGAAGTTTACAAACCAGCTTGAATGAGAGTTAACAACACTTTCATCTGCAGAGATACATATGCATAATATTAATACTCAGTTTAGTTCTTAATTTTTAATATTTAGCAGTTTAACATTAATATATTTCATTTCATATTTAATGACAAGCATAAAGAAAGTTATTATAGACTCACAATAATCATTTTTTCCCAAATTAATAACATATTTGTCATCATCATATATAAAACTGTTTTGATAGTAACTCCAAGAATGATAGGTTTGTTTCTTATGAGATTTATTAAGACCATCTTCTCCATAAAGATCATATTTATGTCTTAAGTCACTGTCCTTTAATGTCTCATAGGCTGTTGTTAATTTGACAAACTTATCATGAGCATTTGGATCGTCCTGGAAAATTCCAAAGCGTTATTGACAATATAGCACAGCAAAGAAAACAATGGTATACTATATACTGTACTCTAATTCACATACGCTATTTTTGTCAGGATGATAAACGATAGCTAGCTTCTTAAAAGCCCTTCGGATATCATCCTGATCAGCAGTCTTGTTTATACCAAGGATCTCATAATAATCTTCTCCTTGTGTTAAAGAAATAATAACGATGAGATTAACAATAACTTTATACCTATAACAGCAAATATGATACTTACATACAAAATTATTAAACTTATAATTAGAATTTACAAAGTCAGGTTCTATTCGATATTATTGCTCAGTATATTAATAATATAAAAGCATACAGATAGAGAGAATTATCTCCATATTTAAACAGTACAAGTGGCAAGTGAAAATAAGCTTAAGTCTTATGAAATTTTCTAAATTTATAAGAACTACAGTATCAGTTTATAATAAAAAATCTTTTGTTAATATAGCTTTAATTTAGATAATATACATACATTTTTAAAAAGATTTATAGCAGCTACGTTGCACAATAATAATTTAGTGCTTTGTTGCACTTTCAACTCTCAAACCAGTTAAAGTCAGTTTTTCATCGGAACACCAGTCACCACATACTGTAGTACTCCCACGCTCTGTGATGTTATCGTTTGACGGGTTTGACCGTGTTTGGAAAACCGCAGATCCTGTTTAACCAATTCCGAAATTGTTACAAGAAAGTGTAAATAAGTTTCTTGTTACTCACGAAATACTTCGACATCGTATTCGTCTTTTATTTTTTCCTCAAGATCGACTAAATATCCTATTATATCCTATTATATTTTTTTATTAAATTAAAAGAAAAAAGCAAACATTTTGTGTGTGTGTTTCCCATTATAAATCATTCTGTATAAAATATTCATGTACTGTAGTTGTACTTCAAATGACATTTGTATCTATTCTTATTATTGCACATTTGAGAGATTACATTCTTCTCGTACATCTACATACAATTACAATTTGTTCAAATGACAAAAAAAATTTATAATTATTTGTGCTCCTCTCTTTCTCTCTATCACATGTATGTACAAAAAGTTTAGTCGTAATCGTAAAGCCGTAAGCAAATCGGCCAATCACAGTTAAGCATTTCAAAATGGATGCATTGGGTGCTTTCAATAGGTCTGTTCGCGTTGCATGAAATCCTCAAATATTTTTGCACTTCAAATGAGATAGATATATATTTGACTTTGAAAAGAGAGAAAGCGAAGACACCGAGTGCAAAAAGTGCGAGCAACGCGAATAGACCTAATACTGCAACCGCTCACTGAGCTCTCTGTGAGCTCTTGTATTTGATTGGCATATTCCGTTAGATCTGTTTGGTTTAAAAATACAGACCAAACAGATACAAGCGTTCACTGAGCGAATAGTGAGCTCTATCGTATGATTGGTCTATATTTTGGGAGGATCCCGTTTACCTACAGTTCTGACACACCACTCATATCAACTGGTGCCTAGTAATTTTTCACTGTTTTGCCAATAAGATTATTTTATTTTTAAATTGGCCAATCAGCGATACATGTGTGCAATATGCGATGTGTGCAATCGGAGCCCTCCCTTCCAGTAGATTCTAAAATATAGACTAATCAGATACAAGAGCTCATTAACCTCTCAGTGAGCAGTCGTGCTTCTGGATGCACCTAATGCGTCCATTGGCTGCGTTCAGCAGAACGTTTATTTTGCAACTTTTGGAAGTTTTCTTCGCGCTGATTGAATTATACTTTTAGATCTAAGAATGATCCTATCTCAGCAGACAATCATAAAACGGTTGCAAAACTGTGGCTCTAATTTTCACATTAAAACCAACCATGATAGTCGTTAACCAATCAGCAATTCTTTGGTCGAATTTTTATGTCCATTTCAAAACGGCGTTTATAAAAGTCAGCATATATTTCCGCGGCATATTCGCTACTAAACAAGTTGCTCGAGTCTTTTTAAATTTTTATTTCAAGCTTTTTATAGCGCTCCTTCAAGCAGCCTACTCAACAGACGCGATTTTTATGTTGTCTGGCGTCGGTTACGCCGCCATTTAAAAACTTCAGTCAGTTCGAGTCTGCGACACTGACTTAATTTGGCGCGTGCGTTCCTGGATGAGGGGTATTGTGTGACGAGGGGAATCGCTCGAGCGTCGCAATTGGCCGTTGAAATAGGCGCGCAACCTAGCCAAACTATTTCATGTAGAGTCCACTAAACCCACGTTCAAGTTAGACACCCAACAATTCATCGGAAAAGTGGTAAGATCGGATCGCGCCAGAGTGTCGGAGGTGCATTCGTGATAAGACTACGTGGCAAAAGGGTGCGGACATCAGGACGGATGTCTCCCAGACGAACTCGAGCAGGTAAACATATGTATATCCCGATGATTCTCTCCTTCATTTTGAGTGTAAGGTTATTACATCTTTCCTCGCGATGTATTTTTGCGTTTCTTTCCGTGCGGATCTCGAGAATTCGAGACGCTACGTTATCGACTTGATCGAGAAAGTTATTCGATTCCCGTCATTGGGCGATTCAGACTTTAAGCTCCAAGTAACTTGACCGGCAAAATTGTTTGCTGAAATTCCGACCTATATAATTTATCATCCTTAAACCCGCCAATGTAAGATAAATTTTTATTTCGGTTCAATTTACTTCTTATCTTTTTTTAGTTCTGAGAAATTAGAAAAACATAAACAATAACTTAAATAGAGATTGAAGTTAATCTTACATTGGTGGAACAAGGTCTCAATCTTTCTTTTGCCCAATTCTCCCAACAATTACATTACATTAACTTTAATCTCGATTTAATTTACTTTTTATTTTTTTTCTAACTCTTTCAGAATTATATAAAAACCCAGAGTATATAGATTAAATCAAGAAAATTAGTTCACATTAGTAGAAATAGACATTTGTCAAACAATAATTAATAGTTCTATCTCTTTCAAAAACTTAAATATAACAATTATAATACGTAATTGCTAAGTTAATTGCTAGTTTGATTATAGCCTGAAGTCAGTCTTAGATTTCTCACGAAACTTTCAATGATTTAAAAGATAGTTTTGAAATGTTTTATTACTTTGCAGCAACGGCGGAACAATCTATTTCCACTAGATCTAAGACACAAAAAGTAAATGTGAGCCAGAATGTGGCCAAGTCAGCACAGAAAATCAGACAGTCGCAAAAGAAGGGGAAATCTAATGTTGAAAATAATTTGGAAACCGCTGCTAAGCAAAGTGCCAAAACAGAATCATCTGATCTGGAGGTAACATTCAAAAAGTCCACAAAGAAGAAACCTACTCGTCGAAGGCTTAATTTAAACAAAGAAGCAGATACATCTGTATCACAAGAAGACCAGAATATGGATCTCAGTGAATCAATTAAAATGTTAAGAGACAAACATTGCAACGATATTGCAACGGTGGAACTCGTCAAAACTAACTTATTTCAGTATAATGCCTCAACAAATCGGGATTCAGAGAAAATGCTTAATAGAAAATTACAACGGAATATCTCTGCCACAAATACAAAGATATCGCCTGCTATAGTTACTCCTAAAAGTACACCTCCCAAGCTTAATCTTACACCACACAGATCTAAGAAGACACCTAAAAAATCACCGATCTCCATAGGTTCTCCAAAGACACACTCAATAACTGTACCGAAGCTATTTAAGAGTCCACGAAAGTTATCTCTTGCTGTCACAGGTGAGGATTCTGAGGAGAGTTTAGAAAAATCAGATAGTGATTCTCACAGTAAGAAATCACGAAAGAGCAAAAAGAACACTCTAGATAATAATTCTAAGTCTGATAAAAATGCATCAATGTCATCAACAGCAAACAATAATCGCAAGAAGTCTAACTCAAATTTAATTGTACGTAAATTCTCAAAATCTCCGAAAATAGTGTTGAAGTCTCCAAAATCGAAAAAATCAAAATCACACAAACTAAAATTATTATCTCCATCCCGGATGCAAAAGAGTCCGGAAAAAACGCCTTCTGCTAGTCCTAATACTACACCAAATCTTGAGAATGACAAATCGTCCAAAATTAGCTCAAAAATATCTCCTTTATCCAAGGGAAAGAATTTATCATCAATTAAAAATCTTTTAAGTCCAAAATTAACAAAGATATTGACGGCTTCACAAATGAAAGATGTGCTAGCTGAACCAGTAGTGGTATTAGATAAGTTATCGCCCGAAAATGTGAAACAAAAACATGTGGTCGCTAGTAAAACTCGAGATACTTCGATCAAAATAAGATCTCCCTCAAATGGGACAAGGAATTTGAAGGTAATAATAATACCAGTTGAGGACTACGTTTCTGCAGGTACATCTACTAAGCGAAATTCTAATTCTGAATCAAAAAGTAATAGTATAAGGATACCACGAATTACCACCAATACTGACAGAATTGAATATAATGCATTAATACAAAGAAAGGCACCCTTAGTGTCGTCTACTCCACGAGGGGAAAACATGATATCAAGAAACAATAGTTTATCTGATACTTCTATTGATTCTATAAATAATACTTCTCTTAATACTAGATCAAGACATAGGAATCAATCCAATATGCTAGGTAGTACAATGGATAAAAACACAGACATTGAAAATGTATCTTCACCTTCTCTTTTTGATGATAAAGAAATTAGTAATACTCTAGAAATTAGTCAATTTCCCCTTGTAAGTGTCACGAAACTAAATACTACTTATGATAAGAATAATTCGGCGGAGAAGAAACAAGAGAACAATACCTATGAATTGGAACAACCACAGACAGTAAGCTTACGACAAATGATCAGAAAGCGCAGTTCAGTAGACGCGAATTTAAGCGTCTTGAAAGATAACGTTAAAAAAACTAAAGTGCGTTTTGCGGATATATCATCTGACGCAAATAATTCACGAAACTCAATTAACAAGCCGAACGGATCACGATCAAGTATATCACATAATAATAATGCACAGCATAGAAACAATGTTATGAATTCAACACAAAAATCGAAAAAGGCTGAAACTGCAAAATTTACTCGGAATTCGCTGATTTCTCCTTTCAAGAGCTCAAATCCAAGAATACACAGAGGCACACCGGTAGTTCAGTTAAATGCGATTCAAGTAACACCAAAAACCTTTGCATCAGTTGAAAAGAAATCAGGTAAAATGAAACAAAAAATCGCTCGTATTTTACATTTGTTTAGATTTTATTTTATATTCTAATATATAACCTCCGATTTATTTGTAGAGAAAAAATCATCGCTGAAAAAAGTACCAAATTTCGAAAGGTTACATAAGCAAATGTTTGCTAGATCAGAATCGCTTGTAGATGCAAAGAAACGTTTGGAAGCTAGACATTTAGCGTTCAGTAATTTGATAATATTATTATTATGCATGCGTCGACAACTTTTATAAATGCTATTAATTTTGCATAAATCATTTTTGTAGCTGCTAACAAATCATTTTCAAAAGATAGAAAGTCAGAACTCAAGAAACCATTACCAAGCGACACTAAGGATGGGATTCATAACAGATTTGGATTTAAATTGAAAAAGTCAGAAGCTACGCATCTTATATTGAAAAAACAAACTGTTTTTTCAAGGTACATTAAATTTATTTTAAGAAAAATATTTTATAGCAGTTTATTTACAAAAAATAGTGCTTTTATCCATAAGCTCAAAATACATAATTTGAGTTTTATTAAATTTTATTGAAGTTATAGGACGATTAATGATAATGAAGGGATTTAAATGCTAAATTAAATAATGTGCTTATAGATCTATGTGTAAGAAATTTTAAAATAATTCAATATAAAATTTTATGAAATTGTGAATATTTGTAGGCAAAAACAGCAACATGAAACGCGGATGATACTGAAGGGTGTACGAACAAATCGACGGTTTGAACTGCAAATGAAGTCTCGAAATATAGATTCGTGAAGATTCGTGGTTTTATAACATGTATCTCGATTTTTCGTTTTGTTAATGTAGTTTATTATATAAGTTTTTCTTTCTCTTAAAATTTGAAAGCATCTTCTACTAATAATAATTAAAAATTTTAGGAGAAGGAAGAATTTAAAGAAATACTTAAAGTATTTTATTTAATTATATTTATGTAAATATTAAGAAACGCGTGTATCATATGCTGTCCTTTCTTCTTCTAAGGGAAAAACTAAAAAATTTTTCTATATATATACGTAAAATTGATTCGTTACCATATCCATAAATGAAAATTTTTTAAAATTAGTAATATTAACTATATCTCCTCTTTTTTAATGTGAAGTTTAGAAATAAACAGTTTAAGATCTTTTACAAAATTACGTGTTTTTTGGAGAAATTTTATATCTCAAAATAGAATGAAATTTGAAATTATATTATTAATCGAGTTATTAATTTATACAGAATCCGCTAAAAGTTCGGAAATGCTAAGCTCGTAAACGATCAACTATGGCGAAAAATATATAGAAAGCAAAGTTGTAGGAAACTACTTTACTAAAAAACTTATATTTATGTTTTGTTATATTTGATCATTTTCAAGATATTTTTATCTATTTCTGGATTTTTGGACGACCCAATATACCAGGACAACAAATGATTTAATACTTAATAATATTAACTTCAGATAATTTGCAAAATAAGTATTATATATTTGTATGAATTGTTTTTAAGCCACGGACCATTTTAAAATGTGTTAAAATTTTGATAAGCCAGTTCTGTGTGTTTCACACAGAACTTACTTTCAACAGCTTTTATTTATAAATAATCCATAAGCGCAATATAGTTTGATTTATCTGTATAATTAATATTCGCTTTTAACTGTTAATTAAGCTATTAATAATGTTATTGCTAAATAAGCTCTTATCAAGATTACTATATAATAAAAATGCTCTGACGCATCTTGAATATCTATATGAACTGTAAAATTACTTCTCATAATCTTAAAGAATGTAATTTGAAAGTTATTTCTAAAAGTTTGCTTTTCAGTTTTTCTTGTGTGTATATTACATATATATGTACAGGATGAGCGTTACTTAATGTCTGACAGAGCCATAGCTTTTTATTTATTAATTTTAAGAATATTTTTGACTTTGAAAAATAGCGTGGCCAGAAAGAGCTATGTATCGCGTCATCGAATAAAAAATTATTTCAACACAAAGAACGTGAAGGCCAGTCGCTTTTTTTTCCTGTCAAATAATTAGAAGATTAAAATAAACATTATAGCACGTGATGCTGGTTTGCCTAATCAATTTCTCTGCTATAATACAGAAAGACAAATCAATTTTAAATATTTATGATATACGAGGCCAGAACAAATCTTAATTAAGGTCTGAATTTTACAAGTTAAGATCTTTTTAATGAGAGTTCTGATAGATTATTAAGAAACTTGTATGATTTATATCTGAAATGTTTGCTAAAAAA
This sequence comes from Trachymyrmex cornetzi, assembly GCF_001594075.2. Lineage (NCBI taxonomy): Eukaryota > Metazoa > Arthropoda > Insecta > Hymenoptera > Formicidae > Trachymyrmex > Trachymyrmex cornetzi. The sequence goes on from NW_017296059.1 coordinate 3,431,245, forward strand.
AATAAATTTTAAATAATACTGGTCTTTAAGATCTCGAAAGCTTTTTTTAATGAGAACTCCGATCAAGCAAAATGGCGAGAAATTTATGATTGTATGTATTAATGTTTCGCTCTAAGAAAAAATAAAAAATCAATGTAACATAGGAAAAAGGATGTAGGAAAGTAAAGCATGTTTTTGTTCCAATAAAGTTTCTATCTTGTCAAATATTTCCTAATATATTTCTTTTGACGAAAATATCCAAGGAAAAGAAGCAGTATGAAAGAGGAATCTTGTTTGTATTTCTCCTTATTTTTGTATGGAATTATTTAATCAGTACTTCTGAGGCGAAACGATGTGTTACGAGGCGTTACGATTTTATTTTTAACGATTGTCTTAAATGCGATTTCGAAATATACAGTTATAATTATTTCATTAATTAAGCTGGATAAAATCTTGAATGTAACCCTCCGAAACTGATGGCAAAATCTATAATAATATTAGATCTATGACCCATTTAATTTATGTTGATTAAAAGGCACTAATTAATTTCAAGGAACCAAAATGACATAACTCATACAAAAAAGAATGAATACAGTTAATATACTGTCGACACAGGTGTCTTTCTATCTTTATTATTCATTGAATTCAAGAAAGATAGAACGATGTTTGTGTCGCCTAAAAGGAAAGTAGCCTGTGTCATCACACATAGACTTCTATGCGTCCACATATAAGTCTGTGCATCCACAGTTTTCTTCTTAGAAAAAAAACAAGGTGTTTTCCAGCAAGAGACAAATGATAGTGCAACACAGTGAATCATTTCATCTTTGTTTAACATCGACAAATAACAAGGATATAATAATTCACTGTGTTATACTGGGTCATCCATGTCTTAAGCAACTCAGATAACAGACTATTTTTCCTTTTAAGAGATACAATTTATACTGATTATTCTATCCTTGATGTTCAACGAATAATCTTTGTTAGATTATTCATTGAACATCAAGAAGGATAGAATAATTTTAATATAGAGCTCTTAAGTAGCCTGTGTTATCCGAGTTTCTTGCTGTAAAACCCCCATTGAATGAATCCAATAAATCCACCATCAGCTTAATTCAGAGGGTTAAAGTTGAATTATGAACATGATCTCTGAATACCTGGCGACAAACACGACAGAATCCCTTCGCGATCTCATCATGCCTGGATATCTGCAGATATCTGTGAAGACTGCGATCCTTATCATGGTTGAGAAGAACGCGGTTTGAGAATTCGAGATCGCCGCGAGACGAAACACGTGTTGCGCACGCGCACTCGGTGGTGCAAGGTGGCCACCACACTGGGGCGAAATCGCGTCGGAGTTCGCGGACGGCTGTCACCGCTTTTTTTTGACAGATGTTTTGCGCGATTAATCCGCTTTGTTAATTCGCGATCGCGCGGTCGCGAGCGTGCACGAGGGATACGCGAGCGAATCTCCTTCTCCCGCGATTTTTCACGCGCGGTAAAGCCACGCGTCACCGCCCGTCTGTGCTGTCATCGTGTTCCAAAAGTCAAGATCCCGTCGGGAGAGCCAGGAGCAGACAGAGAAGGAGAGACAGAAAGAGAGAGAGAGAGAGAGAGAGAGAGAGAGAGAGAGAGAGAGAGAGAGAGAGCGAGCGCCACCGGAGGAAGGAGAACGCGCCTCATCAAATGTCTCGGGGACGAGACGGTTAGATATCTTCGGTGGTGAGCGGAGAGAGAGAGAGAGAGAGAGAGAGAGAGAGAGAGAGAGAGAGGACATCGAGAAGGAGAGAGATAGAGAGACTCGGCCAGCTGGTGTTGCGAATTCGTGGGCCCGTCACGAACGCCAGGAAGCATCGTCCGCGAAGCGCCCGGAACTCGTGGTGAGCGATAATAATCGCTCGGGGAGAAGCTCAGCGGCGGCTGCGACGATCCCATCATCGCAGCGACAATGGCAAAGACGTACGATTATTTATTCAAGCTGCTGTTGATCGGCGACTCCGGCGTGGGCAAGACCTGCGTGCTGTTCCGGTTCTCCGAGGACGCGTTCAACACCACCTTCATCTCGACCATCGGTACGTTTGTGTCGGTTCACGTTTCTCCCCCATCTCCCCGCGATCTCCGTCTCATTTCCACGTTTATTAATCGCTGCCTACAGCGGCGCGGACCGGGGTGTGTCTCTCTTGAGAAAACGGGCTGAATGTTATTTGATAATGGACAAAGAGCACATTATGCTGTGCCATTTACAGTAACGTGATTCATCCTGTGCCGCGTGCTGTCCGACCTCGATCCGCTGCTTTCCGTTTCCCCGTATCTCCGGAAAGTAGATGGAATCTTGATTCATTATTTCCTTGCACATTTCAGGCATTGACTTTAAAATTCGTACCATCGAATTGGACGGAAAGAAAATTAAGTTACAAATATGGTAAATATACTTCATGTTCTTCCTTTTTGTTCGTCATATTAAGAGCAATTTAGTCTCATAAAGTTGTATGATTATAATGATATAGATTGTAATATAACTGCAATATAATGGATGTATTTTTTACACTTGTAGGGACACCGCTGGACAAGAAAGGTTTCGCACCATAACTACAGCGTACTATCGTGGCGCGATGGGAATCATGTTGGTGTACGACGTTACAAACGACAAAAGTTTTGAAAACATTAAAAACTGGATTCGTAATATAGAGGAGAATGCGTCAGCGGACGTGGAAAAAATGTTATTAGGCAATAAGTGTGAGCTTACAGACAAGAGGCAAGTGACGAAGGAAAGAGGCGAACAACTGGCTGTGGAATATGGCATTAAGTTTATGGAAACCTCGGCGAAATCTAGTATCAATGTGGAAGAGGCTTTTTATACTCTGGCACGTGATATCAAAGCGAAAATGGAAAAGAAACTGGTGAGGAAACATGAATCGTATCACATACACTTTAAGAGATTAAGATGAATATTGATTGTCCGAATATAGATTACTCTGTAATTAGTATTCATATTTCTGCAATTAATATGTTATAATTAGTATTCATGTTTCAACGTGTAAAGCCATGACATATGTAAAAATCTACTATATATAGAGATATTAATAATTACAATAATATAAATTAGAGAAAGATACGCTTAATTATATGTAAGTTTTCATATGAACAGTTTTATCTTATATGTACTACAAAATAACCACTGTTTCTCTGTTTCCTGTCTCTGTTTCTCTGTGTTTGGTGCTGGTCTATCTTGGCAGAAGGTAACTCTCTTTGTACACCGTTGGTTTTTAACGTTTTTAAATTAATTATGTGTCTTGAATTCTATATATCTACAATCAACGAAATATTTCGTGATGATATATCGTTGTATCTTGTATCATATATCATTTGTGGCTTCTATTCATTAATTTGTTTTAATAAGTAAATGTCTACTAAAAAGCTATATTTAATTTTATGTTAATCAAATATCTGTATTAACTCAAAATAATATTTATTGCCTCAATTATTGTTTGTGTGTCTGATATCAATTTCAATTTATATTAGATCTGTTTTTTATAACTGAACTAGTATACACTTTTAGAATTTCACTTAAATAGTTATATATTTGATGATCCAATGTCTTGCTTGAGCAGTATAGACGTCATTTTAATTTTGCATTATATTACACTAAGCTTGTCTAACACTGAATGTATGTTATGTTATTCCCAATTAACTTTGTGGTAAATTATTTCTAATAATCGGACAAATATAAACCACAATGAGATAACACGCATGCTGTGTTATGTTTGCATTTACTAACACGTTAATTGTTAGACCGAATAATAAATAACATTTGAACTGGTTATGAACAAAGTGTATTCAAAATGGCGTAAGATTACAATGAATTTTGTGCACTAAATATATTTTACGCTATATTATGCATTCTATTAATAGTGTCTTGTTTTACACAGGAGGCATCGAATCCACCGAAAGGCGGCGGTCATCAGTTAAAAGCTTCAGAACCACAAAGGAAACCACCTAGTTGGCTCGCCCGTTGTACTATACTCTGACCCCCCAAATATTTTCAACTGTTTAAGGAGGCGCATCTATTTACTATCATTATTTACTTATTTTCATTTCGTCGAACAAAACCGATGTTCTGTGGAACTTTTCACATCCCAAGTATCGGGTATAGTGGGTTTATTCCTTGACAATGAAACGCATCATATTAAAGACTCGGAAATTATCTACATGAATGTATTTTTTTGCCGAAGAAACCCTCAGAGGAGAAAGTATTAAAATGTTTTATTTTATTATATAGAAAGGGAGTACATACGTGTGTTAATTCATGCAATTTTTACAATTTGTTATGCAAACATTTTCTTGTTACTCAATATAATTAAAGGGACTTAGGTGAAATAGTTTCGCGTTGGTTTATGTTGACGGGATTTATATCCTATTGATGTGATCTATATCCTACCATATCTCTTAACCCTAATTGGTACTCGCTCTAAAATTTCCTTAACTGAAATTTGCGGGTCCAATTTACTTTAAATTAGTATATCTTTGCTTAAAGTTAATGACTTTTTTGCTTGAAAGTCAAAATCCGAGGAATAAAATTATATATTTTAAAATTATATAGATTGTGAAAAATTATATACAAACGTAATTGAAGAAAATGTCCGGATTCACTGGATCCACGAATACCGATTAGGGTTAAAAAGTTATTACAACATAATTTATTAAATCAGATAAAAATGTGATATATTAAGCACAGAATGAATTTCTCCTCTGGTTTTCTTATATCAAGGGTAATGGTCGATTTTCTTATTGAAAAATCACTGTTAAGTGTAAAAGTACGTGTTACTTAATTTTTATGGCAATGGGATGAAGTATACAATTTCTTATGCACGAAATTCTGCAATTCATTTTCAATATAATTTACATCGTGTGTGTTTCTCTTTATCGGAGGACCATGTGTCTATAAAAGTACAGAAACATACATCACACCGTACAACATCACATACAATGACTAAAAGTAAGAAAAAAAATAAGATTAAGCAGTATAGGTATCACAATCGTTTTTATACTGTTATTAAGCAGATATAGCTTTTTCACAAAATTAACAGGAAAAACGTAAAGTGTACTAGAGCATTAACTGATGTAACTAAAATGCCTTGTGACGAATTAAACAAAAACTTTATAGAGACAATTTTGTTATATCACGGGTAGTCATAGAATTTTTTATTAGGTCTAAAAGGAAAAAGACAGACGAGCATAAGTTATGCGAGGTTTATCTTCCGACGAGATTTATTTTGCATATAGAGATAGATTCGTTTACAGGGATCTGCAATAAAAGAAAAAAATTAACAAATCTCTTTCGTTCGCTGGTTGTCATAATTGTGCATCTTGCAAGTTTGCATTTTTACCATCAGAACTTGTTCAACTTATACTTAAATATACAAACGATTATTATAATACATTTTTTATTAATCCTGTACATAATACGTGTTTCAGTATATTTATTGATAAAATCCTGTCCTGTTATTCTTTATGTAGATGACGGCGGTAATTTTCCTATCTTCGAATGCGCATCGTAATTTACGGATTCTTGTGTGGAGCCTGTGTTCCCGATCATCATCGAAGCTATCATATGTTCCAACTCTTTTATTTTCACTTTATCCTTTTGATGTATCGCATGTGTACACAAACCCACAGTTTGTAAGCGTTGGTTGAGAATGATAGTTTCTTCACAGGATTTTTGCAGGTATCCATGCTCCTCTTTAAGTTTCGCGAGTTTACTAAAAAGGTCAATGATGAATTATGAAATTACAAGATTAAATTCTGGCTTTGTTATTAATGTTATCGTCGCAGAAAAATATAGAATCTGCCATTAAAATTTAATTCCGATTTAAATTAGAAATAAAACCGCAAGTGTAAAATTAAATTTCAAAAAGGTTTATTTTTTATAACTGGACTAGCGTACACTTTTTGTACTTAAAGTGAAATAGTATATGTTTGAAGTTTGACAAAAATGAGAAAGAAAGTTCTAGTGCAGCACAACAATAAAAAAACAAACCTTACATATAATAATATTACAAACTCCTGAAACTTTTAAAGTAAATTTCACTCTGAAAGGTGAGACCTCTTAAAGAATGAAAATTGAGCTACTCGTTTTCAAGACTGGCTCAATTTTCACTCTTTAGAATGAGAGTTCATTCTAAAAAATTTTAAGATTGAGTGTTTTATTTAACTACTTCTAGTCTCTCGAGTACAGCGAATATTCGACAGGCTTATTCACGACGAGGTCAAACGTACTGATCGATAGCGGCGATAACGCGCGAATTGTCATATTGAAGCTTCTTTAAAGCTTGCTCCAATATTTTGTTGCTCGCATCCCTCTGATGTAGCTTCTCTTCTAAGCTCCGAATTTTTATTTTACACTCAGCTTCGTGCGTCTTCGCGGCTGCGGCTTGACTCATCAGGGACTCGCATTGCTTCGTCATCGCGTCATACTTGATTCGCAATTGAACACTCTCGACCTGATTTTTCGTTTGCTGTTGCTGCGACTCGTTCGCCACCTCCGTGACCGCTCTCAGACGCATCTTTAACTCGTGAGAAACTCTACGCTCTTTCTCCAGCTCCAACTCCGTGCTGTATAAAGCGTGACGAATTTCCAGTAGTTCTTTCTGCGTCGTCTGCAGGGTAATCTGTCCTCGAAATATACATAATTCATGGCTAATAATTAATTGAATAAACTACTATAAAAAGTTAGTATTCATTCCGTAACAGGAAAGATTTCTCTTCTTTAAAAAGATGCAACTCTTGTTCTAGTATTATTACTCTGCTTGATTTGGAAAAGAGATTAAGAATCAGTTTTCGAGTTATTTTCAAATTTAAAAATAAAGAATTTTTATTTGAAAAATATTTTTTTCGAAATAAAAACTGTAATTTTCATAAAGATAATTTTGCATAAGTAAATTCAATTAACTTAATCGGTAATTATATATAATTTCATTGAGTTTCTAATCAATATTATAATTATATCATAATTATAAATAGTACCTATAATTTTACAATTAACATAACTATACAATTCGTTTTCTCTAATATCGTAATCTTTATTTTCACATATTAAACAAACAAAAATTGATTATATCTATTATCTATAATATATAATAATACTAGTCCACATTGTATCGTAATGGTTTAGAGTGATCTCGTCCGAATTCCGATTAACTTGATTAATTTAACTGGAATTGCAAAATGCTGATTAATGTATAATTAAACTCTATAATTTATCATCCTAATCTAGTCTTTTTCTTATGTGTTAAAAAACCAAACAGTAATTATTTTGTTCAGGTTGGCAAACTAACTAGTATTTGTTAATCACGATTAATTAAGTTGAGTTTGGAGTTCGGTCGAAGTCGCCTCTTAGGTCTCGCTCTAAATATTCTCTAAATATCCTGTGACATCTATGAAATATCCTATAATATCTATAAGTCTCTGTGTATCATTAATATTGCTTCGTGTGTTAATTTAGGTAAACATGTTACAAGTGTATGCTGGGCGTAAAAGGGTTAAGTACGCTTCGAGTGTTAATCAATATAATAAGTGGCATTATATTTTACCGTGTTGCTTTGCAACTCATAAAACTGTTCACGAAATTGCCGTTCTAATTGGGAATAATCCTGCACACTCGGCATGTTTTCATCGTCCATAATTCGCGACCTAAGTACTCCCGCCTTGGAATAATTATTAAGCAATGCGGAATGTGCCTGAAATTATCAGCTTAATTCTCGTTTCTTACGTTTGCAAGTGTTTTCGAATAGGAAAGACCCGGTAGATTGTTCAGTAAGAAATTTAATTTAAATAATAAATTATGATGTGAGATGAATTGTACGTAATATTTTATACGTTTTACTTTAATTAGGATTTGCAATATATTTTCGTTCTGGAATATAATAATTGTGTGTATTAGTTAACGCCGAATACGTCTGAAGTTCTCAGCTTTACTTGCTTTTACCTGCGATTATTTTCAAGTATAGGAACGCAAATGGCGGGTTTTTAAGCAAGACAGTTGACTAATAATTATAATTTATTAATTATAATTAATGTGCTATATGTAATATTGGTAAATGAAATATAATAGCAATAATTTATTATTAATATCCATAATTTAGAATATTTATTAATATTCATCAATGACATTTAATATCAATGGATTTGTAAATTTGTTCCAAATATGTATTGATATTGTTTGTTTAATTCCGACATATGTCTATTATTTGATACATTTGTCTTATTTTATTATTGTAATTATATAAAATTATTAATAAAAGATCTGCTACTAATATACATATAAAACTTAATCTCATCTTGTTCTACATATTGCATTATTTTATTAAGCTCGTAAATCTTGGTTACTCGAGTTCGCATTCGTACTTTGCCGTTTTTATTTTTCGCACATAAAATACCTGAATAGTGTCTGAGCATCTCTCCATTTTTCATTCTCATGTACTGCTGCATTAACCTTTCCAAAAGAAACAGAAAGATAGGTCACAGATGCTTAAAACGGGAACAAAGTGATTCACAGAACTTCTCTCGTAATAACATCTCTATATAGAATCCTTCTACAGGGTGCTTCGTTTTATTTCTTACGTTTTTAACATTTATAAATAATAAAAAAAATTAAAAGAAGCTCTCATTAAAATTTGATAGTTTTGATAATGGACAAATTGTGTATTTAATTTAATGAGCTAATCTTTATTGTTTTTAATGCATTAAGTGCTATTTAATATTTACGAATAATTTTGAAGAACGACAATGCTTAAATGATATTAAGATATGCACAAAAAATCTCTTACTAAAATTTAATACAATACTTTAATAGTAAGCTTTTAATAGATACATGACGATTATAATATAAGAAGTTTGTGTGACGAATCAATTGTCTCTACAGTTTTAATGCAACCAAAGACTATATATTTAATACTTATGTGTGACTTTGAATAGCTAAACAATACTATCTCATATAGCACACTTTATGCGGCAGGTATTCTGGGAATGTCCTCAGGATGTTCAGAAGGCGTGGACGTCCTCTGGATGTCTCTTGGAGGTCTGTATAAGTATTATTATGATCAAAGAATTGATAATATTTTAATAATAGAACTTTTTATTATACCGCTCTTTATTACATCGTTTATATTTTTTTATACATCGTTCACATTTAATTAGATGAAATATAGTCCCTAATAATTTTTATAAAACAATTAAACATATTGTTTAATATTTATGTCATTTTGATTGGTCACTTAACATTTCTTATTCATCATTATGTACTTTACAATTTGACGAACATTATCACCCAGTATATTCGCCAGAATTACAGATGTGGCACGTAGACCAAATGGAGTTCTGGGGTTGAAAGCAGCGACGATGTAGAGAGAGAGAGAGAGAGAGAGAGAGAGAGAGAGAGAGAGAGAGAGAGAGAGAGAGAGAGAGAAAAAAAAAGAGAGAGAGAGAGAGAGAGAGAGAGAGAACAGGGGGTGGCCGCATGCGCATTCCTCGGAATAGCCAGTCTTGGACCACCCCCGCCGATTATGGATGTTTAGTATCGACGTTGTTGCTAGCGTGTTGTCGCACGCTCCCGCATCCGATTGCAGGGTGTGATAATTGCGCCCGAGAGTGCGACGTGAGAGTATCCTGCTGTTTTGTGCGAGATAATGAACGGAATCGAGAGACGGCAGTGGAGACCGATCGACGACGCGCGATCATGCGTCCGCCTCGCTATCACGCTGCGTTAGCGTCCCTCGTCGTCGTTAATCATGGTCCTGCGTGACCGCGATTTGCCAGGACACCAGCAACATGCCGTGCGACGATCGTTCGGGAAGGACGCGTGCACGTGTCGCCGCGATAGCGACCACGACGTTGTTCCTGTTCACGTTGAATTTCAAGTGCATAGGTGCGTGCATGGCACATGACGTTCCAGTGCGAATCTTGCAACCAAAATTCGCTTTTAAAGAACGTCGTAATTGATAAGGAATATTTCCGAATAAATTAAAAAATAAATAGTATATACGGGGAAGGATTGAATTTGTAAAATCTCTCGGATGTTTATATATAGGGGATGCAGTTTGTAGGAATCAACTTATGATTATATAATAATCTTGAATGAGATATCACATTTCTATATATAAAAATTCTTATAAAAATGATATTTTTTCTTTTGAGGAAAGATATTAATCGTGTATCTGTATTATTATAATTATTATTTAAGTCGAAATACAATATTGTGCGTAAATCTCTTCTCGCCGTGCGTGGAAGAGATCCGCATAGATTTAAAAAATCGATTTTTAAATTCCAAGAACTGTAGATTTTATTTATTTTTTATAAATGTCGATCTTTAATACGTTTTGTTCTAAATAATTTTAATTTTACCTTTTGATATAGAAGATAAGCAATCTTTTCTATTTGTTAAAACTTAAGGATGTATACAATTTTATAATTTAAATAAGAATCATTTCATTTTATTTTATAGTTAATTATTTAAAAAAAAAATTAATTTTACTTCTTAAGCTCCACTTCTTATAATTGAGTTTACTTCTTAAATTAAAATTTTTGATCCAGGTTCTAAATCGCAACCGAACTTTTTGTATTATTTTCAAATACAATATAGGAAAATCTGTAATTTTTTAATAAAAAAATACAGTCTTAAGTTATCCCTAAACAACATTCAAGGAGAAGCACGTGCAACTTCTTGACGCACGACGCAATGATAGTATACCTAATCGGTTTTATGTGCCACGCGATCGAGTCGGATCGATTTCTATTCGGCGTTCATCGCGCAAGCCGCTATAAAACGTGATCGATTTTCGGACGCTGTTGCAAGGGTGTGAGCGAGCGTGCGCGAACTAAAAGATACACTTTCAAATTCAAATCTCTAAACATCTGCCGTGTGTACTTGCAGATACCGAGAATTTGGGACTAGACAACGTATGCATATTAAAAGACCTTCATCCTCTTCTTATCGTCACCTATAAATATCTTACTATGTCCGTGAGTATATCGCTTTTGTGCCCTACTTTAGCAGCGAAATTGTTAATACCAAAACTTGATAAGTTTGTTGATAGTAAAGATTTGAAAATCTAAAATTGAATAAGTTAACAAGTTTAAAATTTTATATTTATAAACATTTTTATCCGAATTTGCATATTTAGTGATTATTATTATTAATCGCAATTGATTGAAGTTTCAAGTCATTTAATTATCGAAAAGAATAATCAGTAATATATGAAAAGTATTTCCAGTCAAAAATCATTGGTCCATCAACGTCAAATCGATATCGATGTTAATTCAATATCGATCGACGTCGAATATTGATTCAAGGTCCAATCATTTCTGGCGTGGATTCTTTTTATAACATAATGAAATATTTCAAATTTATTATTACAGACTGTAAATAAAGCTTCATATTACTATTTAAAACCAAGAAAAATTTTAGTAAAAAAGAAAACATGACAGAGTTAAAAAATATAAATTCGGGAGCTCTTTTCTAGTTCTTGATCTCGAATATTTTAGAGAGCAAATATATATTACAGATACACACAATTCGTGTACCTCACAATGAACGGCTGATGGTGAGATGTCGAGAAATAGGTAAATACAAGTTTATCGGCGATTCCTTGTTGCACTGCCGCAATGGCACGTGGGACGGAAAGACACCTAGTTGCGTGTCTACCACGGCAATCTCCAATTATACCGGTACGTCGTAATATAATCGTATTTAAAATCTCTACATCGCATGCCTAACAGACACGATGGAAACAACAGACGTATATTCAAGAGGCTACTCCAATTATTCAAAAAATTATGATTAATGGAAAGAAATATATGGGAATATTATACGTATAGATATATTTTGATGTGTCCTGTAATTTTTTTTATTACCGTATGATACGTCGTCGACAATCTCTTCTAAATTTTGATCCTCGCGTTTTTCGAGGATAAACAGAAGATGTACCACCAACCATCGACTTCGGTCTACCTACTGGTTCGGCCGTAGTAGAGCCAACCGGTGCACTCGCCGTTTACCCAGGAAGTATCCTGCATCTGGAATGTCTCTTTGCTAGGAAGTTGGGCAATCCCGAATGGACATGGACCTCAACGTTCCGTCGATATCTGACAGGTGAATCTGAAAAGTGCATTGAGATCTTGAATGTTTGTATCATTAAAACGTATGGATTTAAATAAGAGTTTTTTCTGAATAATTTACGAAATTTAAAAGTTTGTCCTTAAATATAATTTATATTATATATTTATTTTTTATTTACTTGTCCTAGGGTGGGCGATCGCTGCACGGGAAAGAGACTTGAAGTATCGCCTGTCGATATACTACGCCAAACCTCCGGATTCCGGAATATACACGTGCACCACACCGAAAGGATTGAACAACTCTATACAAGTTCGTGTTGTAGGTACGGCCACTAAATAGAACTCCGTTTTGTAAAATAATGTTATTCTTAAAACTTATGATGTTTACATTGATCGCATTCGTCAGTAGCGAGGTAATTTTATTATATCAGAAAAATTTCTGATCGAAAATGAACGAGTCAGAAGATTACTGATTTATATATCAATCAGAATTCTGACTATCTCAACTAAACTTGTAACAGATTCAACCAGAAAATTCTTATTTGTTTATTTTTAGCCAGAATTTCAATTAATGGAACCGGATTCTTTTTCCAATGATGGCTTTAATTAACTTTTGCAGATGTTCAATGTCCGATATTGAACGTCCCGGAGCCGCCGTTAATTAGTCGCATCGGAGGCAGCCGAATGGGAAATAGTGCCGTTTTCGAGTGTCCAGTAGGTTACAGATTAGAAGGTGCTTCCAGAATCACGTGCCAGTATAACGGTACGAAGCAACGCTTGCTTGTCAGCGAGCACAGTTAAATATAAAATCAAGAAAATTGTCCTTGCAGGCAAATGGTCGACGGAGATGCCACATTGCGAGAAGATCAAATGCTCGGACATAATTATCAGAAATAATGCATTGTTGGTATTAAACGAGCACAATAGCACATATGGCGAGAAAGCTATCTTCACCTGCATGTGGGGATACAAACTTTTGGGCTCGCAGAGTATGACGTGCGAAGGGGACGGCAAGTGGAATGGATCTATGCCGACTTGTCAAAGTAAAACAGTCATTTTAGAATATGTAATTCTATTTTTAAAGAATTTTTAAACAGTAATTTTAAAAATATCTCAAAAATTTTTTCGACAAACTGCGACATTATTTAAACGTTTGAATCAGTCGAGTTGAATGCTCGGCTGAAATTATTTTTAGACTTTTTTTCTTGACTGAAAGAGTGAAATGCTTAAAAAAATAGTTCTTGCAAAATCAGTTACGTATAATCAGTTATAATTAATTTTAACAGAAATAACATCGTAGTTAATAAAAGATGTTTACAGAGATCACTTGTCCTGTACCGGAAACGCCACAAAGTGGACGCATCGTAGAGCAACCGCGATATACTAACAAGAAACAGTCAAATCATGGTCGAATATACAAAGTCGGCGCCTTAGTGAGATTCGCCTGTCAACCAGGCCATCAATTGATAGGAGAAGCGGTTACCATATGCACCGAAAACGGTACTTGGTCTCACGATCCGCCTGTATGTGAGTGTCCGTATAGTTAAATTTTATAACATTCTAACATTTGAAGTACAGTTGATAATCCTGCATTAATTGGCGTGAAAAAATTGCTCCACTCTAATTTTGTTTTGTAATTTTACATGAAAAGAACAGTTTTGCGTTGAAATATTTAAAAAATTTAGCTGAATACACATCTGAAAATAATTATGTTGTACTACAATCTATAAATAATCATATTAAACGCTCAAGCTGGTTGCTAAAATATATCAAAATCTTTTATACCTTATCATATAATTATCTTAATCTATAATTGGCTTAATTTTTTATGTACATACTTGAGTCTAACTGTTCTTTCCGTACATTAAAAAATAACACTAAAAAAATTAATCTTATACTGTTTTCTTCATATTTTTGGAATTGTTAAAAATTTCAAACAACAAATGAATCAATTATGTAATATTTTAGGTAAGGTAAGGTGTCCTTATCCAGGTGATCCTCCTCATGGCCGAATCGCACCTCTCAAGTTTTGGTACAAACCAGGAGATAACATACAGGTGATTTTAATTCTTTTTTCTGCTTGGTTCATTAATTTACCATCATATATAATAAATATAATAAGGTTGTTATATAAATGGTTAGATTTTCCAAAATTATTGTAATTTTGAAATGTATGAAACAGGTAACATGTTCGCCTGGCTATGTGACTCCTCTGGAACCAGTGAAAAAACCATCGTGTCGGGAAAATGGCATTTGGAGCGCACCACCGCCACCTTGTCGATCTTACAAAGAGGTGTGAGAGCGAACACGAGAGTTCTCTCATTTAATTCTCAAGAGTCTCTCACGGACTATTGCGCCATTTTATCTTACATGACAAATTCGATATTTATTATACGGGTAGCAACGTGCATCAATACACGATAAGAGAAACATTGAAACGTGAAGCACTCACTTTGTTTTGAAGTGTAGACTAATTACGTAAAGTTAATGATATTATTGGACGATGAATATAGTTACAGTTACAATTTACTGAATCGACAAATAATCACGAGTAGATCACACTGAAAAGAGCATTTTGCGTTAAACGTAGACTATGGAACGACCACAGTATTTTGTTAATTCTCTTCCAGACGTACAACAATTTTAATAAAATTCCCTTTTCTTAATAAACATTTTCCCACGATAATTTCTATTTATTTTTAATACTGAAGCACGCCGTTTTCTTCCGATACAGAATATAGATGTTAACGAGCGTTTTAAAATATTAGTTATATTAATATATAGTTACAACAAAAACTACAAGTAATTTTTATTTATTGCATAAATTTTTCAATAAATATTTACATAATTTTTTCAATTGTGTAAAAATATATATATAATAATATAATTATTTTATTATTTAGGTTGCCTGCAAACTTCAAATAAAACAGCTTCTTTAAATTAATTGTACGTATGTATATGTATGTATACGACGGTAGTTATGTGCGCGAAGATAGTTATATGCTACATACCTGTAGTTACTGTTCTCGTTATTCTCGTTGCCATAATAACCATGGTAATAACCATGATAATAACTAGATAATTAGTATGCAGAGCGCAATTAATCGGATAATGACAGTTTCCTCGCTTGCCTGTAACGTGATGTTTAATATTCAATGCTGCAATCTATCGAAGACCAAGGAACATTATAGAAATGGGTCGTGCGAAAGCTCCTAAAGAGATACGTGTGGAGACATGGCTTATCAGGGACAAAATAAGTCGTTATCGTGGAATTCTGAAATTACATGGTTAAGCATTGTTTAAAATTACAAATTTGAATAGATATATATTCGCTTTATTTCTAACTGAATTAAATAGAGAAAGGATTATCTTAGGATTATATCTTAATAGTCGTATTTTACATTTAAAATAGATTATATCCATGTTCTAAGAAAAAATTTTTGAAATACTTTTCAGAAATACTAAAAAATGTTACACATTTTCTATAATTCTTTATACGCTCACAAGGAAACTGGAGAAACTGTCCCTCACCGATTTTACTAAACAAAGAAAAAACAGTTCCCTAAAAAATAGAAAAATTTTTTAATTTCTTAATTTTTCCTATTTTTCTACTGTGCCACTTTTTTGACGGATTGTGTGTATGTGAATTTTGAAATACTAAGATGTTTCATTCTATAATCTAAAAAAAATTATAAAATTAAAAAAGGTTTAAGAGGCTGTTTCAAAAATCTTTATAATTTTGAAACATGAAAAATTAAAAATATGATAAACTATTATGAGAACTTTTTTCATTAATATTAAATTATATGATAATATTAGAGAATTAATTGTTTTTGCAAATGAAACTTATTTATCTGATATTAATATTTTAATGTCAATAGATGGAACAGTATTTTTTCAGATACAGATAACAGATTACATAGAATATGTGCAAGAATCCACTTTTAAGATTTCTGAAATAAAGCTTGTTTCAAAATAGCTCAATAAAGAATGCATAGATTCTAAATAGTTATATGTACAATTGTTTTGATATGCCTAGCACGCGATAAGAAGTTACAGCTATCGCAAGCAACAAAATTGAAATCAATAGTATCCAGGAAAGTCACGTCTCTAGATGTCGATGTTAAAAGACATCATGAAATTGTCAGTCATCTTCGCGATGGTAAACAGCGTATTCTCAGATTGCTAGCCGATCATAAAAGAGACTACTTGGCGGTCAATCACCTAAAACCATCCGTAAGAATAGACCAGCATTGGCTTTGAATTTTTTAAAAATAATTCATATTTTTCGCGAACAGTTCTGAAATGCACTATAATATGAAAATCTGATATCTTAGGAAATTTATGCGACAATACATCAAGATTGCAATTTGAAACGACGACTCTTGGACAAGCTCTACTATGAGAAAAAGAAAAGATTAAAGCGAGGTATCGAATTACAGGTAGAACCTGATCCTTACGCGTAATAATAAATACTTAAGCAGTTAGAATAATAATTAGCGAAATACTTACATATTTAATATATACATATATAGATGAGTAAGAGAATAGGGAAATGTTTGTCTATCTAAAGTATATCTTCTATTTTTAAAGATACAAAAATATTTTAATACAAAAGTTATATATACTTAGTATTATTATAAGAGCGTCATAATATAATGCTAATAATAACTTTTCTGTGGGTGAAGGAATAATTGATTCATCTCATTATTCGATATATAAAGTGTTACAATTGTAAAAAAATTGATATTTTACAAAATATTTTATATTTTCGTCTATTACGACGTTTCTTATGTATATATTCAATATGTAATATTAAGACTCGTATACTCGTTTTGTGCTAACTTCGAGCCATAAAGATTTGCTCGTTCGCTGAATGACAAGCTGGAACATCACATTCTTTCAACTGAACTCGAGGAACAAAGCGAATATCGACCGAACTGCGAGCAGCAACGATTAGTAGCACAATTACAACGGTCCATCGCAAAATATAACGCAGCAAAAGACATATGTTCTACATATTGGTCGATGCTAAATATCTTAAAAAAAGTAAATCTTTGATTGTCGCATTACTAATTTTCAAAGACAGTATTTTTAACTCAAGAACATAAGGAATCTAATTCAAAGATCTGTTTTGTGTGACTGCATCATTTTTACTCTTACGAAATCTTTGTAGGACGCGATATTTTTCGATACCCTGATGAATATTTTGAAAGAGGACCAATCTTCCCAATGCAAAGTGATGTTGAAGGTGACAGTGATGGGTCAACTAGCAGCGGAGAATCTGGACGACATTAGACAAAAATATAAACGAATGTCTCGAGTTGTCTGGCGTAATATGAAAATTAGAGAACAAATGTTGAGTACTGTAAACAGTCAGGTGAAGGATTTGTGGGCTTACGTACAGTCATTAGTGCGTGTTGAGGTGAATAAGATTACTCTGATTACAAATAAAAATTGTATAGAGCTATTGGTCCTTCTTTATCGCAAAAATCCTAGAAAAGATTTTTATGAAAATATTTGCAATAAAATTTTAGCAAAAAATATTCATGTTAATTAATAATTTTATACGATATAATATGTGCTGTTTATAGAGCTTCTAGATAAAGTTTTACAAATATCTACTTTATGGTGATGATTTGTATGATGAAGAGATTCATTCAAGTATTTTCTTATTTATAATTTACAGAGCGATCACGTTTTTATGAAAAGAGATACCGATTTATTTAACAAAACATTAGAAAATCAGTTGGCACATTTGCAAAATATCTGCACTGAAGTGAAAGACGTTTTACTCGTGCGTTCATATCATGACCTGTTATCAAGGTATTTTATTTTAGATCTTCTCTCTACATATTTTATAATAATATCTACAGTTGCTATATAAAATATTTTCTTCCTGTAATCAGGCTTGAAAATCAATCTGAACACAGGATAGCTTTGCTAGCGCGATTAGACATCAATATAAAGAATCGCGAGGTTTTATTAAGCAAAAAACATCAGGCATTACAAGTTCTTGAAGGTCTCAAGTATTCCACAAAAGAACAGTAAATAATTGCTACAAACTATGACAAAGCATTGAGCATAATTAATACATTAAAAAAAGGAATAATATAACGATTAATCTTTTTCTCCAGTAGGCATAGTTTTTTATCTCATTAACGAATTGATAATTTGAAAACGCGATATTTCTCAGGTCTAAGATAAACGGTACGCAAGATATATTGGAACATATTGAAATCGAGAAGAAACGTGAGAAGGATCTTAAGGAACAGATAACAGTTCACGGTGAATTGCTCACGAATATTAGAGCGGCTTTACAGAATATGAATACAATGTTACTCTGCGTCAAACACAGTATTAAAGGAGTGGTGAAGAAACCGGTCAAAGACGGGAATAAGAAAGAACTAACGATAGCCATTGATAAAGAAGATATAGAAGAACGCGACGCGTTAGCAGAAATCGAACGAATGGATACAGATGGTAAAAAAGTTATAATTAATTAAATATCAATTTAAATCTTTCTCTGTTTCTTAAAATGTTAAGATAGGAATTACGATAGAAATAATACTTAATTAAACCGTGATGTATCGGTTTCACAGTTTTAGCGCTGCTATCGAGGATCAGCCAAAAAATAAACATTCTCTTCAATATTAGCAACTTCGAGCTAGAGGAGAAGGAAGAGGAAGCCCGTGATCTCTACCACACCTACGTATCGAATTATAATTCCGATTTGATATTCGGGACTGGCAAAGAAGAACCGATTGGTAAATTATCTCTTCTTTTGTCTGTAAACAGGTTTGATAATTTTTTATCGACTTACAAAATATCTCCATACAAGCCATACGAATTTACAGGACTATTGGTTGAACATGAGATGGTCGACGTTGCTATTCCGACGCGAGCAGATATCAAATATCAGAGCAGGCAGATTCTAGAGGCACACCTGAAACCGGAATAGAGTTTATCGCGTCAAATCTCATCACAATAAAATGCAACATTTGAAAACAACTTTTATTTATTATACAATATTCTGCATTATCAATTAGTATAAATCTAGTATTCATCGAGGTCGTTAACATGACTGTATCCCCTCCTCTTCTTTATTATCTCGAATTTCAGCCAGGAAGGTACATATTTTCCTGCACGATGAGCCAATGGGAATCTTCTTGGTGGCTCTGGCCCATCGAAGGGATGAACTTTCTTCAATTTTCTCAACAGAAATTCCTTTGTTATCTGTTTGGGATCACGATATTTATCCAGATAAATATTGAAGGGTTCCTTCAAAGGGAACCATACTTGCTTCTTTATGAATGGTTTAGGGAAACTGTACCGGAATATCGGTACTCTCATTTTTAGCGTATTGTAATAAAATTCCTTTAGCGAGTGGTCCCAATCCGACTGGAAGAACGCCAAACCAGCAGGGGTCAACTGGTCCTGATATTTTCTATAAAAGTCCAGTGTTCTCCAGTTACGCTCCTCTAGATTCAAGCAGGGCTTAGCTTTCTTGTATTCCGAGAAATCTATGCTATGATTCTGCTTGTAAAGCACAAAGATGTATCTGCAGTAGCCAAAGCCATATGGCGCTATTGGTTGTATATAATCCACTAACTCCTCTCCTTCCTTCAAACGATTCCCAGGAATATTGCCGATGAACCAGTGGCAATATTCGTTGTATTTGCTGGTCAAGTTACCATCTGGCGTACACATTATCAGGCTCCACAGTGTTCCATCCTCTGCATCGTATGTTACATCAGGTGCCTTAGAAGCTTCGTTTGGCTTGATCACATTACCGGTGTGAACCTTTACCAGCTTGTCATCCTCTAGATCGTAGCTTATGTTCAGTGGGACTACTGGCATAAAGTAAGCGTCTCCGTACAGATCATTGTAAACGCCATAGTGCTTCGCTATTCTGTGAATGTGAGAGGGCCCATCGATTTGTAGCCAATCCTCTTTCACTGTCTTTAGATCCACCAACAGCTTCCTGGTGCGCGACGATTTCTCGAGCTCGGCGTTGTTCTTGCGTGCTACGATTGTTTTCATCCAATCGCTCGTTATCGTGCGTCTGGTGGTCTTGGTCACCAGATAACCAATGTTCACCTTGAAATCCAAAGTCGGGTCTTCTCGATTCAGTTCCTCGAGATGCTGCTTCAAGGTACGGGCGATCGTCGGCGGTTTTCCTCGTATCCGATGGCCGTGACGGACATGCTGGCCCTTCGGAATAAAATCGTTGGCCAGACAGCGCAAAAGCTTAACAGACATGTCGAGACAAATGTATGTATACACACTCGTGTCCGACGCGAGTTAAATGCTCAATAATACATTTTGTTATTTATTAACGTTGATGAAAACCTTCCTTTTTGAAGTGGTTTTCACCGGTCGGTGGGAGTTGTGCGCCTTCGACTTCTCCTTGAGATTATACGACGTTTGGCTTGGATGTTCTTGAGGTTCGGTCGATTTTTTATATAATTTTGCCCAATTTCTTGATATAATCAGATATAATGAAATATAATGTTGACAAAAATCCAGAAGAAAATAGGTCAAACTAGAGACCTTCTAGATCAGAATGAGGTTAAAATCTAGGTTAGGTGCAATTGCACCTTAAAAGTGCAGTTGCACTGTTGCACCTTATACGTTCTTTCAAAGAAATTTTAGAGAGTCGATTGTGTATCTTGTGAAATGAGGTAAAACGTAAAACTTACAAAAGTGAGCAGATTCATTGGGTGTTCAGCAATTAAATTACGACTATTCCGACTATTCTAATAATGCTGGCGGATGTTGTGAGTGCCAAATGAAATGCACTCTGATATCAGACCTGACATTATCATCTATCGATATTCGACTTATCGATCAAGCACTCATGATCGGCTAGTAGATGGTGCCATGGTGTCTGAATTTTTCGAAAAACAGCAAAGAAAACGAGACCACCCAGTTAGTAGTTACTCAGGTCGTACTCGCACGTCGCACTCCGGTGAACTCCGGTGAACCCCGGTGCACGGTTCGTAACGTCTCTGATTTGCTCTGATTGCCTCTCAGTTGCTGTCAGTGTCGCCACGATGTCCGTTACTTCGTCACGTCGCCGACCGCTATGTTTGCCTTTCACGCCTTAACGTCTCGCCCGCGATGCGTTAAGATTGCCGCGCGAATCGGACGTCCGTACGATCCCGACCGATTCGTTCTCCATGTCGCACGTGCGTCCCGTCGGCTTAAGATTGATTCGCACCGTTAACGCCACGGGAATGAGCTGTCCGCGGGGAACGGTGGTGCGAAACACGGCTGATTTTTGACAGGGGTTCCCCGATGCGCGACTGCGAGTTTCCTCGCGAGAACGGGCGAGCCTGGATATCCTGGATTCCCGTTGCTACTGAATTCAGCATTCTACCGTCGGCGTGAGTGAGCGAATATAGAAATTTTTCGATACCGCGCTGCCGATTACCGTTTTCCAGCCGTGTTTTGATCTTTTAGAGCGTGCCGCAATGCCGATGGCAGCGAGAGGAACCTCGAGCAGTGATCCATCTGTAAAAATGGTACGTCTCTCCCTCCTCTTTATAAGCCTTTGTTTTTCCGTGAGTGAACTTGTGACTCGGTTAATTAAGAATTAACCAAGAATCATTTCTTGGTTAATTCTTAGTACCTATGCACAATGGTTTTTGGTTCTTTACATTATTATTCCTCGTTAATTTTCATAATTTTTACAAGTGTGTACCAAAATTATTTTAAGTGATTCTTATATATTATTTTAATATCTTTAGGAAGTATTTATGAAGTTATGTATTTAAAAAAAAAGAAAGAACATTAGATGTGCTCCTAGTATTTCGAAAGAAAGAAATACACAAGATATATAGGATCCGTGTATATCAAAGATTCAAAAGTAAAGATACCTTATTGATTACTCAATTTGAAATTATGAGTACTCATTCCTACATATTCCTAGAATGTTACTTGAACATTATTTAATATTTATATAACGTTCTAAGAACATAGTGTTTTATAGGGTTAAACTTCTTATTATACGATCAGACCAAAGATATATTCTGAAATGTTGAGGTTTATACTTTATACTATTTTGATAGTTATATTTCTTATATCGAGAAGAATCTCTGATTGTATTAATCGAGATTCTGATAGATTCGATAAACTATAAAGGTTTACTATTAGATATCAAAAAAGCAATAGCAACTCAATCTCTTGAGTTAAATAACATTTTATTATTTTTAACTTCTATGTATATCAAAATATAAATCAATTTATTTCTGTAATTAGTTTCAAAGTCTATATTAACATATACCTTTAAATAATAAATTAAATTTGAGTCAAATTTAATAAATTTTCTTGAATTAAATTGTTTAACTACACTGTTTAGTTAAATTAACGATAATACATATTGAATAAGAGCAGTGACGATGAATAGAAATTATTATAAATAACTAAAATTGGGTATAATTTGACATTATGAGTTTAACAATCATGTACAAATCAGACACTTTTTATCAAGCATTCTAATCGAGATAATCAGAAATTTAATTATGATAATAATTAGAATTCTGATTAGTATGATTCAGAATTTTTATTTGTGCCTCTTGTTAGCACAACCAAGATATTGTTCTCAGTGTACTGTTAGTAGCCATAAATGGGTAATATAAAATGTGTACCACAAATATAAGGCATCAATTCTTGTTACGCTTACATATTTGTAAATTAAATCCAACATTAAAATTAAATTAATTATACAGAATTAATACAGAATTGATAGAGAAAAAGAATGTTAGCTCTCAAGATTGTATAATAGTTGCATTGCACGAAATTTCAAGGATGCATGATGGTTTTTAAAGACTTTTTCAACTTCCAGTATATAAGAGACAAGTAAGCAGCGAAAACTGTAAATATGTTGGCTTGATTGCCTGCGCAAGATGAGATTCAATAAGCAGGAGCTATTGACTCTGGCTACACAGCCTTCGCAAAAATTCGAGAAAGAGGGTATCCTGTACGTAAGAGAACGGCAAGAAGGCTTCTTTCGCAGGACGGAAAGTGAGTTCTTGGAACGTCTACAAACGCAATAAATATCTCTTCAAATTATAAGATCAATTATAGCGATGGAATTTATCTTGGCGAATGTGATTACCGATGCATGATTATTCTTTGTTCATGTTGTTCAAGGCTTGACGATAAACTTCTAAAAATTCTTCGTTTGATGTTTGACGTAGAGACTTTTAGAAAATCTTGCGATTCAGATTGTCGAATGTGTTAGACTATTATTACATTTGTCCGTTTTTGTAGTAGGACAACATTTTCAAGTTTGTTAATTGACTGTAGAATAGATACTTGAGAACTTGAGAACTTTTTTTTCCCGCAGTCAATTAACACGCTTGAAAAATTATTATAAATGAACAAATATATAATATTAGCCTTACAAGTAATTACAAAAAATGACATTTGATTCTAGCTTTGTTTTAGTAATAAAAGAGACATGATTCATTAATGTCGTTCGAAGTCTTTTTATATTTATTGATTGGAATTGTTTGATCTTTAGGCTCATATACCCTTAATGATTTATTAAATATTACATCATGATAGAATATGTTGCACGAAAGAAATTTTATCGGCTCCCATGAATTGTTCCATTTGACTTATTCGATGCCCCATCAGCGGAGAGACTGATAATTTATCCTGTTTCTCTGTTCTTTCGTATTACGGCATGGCTTTGCACGAAGCAGACTATTTGTTTTGTCATACGTTGAATGACGTCAGCATTAGAAACTTAGCGAAGGTATGAAGAATAGATCGAAGTCTATTCGATTATTTTAAAGCTGTAAGGTGAGGTGGTACAATTTCGAACACGATACAATTCGCAAAAAAGTAAAATTTCAAGTTTGATAATTCTGATCTCATTAGAGGGTATTAAAGAGTACCAAAATGGAAAAAGACTACCGAACTTGAAACTAAAAAAAATCTTAGGTCTGTTTTTTATCAGTGAACTCTCTGAACTGGTGTACTACAATGCAATAAATCCAGTGCAATAAGTTAAATAAAAAAAAAACATAATTTATTTAATTTCAACTTATCGCACCGTGTAGTTCAAAGAGTTTTTTTTTGGTAAAGAATAGGCCTTTAATTTTGTTCAGAATTATATCATATTTGAAACTACTACCTTATCCTATATTATCTAAAGTTCTACTCTAAATTAAATACAGATACTCAGATTACTCAGATACTAAGATATTTGAGTAAAAAGTAGGTAACTAAATGATGTTTCAATATTACGAGCCAGAAATATTCTAATAACAAAATGAGAATTTGTCAAAAAATAGAATCAAATGAGTTATTTCAAAATAATATCTATTCCTTCTTTCCATAAATTAGCGACGATAAAAATAATCATTCATTAACGAGATATTAATAAACTGATAACAAAGAAATCCACGGAAACTTATATTTCATGCCCACGCGATTTGTTATAAATCGATACGACCTGACATATAATCGCAATAGTTAAATTAACTCACTCGCTGCTCTTTCTTCTTGCCCTTTTATTTTATTAACAATAAGATGTCGTTGTGGCGGCTATTAGCAATCTCGTGCAATTTTCAGGTACAGGTAAAAAATCCGAGAACAAAAATCAGAAAGGAAGGTCGCATAAAAGTCTACGAGATCTCAATTGCGTTACTGCCGGCTTGAGCAAAGGTACATTTGCCCGAGTGCATTTTGCTGTAATATGATACATACTTATTGGAATCCATCTCACGCTCCTACTTCACAATTTTTAACGCGATTAACACGCTCTTTGACGGTCCGACTAATCTTGATTAACGTGTGTGGACGCATTTTCTTCGACACTTAAAAAACACTTGCAAGAATTCGACGCACGCTTCAGTGAGATCAATCTCGCGATTTATTTATTGCATATTGAAACAAAGACTGGATAAGAAAAATTAGATAATCTAACAAATAAATAAAATATCCAAATTTCCAGCTCGAAAATTTAACATCTCTATTCTTTCGTATTTAATATGCTTTAATTTTTACATTAAAATGACTAATTTGAATTTTTTGCTTAATATGTAATGTTTGCATGCAGTGAGTTTATTACTGAGTGCTTAATTCTCGATTTATCGGAATAAAAACGAAAATTCTCAATATCAACAAACTCTCACAGCTATGATATTTTGTGATTTATCTTATTTTTGGTTTACATTATTTAAATTGTTATCAGCAATTAATATCTCAGTATTATATAGATTGTGGGATTGTTTTATGTTAAAAGAGTTAATCAAGTGCGAAAACTTGATAAATTACAAAGCTCGCTTTTGGTGGTAAATCGAGAATTGCATGTGAAATGAAATGCTTCGCATGTTGTATGCATTTTTCAATAGAAACTCTGGAAAAATGAGAAAAAATAACGTAGAAGTTTTGATTTAATCCGCCGTTCACGAGACACGCAACGCTTTAAATTTAAAGAGAATAAGTAGAAAACATTTTTTTAAATATTTATATACATTTTACATTTATATCTTTACATAGCATGTAAGAATCTTTGGGTGCTTGTAAATACCTGTAGTTCATGAGCGCATCAATCGCATTGATCTTAACGAAAAGGATAAAAATAGGAGGGATCAAGGACACAGTGACGTAATATGATGGAATGATAAGGGTAATCGGTCTCATGAGAAATCGTATTCTCGGAAGGATATTCTATGCAAACTATAAGAAAGAAAAATAATCTTGTCGCGATTATCTGGGAACATAATAAAATGTTCCCTTCCAATTTTTATAAGAAGAGATACATATTTTTTTATAAGTGCTTTCTTATTTTAGTCTTTATCTCTTATGTGTGCATGTGTTAAGAGGATAAACAATTTTTTTAATTTTTAATTTTTTATAAATAAAACATTTTTTAAATCACTATTATAATTTTTTTATTACTATAATTTTTTAAATTATTACTATGAAATATTCTTGAAATCGTTTAACTTTTATTTAAAACATTTTTTTGTATCTGACCGTTTAGACAATTTTCACTCAAGAAAAATTCTTTTCAAGAGAGAATTTCGTTCTTTTAACGTGGGAGAAAGTACTTATAAAAAATATATAGCTCACGTGTTTTTATCTATATTTTAATATATCCACAGCTTATTAAAATTGGAGGAAGATACATGGGTGTGTTCTTTATTAACATTAATCAGTATTCTCAAGCGCAGTAAACTGAAGTCCAATTGCTAATGAATCTTTAACAGATTTTTAGTTGGAGAGCCTCATTTGCACATTATTATTAATGACTGTTTCGATGCGACTGATAAGCTCTTTCGAAAAACATGATCATTAATCGCTAGAATGTCGATAATGAACTAAACTGTTGCGAAAGATATTGTCCTCTTCTTCCTCTGTCTCTTCTTCTGCCGCTTGTTATCGCTCACAGAAACCCCCTCTCTAATGAAAATATCCCAACATATGAATGATCGCGCTTAAGCCGCTGCTGCTCTGCTTCTCTTGTGCAGTAAGTCTCGAACGATGGTGCAGACTGCGAGGCAACCTTCTGTTCTATTTCAAATCGCGGGAACAGTGGTCGGAGCCGCTAGGAGTGATCATATTGGAACAGTGTACGGTTCGTGTGGATCCGTCCAGCAACCAGGTTCCTTACGGATTCAGCATAGGCAAGTATCATCATTTGTAGCTTCTATATTTTCATCCCCTTTCCTCTCTTTCTTCCTTGATGCATCACTGTAACGATGCATTGATGACACACTCGTCATCTGCATGCGTGCATGCCTGTCTCGTTTTCACGTAGCATGCAAGGCGACGTTGAAAAGCACAGAAAGGGAAAAATGTTGCAGTTTTCGACGGAGGCTTGTTTCAACAGTTAGGCGCCAACACGGCCGAGGAACGGGACAGTTGGTTGCAGGCGCTGCAGCTGGCCAGCTACGAGTGTATGCGGAGCCAGTTGTTGTCGTTGCGACAGCGCATCGAGGCCTTCAGTGGGCACAAGCACGACACCGATATACAGATGTTGCGGCTGCAGCGCGGGACCTTCACAGGTGTGAACGCTTTAATTGTTCCAAAATTGAAAGTTTTCCCTTGTCTGGAGAACGCACAATTTTTTTCACGCCTTCTTTAGCATATTGATTATTATAAGCTCTTTAATCTTAGATTAATAGCTAACAAAATTTGACAAAAATTAAATTTAAAATTTACTGACTAAAATTTAATATTAAATTCGTGGAGTTAATTGATGCAGGATTTGGGAGATATTTTTGTTGAATTTTTATTAATAAAATATCATTGTAATATTTTTCACAGGATACAACTTTGCTATTTGTTTAAAGCTAGTAAAGTATTTCATTACAGCTACAGGTATATATTTTTATTACTATACATAGTAATAAAATTGTATTCTCTGTGGATCGCTATTCACGCTTAATGCATAAAGCATAAGTAAAATTTGACGTACATCATTGGTCTCATGAATGGATTCATACTTGTTTTTTTTTTCAGATCCGGCGGAAGTACCAATGTGCGAGATATCGTTAGCCTGCGACAATCTGTTGTGCGATGGACACGGCCGACCACCCACTCCCGTTTTAGAGATAGATGTACAGTCTAAATCTTCCAAAACTTGGATTAAGTATGCACGAACGGAAGTTGTAGAGGTAACTACGAAAAATTCTCGAAAACTGTTTCCCCTCCAAGTTGTAATTCTGTAAGAGTTTCTTCGTGACCTGTTTCAGCGAAGTAGTAATCCGAATTTCTTAACTACGGTAAGCTTCCGAGCTAGCGACGGATTAACCACTGAAACGAAAATTAGGATAACCGCATACGACGTCAGAGAAAGAGTCAGCCAAACCGCAACTCCAATAGGAAGTGCGGTAGTGACATTCAGTATAGTGCAAGATACTCCTAGGTAATTCTAATTTGTGAATATCGATATTTAATAAATTCGAAAATCCTGCATTGGAATATAAAACTTAAAAATTTTTTATTTAATTACATGTTTTTTTTTAATTAAAATTTTATATATATAAGAAAATGTATTATAACTTTCTTTGATTAACTGCATGTATCAAAATTATTTAATTAATTGTTTCAACTGTTTTTATCTTTGTTTGATTCTTTTTAGATTAAGGATACCATTAAAATCAGCCAAAACAACGACAGTTGGATTTTTAACAATTAATGTGTGGAATCTGGAAGCCGAGGATAAAGGGAATAGCACAGAGAGTACACCATCGCGAAATGCAGTATACAACAGTAATAACCAACAAGTAATAAGTTAATTTGATCAGTGTTTTTAGACAGAATTGTCATTATTTTCTTTATACAATCATTTAATTCTTATCGATATTAACATTTTTTAGCTGCCTTCGCATAGACGCTCACAATCGTTACCTCCAAGATTAGGGACAAAAATTAAGTTCCCACATCAAGGCCAATTAAAACTTCTCTTTGCCAATCCATTTGTGCAGACTTACAGGTAAGTTTCTACACTAACGAATTGACGTTATTATAGATGCATTTTATAGCCCTCATCTGATCTGGTTATCGTAGATTCCATTCCGGATTAGGAGGTGATATATGCGTACATGAGATTATGGCAGAGAGTAAACTCTGTTTCCAATTTCCACAACATTTATTGTGAGCACATTTCATCTGATATTATGTTATAAATGGTAAAATCGTGAAACCGTAATGAAATAACGTAGCGGTAAATTGCAGAGCTATTTGGATACAGGAAGAAAAGGAATTATTACAAGAGGTAGCTGGAATGGGAGAGTTGAGAGAGCCATGGCATACGAAGCAAATCGAATTGCTCGATCGTCATCTTCACTTGTTACATTTGTATTCCCAAGCCAAAGAAAACTTAGCCGCCTACAAAGGTGAATCCATGTTTATTTCGTAACAAAAATAGTTCAATATGTTCATGAAACAAAAAATTAACTTTAGCTCGTCTCTAAAAATTTAATGTTTTAATGTTTGGTGATTTGAATTTTAGGGAGTTATTTTAAACAGTCGTCGCGTAAGAACGACCGTACTCTCGAATTTGCGCCTTTGAATTTACATCTTCAACGAATGTGGGTCCACAACGATACACTGAACAAGTGCGGATTTTATGATTTTATTAGCGTAGGAGCGTTTACAGCCCATTCCCATAAAAGCAAAAACGGCGGACTCATAAGGTACACCCTTTCTTGTCCAAATAATTGTCAAAGTATATAAAATACAATCACAGTTTTTAGTAATATTGTTTTTTGTCTGCAGATTGGTGCAGGCACTAAAGGAGTCACCTATGCGAAGTAATCAGCTGTATCAGGGAACATCCAAAATTACGATGGCGCATGACGCGATCCAAGCGATCAAACAATTACGCCGGGACGTTGTAGAAGCAATGAGATCCTTGATGAAACTTGCCAAGGAGAAGCAGACGAGTGGCATGCTGCCGATATGCGAGGATATGATTACAAAAACTAGGATCTTACTTAGTCTCTGGGATCCCGGCTTAGTAGAGGAGGCTTTAACGTTTTTGGAAGAGTACAAAGTCGCGAAAGTCCAGGAGAACTCGACCTCATCTTCGGACGACACTTTGACGCTGGACTTTAAAATTAATCAATCCTTGTCACCCTTTAAACGAATCACGCAGCAACTTAATTTCGACTTAAAGAGCCCCGATTTCGACGATTTTGTTACGCCCGATACTCCTGAATGTGTGCAAGATATCTGGTCGAAGAACGGCATCAGAAATGGCGAGTACACTTCCATAGCATACTCAAGAAATGAGACGCCGAACAATAACACCGGCGAGGGTGACGTTGCGGAAGAAAATTTTGTAATATTTCCGGATGTGGAGGATTATCCTAAACAGGCAGAAGCGGAAACTGACGAGAGTATCCAGCGAAATCACGACAACGAAAGAAAAGAAGGTTATGACGACGAGAAGGAAGATATGAAGAACGATACCGATCCATGCAAGCGTTTCTTAGACACTCAAAAGATGTGCAATTCGCCATCCGCAAATTATTACAAACCTACAGACGAGCCGGAGCCGTGGGATCTCACTCAGTTGAATATTGAGGCGAGCGTCATGTGCCTCGTGTCTAAGGTGAAGTTTCTCTGTGGCAGATGCAGCAGCCCAGCCGTACGATTGCGTAACAAAGGTAGCCTGGGCAGGTCGCAAAGTTTGAAGGGCTGCTTGCCGAGCAATCGGCATAATGTTGAAGTCGTTACCATTCAGCCAAAGAACGGTATCAAGTGCGAGGAGTCGAACAAATTGCTCGAGGAGTCAAACGAGGTGCAGCAGTCCGGCCCAGGATTGGAGAAATCAGCGCTCTCCAAGGCAAAGGAAGGTAAGGAAGTCTTCTTATCGTATGTAATGTTCTTTATGTAAAAACGTAGTAAAACGTAGTAAAACGTAGTAAAGACATGCAACATAATACATTATTAGGGATAACCGATACTTATCGTAACTCATCTTCCAATGAAGTGTGCCAAGCAGTTGATTCGATGACGCGTGTGATCAAAAGTAATTCGGGACAGAGGAACAAGTTTACTGAGGGCCTAGACTTCGCGTCAATTGTCGATTGGACGAGCGAGCTCAGGCCGAGCATGAAGAAGCTGCGGCAAGCTATGGACGGTCTGCTGAAAACTGCCAGACTGACACATTCCGTATTTCGCGTACAGGAGGATTCAAAAACGGCGCAACGCGCATGCAACGTCCGGTATAGACGAGATGTTTGCTTCAGTCAAGCGGTGAGCTTATCATTATATTATTCAATTTGGAAAAATATATAAGAACATTTGAGAATAACCCCGTAAAATTTCAGCTAACTGCCTTAGTAACCGGCATAATGGCGAAATTATGGTGTCAACGGCCCGACCCGATGTTTCTGCTAATACTTACAACTCTGGGACCATTGGTCTCCTTTGAAGGCCTTCTTAGCTATTACGGAGACGAGATAGACATGTGGGGCGACATGGCTGTAGCGGTCGAAGACACGCATACTGTCACGTTCACTCTGTCCAGATGTGGCATTCAACCGAGGTAAGCAAAAGCTTTATCACATTTATTAATTGACCCTTAAACGCCTTTTCAGTATGGCATACCCGGCTTTTTTCCTATGCTTTTCTATTGCTTAATCAAGCAAACGTTTTCCTTTATTTCGATTAGATGGTTAAATATAAAATGCATCACAGTAAAATCGACTTGTTAATGTAGAAACTTTTCTGTAAGTCTATACAAAAGTTTTGATAAATGTCTTTTTTTTTTATTTTGCTGAATGCTCTCGTCGGTTCCCGTTTCTATCTAGGATAGTTTCCACTCCGGAAATATTACGAAATTCTCTTCTGCAATGTCGTCCTTGCCGGTGTTACTGTGGGATGTCTTCTTTATCCAGTATGCTGTGAAAGCGTACTCATCATTTCTAATATTGTTCCTTGATTAGATGTCTTGAGATGCACTTGGAAGTGCCAGACTTAACAATCGTCGAAATCGGAGTTTTTAAATCGAAATTTAATAACTGCGTGTTAATTTTATGTAAATTATAAGCAATCGAATTGGGTTGGATATGCCATACACCAGTGTGTTGTTCCCATAGTGAAGTGTTTAAGAGTTAAAAAGAAATTTTTATCTATAAACGCAAATGTTATTCTTACAGAGTTGAAGGAAAGTCTAACGCATTCCAGCTTCCTGTGCCGCGCGTGGTAGGCTCGCGAAGTGCGCTAACGGTAATACTCCCGGTTCCAGACGCGATTTACTCTCTCTTGCCATTAGTGCCCTCCTCAAGACAAACGTTGTCGTTCAATGTAACTCCCGTGTTCTTCAACGTCGGTATCAACGAAATGGCTTCCTTAGCCGAGAGCCTTGGCACCACAAAACCACAGGAGAAAAGCAATATGGACAACTTTGATAGATTGAACGAATATTATTTAAGATTTAAGAAGCTGAATTTACCAACGGAACCTACATCTACGCGTTGTAAGTTTAGAACTAACTAAGCTTATTGTAAAGATAATAATCTAAGAAATATTGTTTAAAAATATTTAAAACTTTTATAAGATATTTTTTTTAAACGCCTTTTAGATTTTTGTATTGTTTACATATTTTTTGTTAATAGATTCTAAAATTGATATATTTTTTTATTTCAGTTGCTGCTAGGTCAATTCTGGGCCACACATTGTCGGATATGATGGTGAATTTAAAGACGTGTGTGCAAGAAAGAGTCAATAAGAATGTAGAAATCTTGCAATTGTCCTCGCAAATATGTCGAAGGATGCGCGGTTTAAGATTCACTAGCTGCAAAAGCGCGAAAGATCGGACTAGTATGTCCATCACTCTTGAACAAGTCAATATATTGTCATCGGAGTATCATCTGGCTGAACACGAATACATGAGGGCTCTCGATTGTATGCGAAGGTAAGTAAAAAAGGAAGAGAAAAAGATATTTGAATGGGGTCGAATTAATCATTATATGTAATTCAATTTTAAAAAATTATTTTTCTACTCGCGTAATATACGAAATAATTTTAAATATTTTTTTATATATTATTGGGAATTGAGATTATCTCGTAAATTTTGAATTATCTCTGCTGAATGCATTGCTTCTTTCTGTTTTAGTGAGGGCTGTCGTCGAGAGAACACGTGGAAAAATATTGGTGTGCGCAAGTACGCGTTCAATAGCTTACAGATTCTGACGCTGCCCAGACTCTACCGACCGCCGACCGGCACGTACGGATCTGCCCAGACTTAAGGAGGAATCCAATTAGCGTTATGTACGCACATTGCACAAAATTAAGTTTGACTTTCTGGCTGTGTAATCGGATTAACTTCCGTAGTATGTGCTAAGTATATAGTACTTGTTACAGAGTAGCAGATTCTGAAGATGCGTTTAAGTGACGTAATTCTTTAGAGAATTTATTGGGGACACGCGACTGGCACGTGTTAGGCATACGAAATGCCCCAACCAGGGACGTAGCAATATGATAACAAAAAGAAAGAGCTTCTGCGTTCGCTTTTTATTTTTATTTTTTTTGTTAAGATTACTTTTTTGTTTACGCATTCTGAGATTCAACTAATTGTTGTGTATAGAAATTTATATATTTTGTTTTTGAACATAAGAGCTGTAGCTATGCCCCCTTCCATCCCTAAGGCATAATTTAAGTGCATTATTGCCTAGATTTGCAATGTAGAACCGACGTGAATTAACGTGAGTTTGGTTTTACAAAATATAAGCGGTAAATTATTTACGTAATGTGTATTGTAATGGGGTTGGCCGGAAATGCAGGGTGAATCGGATTAGAATGAAAATTTTCTTGCCGCTTCCACTCTTGTATCTTTTGAAAGTTCTTTCAGTTTTTATTGTTTTCTCTTATCTGTATGCTGTTTCTATGGGGCAGTTTTTTAATTTCGATCCAATTCACCCTTTACTCCAACCCGCAATTGTTGGCGAGTTTTTGCAATATCATAAACGCCTTGAATGTTATAAACGCTAAGTTCGCGTGTTTGGTATAAATATCCAGACAATCAAGTTTGCTTGAATAGATTTTGCTACTAACAAAAAATATCTACTGATAAATTTTATCAGCAGTAGACCTATTTTGTAACTTTTTAACAATTTTACTAACTAGGGATGTTGTTGCGCAAGTATTTTACATGGTAAAAAAGCTGCGCAACGATAGTATAACGAACTATTATTAAAAGTTACAGAATAGGTCTACTGGAAGGTTACAAAGTTAATGCAAAATCTATATATGCTGCTGATAGAATGTCACAAAGAATATAACAAAATTTGTTTATATTATTTGACAGCAGATTGGTGGCAAGAACCAAGCAGATTTATTTATAGTTTAACGCAGAATGATAGCAGAAATCGAGCAGAATCTGTGTTCAATGTAAATTTCTTGGCGTCTCTTATATTGTTAAATGAATTGTTATTTGTGCGGATCTTTTAGGAGAATTAATATCTACAAGACGTCACGCTATTTAATCTGTCAAAGATAAAAGTCACGACAGTGATAAAAATAAGTCGAATATATGAAAATATTTCACGAACTCTATTTAATATTTACATAACTTTGACAGCAGATTGATAGTAGGAGCAAATTTGATAGCAGAAATCGAAAATCTGCGTTCAATAGACTTTGCTCAATTTCTGCCATTCTACTATCATGTTGTGTTGATAGGTTCCTCCGGTAGTAGAACACTTAATGCGAACATAAAGAGTACTAAATCTATTAAATTTTTTTAATGGAATTTGTTACCAATCTGCTAACATTCCGCGGATAGTTTGCTTACTGGGTATATTTCACAAAGCTTGCAAATAGATCACAAGTTATCAATCATATCCGTTGCAGCATTGTACGTGATTTTTAGCGTTTATCATATTCAAAACACGGAATTGCAAAAGCTCTCTGTTATATCTAATTCTATTTGAATCTGTCGTATTCGTTGAATTGATTATTCGCCTTTACAGGAATAATTAGCTCGGTGCCATTTTCTGCCATATTATTACTCATGGAATATTCGGTAATATTAGCATCGTTAGCATCGACTTCGAACAAATATCGTGAGATCGTATGAATATTATTCGGGAACGAATGACGTTGTATTTAACGGGAGAACGTTATTTTCACACGCATCTGTGCGCGCGTGGGAATTTCCGTATTATATCCAACATTTTGTCATACAAACGAATCCAAACACATAAACACGTAGCCGTACTTCCATCACCCCAATTGAATATCCACTAACGCGTTACCATATCCGTAAACATAGACGGTAGATTCCAACAGGTTGGACAATTGTTTTCAATAAATTATTAATTTTACCTGATATGCCGAATTGGCCGTTTGCCTTTCTCATTTTTTTTTTTTCCGATTAGGCGATACAACAGAAATCCATATCCTCTTAAAACATAACACGTCCATATAATACATTCCTGTGATTTGTACAAAAAATTTGAAAAAACGGTCCTGCAAACCGCAAGCAAATCAGAAATTCATCCAATCTTTTTAGATAGACTTCAATTTTACAAAATCTTGATTAGAGATATTTACTAAAATACTAAATGAAAGTAAAATTCAAAAAGTTTTATAAAAAGATATCTATGTTTTTTAACTCAAATTAAATTTTATCGGGAGAAGAAAACTTTCAGCCGAAAATCTCGCCCCGTTCGCCACACGCTTATTATCCAGCACCCTGTACTTGCGCATTTATCATATCACGATCTCATATACGACGTATCTATTACGATCTTATGCTCATCTTGGAATATGAGTGGGTAGGGACCGCATAACAGGCATGTGGGGATACGGATGGCGGCGCGCGAGACAATATATACCTGACGAAGGCCTGGTGTTACTGAACACCTGCTCCACACCGGGTCCGAGTGGACCTTTGTCCAAGGGCCGATATAAAACTCGTACACCGTTTCGGTCGCGCCAGTAGGCTTTCGAGAGGCGATCAAACACATCGCGCCAATCCTCGCACTGCACGTGACTTCGCGACTGAACGATCTCGCTATCGAGATAAATCAGATAAATCGTGTTAAAATCACATTGAATCACGGTAAATCCGTTCACCAGTTGTGCCAAATAGTAAGGTGTTCGTAAAG
This sequence comes from Trachymyrmex cornetzi, assembly GCF_001594075.2. NCBI lineage: Eukaryota > Metazoa > Arthropoda > Insecta > Hymenoptera > Formicidae > Trachymyrmex > Trachymyrmex cornetzi. The sequence goes on from NW_017296059.1 coordinate 3,466,923, forward strand.
AATTCTTACTGAGAAAATTTAAAATTGAGATCCCGGCGAGAATTTTCAAGAATTTGAAGATGCGAGAATTTAGAAGAGATTAAATCCGAAAATAAAAAGGATCTGTTAAATATCGAGGATAAACATCCGAAGATCTGTGTATGTGTTAATGATAAAATAATACACATCGCGAGGATTTATAAAATAAAAAATATATTTCCCCGAGGGGGAATATATATGAATTGAGAAGCATAGAAATCCGAAGATCTTGACTGAAGATATTCAAGAGATCGTGGAGATGGCGAATCTGTTGTTGCTGGTATCAGCGATTATAGCTGCGAATACGTTGATCGCCGGCACGCGCGCGGATGAGGATCTCAATAGTACGATCAAACTACTGCAAGAGCAAGTGAGCGCATTGTTGGATCATCGACAGGAAGATTACAATGCTTTGGAGGAGAGTCTGAAACAGGCGATGGAGAAGAACACCGAACTCATCGTCCTTAGGAACGAAGTGAAGCAACTGAGGTAAGACGCAATTTTCTTCGTCTCTTTTTGCATGCGGTGTATTGTAATACAATACACATGTACTAGAACTCATCAAGTGCATAATTATGCCTGTGCGAGAATCCTTAGAAGTTAATTGAAGTCTAAGGTTTCTATCGAATCAATTTTTTTACAAAGCCCGCAACACAAGTTTTCATATTTTTGTATAAAAAAATAATGAAAATTTAATAGTAAGATCTATCTGAATTTAGATAAACAATAATGTTTTGATATAATAATAATATGATTTAAATATACGTATAAAGTTATCGTGATAATAAGGGATGAAGATATAGATTTACTCTCAGTTTCACCTTTGTTTTAAAAGTGCGACGGTCTTAGCTGTTCCTCTGTTACTTTTACGATACGCATAAAAAAAATACGATCATTTTAAAATAAATGGACACCACAAAAACGTATTATAATCGTATCCCCTCGCACGTGTAGGAAGGAAGTGAATGCTCTTCGCGGCGGAAGTGGCAACGAGGCGAAGAATGAGCGATTGAGGGTGCGATGGCTGGGCAGTGCCGTGACGGAACTGCAGAGCGAGGTCGCGGAGGTGCTCAGGACCCGGAACGCCAGCGAGGAGCTTGCCGAGCGCTCGAGGATGAGGAGCGAACTGACCCTGCTGAAGGGTGACGTCGCCGAGGTAGGCAGGAGTATACGCGATCTTGGTGGAAGGATCACCAAGCTCGAGGCCACCCTTGGTACCATCAGGCTCGACATCGCTGCGACCAAGGAACGCGCCAGCCTCCTGTCCCGCTCTTGCGCGGATGTCAGTAGTCAGGTAAATTGTTCTCTTCTCGCAGATGTTAGAAAATAAGGCTGATACCAGAGAAAATAAAACAGAAGATGATAGGCAGGTGGTATCAATTTGCAATGCCGTTGAACCAAACCAGATGTGGAATGAGAAGAGAGGGAGATTTACTCGTTACAAAGAATATACTTTATTTTGGAGCAACAACTTAATCATTTCATTTCTCAGTTGTTTTCCATGAAATAAAATTTACATCGAAGTATAAATTTGTTAGTTTTTCGAGTATTTTATTTTAACTGTATATTCAGTTAAAATAAAGTCGCCAAATGTTTAAGATAAAATTAAATGTTGCTAGAATTAGAGTTCTCTCCTCTTTCGCACGTCTATATATAAAGTCTAGAAATGAATGATGTGTCCTAGTTCTACGTATAAAAACTTGTATATTACGTATGTTCTTCAATACCGTCCCTGACGATATTGAGGTCTGGCGAAATTCCTAGATGTGCGCGTGCCGCTCAATGACCACGACCGATTTTTTTTTCGCTCACAATGATTCAAGATCGATTTCGCGGTATGCGTATACACGCCGAAGGGCTCGGCATGCGGCTGCTCGCGCGCGGACAACGGGCGTCCATGTAGATAACGGCTGCCGCTACCATTTAGTATTTACGGCAGGAAGAAGAAAGAGGGATGTATGGTCGGTGCACCTGCGCCTTGCACGGGGCGGCCAGCTGCTTCATTCCTGTTTCTCGTTTTGCCGCTTGGCAGCTGCTTCTCAACCTCCTCCTCCTCTTTCCCTTCCTCCCGCCTCGCCCGCACAACGGGCCTTTCCTTTAAGCCGCACGCATATGCCCCTCGGGTCCACCGGCCTACCCTCCTCTCTCCTCTTAAATACTTGCCGCCCTTTGCGCGTCTATCTTCAACTCTCAATCGTCATAAGAAATCAAATATAATAAAATTTAAGGATAAGATTTGTAAAGAATGAGAGGTAAATAGGGGTTGTTGGTTCGAATAGAGATGCGAGTTTATAAATTAAAATTTATCTCATACAATTTCTTATTCGAATTATTTTGCACAAAGTATTGGATGTTTTAAATAGTTTGCAGACAAAAAGGAATAATAGATAATGGAACATTGTATTTGCTATACTTAATTCAATTATTTTAAAAATGTAAATAACATATATATGAAGTTATATATATAATAATTTAGTTATATATTTATTATTAACTATATATATATATATAATTATTTAAATTATATATATATCATATTTTCAAATAATATATATGAGATGATACAAAATTAATAATATTAAATTTTTCTTTACACAAGAGAAAATGATCTATGCATTTGCACGCATTTATGAATTCGTTTTTTATCTCAAATAGAAATTTCGATCAATGGTCCTTACCGTCTGTGGTATTTGACACACGCTGGCGACCGCAGCCACACGAGTCGACAGCTGTGGCCCTACTCTCACGCATTCCACAAGCGCGTGTGTATTACACACGTGCAGTCACGCATACCACGCAATCAAGGACCGTCTGTAAAAAGTAGATGGATTAAAGAGAATCGGTAGAAATTTATTTTGTGGGACGAAGAGATCATAAGATTTACAAATCATTAATAGTTTCACTAATCGGTTTTTAAACTTGCTTGTTTATTACCCTATCTTGTCTTTAAAGATCTCAGTAATAGAGAGATATATTAGAATTAGAGAGTAGTCAGCATTACGTTGTTGTACACAATGCAAAATAAACTTTTTTATTTATTGCAGTTAAGCACAGTGCAGATCGAGCTAAAGTCCCTAAAATGCGAGCCCTCGCTTTCTGGTCAACGGCAGGATCCGCAGAAGCCGGAATATCACAACAAAGCCGATGTCTTTCGCAACGAAGTGAGCGGATCGCACGAAATTACGTCAGCTCGAAGACACAGCTATTCCCGTGCTCTGGCTCATCGCGCTCGTCTCGAAGAACGACTACGTAACGTGGAGCGGAAGATTTCCGTGGTAGCGCGAAAGCGTGCAATAGTGGAGAAGCGAGTGGTGTACGAAGACCGTGAGCATCTTGAAGAACGAGTAAGAAGTCTCGAGCTGGCGCAGGTGGAGCTTTCGAAGAGAGTATCCAATGCTAGTCGAGATCTGGTATCGATGAACGAGTTGGATGAGTCAGTGGTAAGACTGTACGACTCAGTTCGTCTGCTCGAAGAGGCCGTTTATACCAATCGTTCCGAAGTGAAGCGAGAACTGGCAAGGCTGGAAATAAATGCGGCACGAAAGGCGGCCGAGTTGTCGCTGACTAGGGAAGAGCTTGGCAATCTTCGACGAGCGGTTCAGGCGTTGAGCGTGAGCGCGTCGCAGCTGCAGGAGAAGAGCGATGTGCAGCGGAAGAGTCTGGACGCCTTGAATGAGACCCTCAGTCGACTGGACCTTTCTCGAAATTTGGCTAAGGCAGTGAACGTCACGCACGAGCTAGAACAAGTAGAGGATCAGTACCGTCTCATAGTAGATTCCCTTCCGGGAAATTGTGAGGAGCGCGACGGCTTGACTTTGCTGGCACCTGGTCCCGGAGCACCCCTGTTGGCTTCCTGCCGCGCTGGTTGGATCGTCGTGGCCCGCAGAATTGACGGCGCGGTCGACTTCGATCGCACCTGGAATGAATACTCGGTTGGTTTCGGTTCACCAGTTAGCGAGTTCTGGATCGGCAACGAGGCGATGCATCGGCTCACCCGTGACAACTGCAGTAGGCTGCGAATTGATCTGACAGACACCTACGGCGTGCATTGGCGCGCTGACTACGAGCGTTTCACAATAGATTCCGAAGAGACTGGTTATCGGTTGCACGTATCCGGTTATTCGGGCAACGCGACCGACGCACTATCCTATCAGGACGGCATGGCGTTCAGCGCCAAAGATCGTGACATGGACATCAGCACCACCGACTGCGCGGCCAACTATCGAGGTGGATGGTGGTTCAGTCATTGCCAACACGCTAATCTCAATGGTAGATATTCCTTGGGCTTGACGTGGTACCAATCGACGACCAATGAATGGATGGCAATCACATCTTCCGAGATGTTGGTGCAACGAAAACAAGACTGTTAATGATGCCGAAGCTGTTGACGTTCATTTATATTCATTTATAAATTCGAATTGATAGAACGACGCTGACTGATAAACAGAAAATCTTGAAATCCGTTAATAAGCTGTGTTTAAATCGTGCACCTCATACTCAGTTCGCAAGAATACTTGATTATCATACCAAAGAGTTAAATGTAATTTAAAGACTTTTACTGTAAATACATTGTATAGTTATGCACAAACTCTGTAAACACGCACAGAACTTATTATAACTGTATAGTAATAAAAGGTCATTGTGAAAGTAACTATAACTTTTGCTTAAATAAATCATATATTAAAAATATTTTTATTTATTATAAAAAAAAAAAGATCATTGTTAACCAATTGTCACATTATTTCTCAATATTTAAAACAGTTTTTTGTGGCTAACGCGTAAGATAAACGCTATTGCATCATTCCACAGTATGTGCATTAATTTCGCTGCAGTTTTTTCCCATATTTCATCCACCTAGCATCGCCGCCATTGATGGAGAACGTCAGTTGTTAGAGGCGGGAACGTTTCACAACCAGTAATAAGCAATTGCGACTGCCATTCATCTTTGTACTCTGAATTCGGATCTATATTTAGATAAACGTATTATTTACGCTGAATGCATTTGGAAAAATAATATCGAGTGTGTTAACTCATTTAATTTGAACAAGAGACAGTTAAAGGCGGACTTATTGCGTGTATGTATGTATTGTATCGTTACATACCAATTCGATAAATAATAAATTTTAATACGTATTGTTGAAAATTTTAACAACGATAAGCCACATAATCTCACTGTTGAGATTATTGATACATGCTGGCACACCTGATATGCAAGAATGGTACAATACGGATATCAGTGGATTACGTTAATACATGTGACACTGCTGGATCACGTTAATACGTTACACTGCTGAATTACAATATGTATGTCATACACATCAAACATAAGATTAAACATTATAAAATTAAATAAATATAAAAAAATTATGTATAATGCTAAGTTAATAGAAATATAATTTCGGATTCTTTAACTACAGGCATGATACATCCATATACCACAGAATGTTATACCTAATTTAAAAAACTTTATTTATAAAATACAGTTTTAAAGAAATTCATGAAAAAGATTAAAGCATTAATCTCTGTAAATAATTCTGTAAAAAAAACTTATATTATTTAATAAATATAATAAATAAAACAATTTATATATTCTTAGTGCAAATATATTAAGAGCACCTCACTAAAAAAGATACAATATCTCAGTCGCTTGTATTCCTTCCTTTCTTAAAACACGCCGATACCTGGAAATATATGAAATTCCTTTTGTAATCCTAAGTGCAATTATATGATTATTGTTGAATATCTTATTGTTATATACGTGTAAATAAAATACAGGAATTAAATGTAGGAATAATTGAAAATTCAATTTGCATACCATTTTCCACGGGTGTTTCTATCGGAAGATCTGATGGTTTCAAAAAGCGTGTCAATATAATATGATTATAAGCAACGTTTATTTCATGTACAGTATTTTCTAAAAGCTCATCAAGAGATCTCTCATCATTTACAATTGATTTATCAGCTATTAAAGACAAATGTAAGTTGCCTCCGTAACTTAACAGAGAAAAGCCGAGAGCGGTAGTACTTCTGAAAATAAATCGTGATATACATATCGTCGTTACAATGCACAATTTTATTTGTTAATTATTTAAAAAAAAACGATAGTGACGATACGATACTTGTTTGGTATCCAGAAGACAATATTGCTCAAGGAATTATTTAGAATATGAACTTTTTCTGGCCCGCACATATTGCTAAACACCATCGTGCTGTGACTTAAAAGAAAAGCCTTTAAAATTTTCCCCGGTAACAGCGCCGACAGATACTTCATGATCCAAAAATTAAGCAAGATATCTGAACTCTTTCTGAGCTTATTATTTGTTCTTGTAATATCTTGAAGACGCTTAAAAAATTGAGAATCTCGATTTGGCTCGACGATTGTCTGTCCGTTTGCATTGGAGATACAAATTCGCAAGAGAGCAATCGAAAACTTATTATCTAACGTTAATTTTTCATCAGGCATTGACATTCTTTTCGGTAAGATAACTGTTAATGCATCGGGAATTGGTTTCTTGAGCTACAAGGAAAATACAGGTTTATATTAAACAACTTTAAAATAGATTGATGTAATATAATTAAATAATTATCCAAAAATTATTCTTCTGATTTTCTAGATATTATTTAAATGTATTTCTGAATGTCTCTAGACTTATTTATCGCTTGAAAGCTTTACATATACATACGCGTAAATGATATTTGTGTACACTAGCAGAAAAAGCTGCCAATACTACATCTTCAAATTTGGCACCTGTATTTCTTCTTATCTCGCGAATTTTCGTCAAAAGATTCTGCGATTTATCATTTACCACATCGTTATCTAACCAATAGGACATTATTTTTTCACCCGTTTGAGGTGGACCATGCAGAGCGCTATAAAAATTTACATTTAATTATAATATAACTCATTAAAAGTTAGTAGTGGAGAGTGGAAGAATTGCAAATGTATCTAAAGAAAAAGTTAAATAAAACCGACGATTATTTATTAATTTATAGAAGACTTTATTCTCAGAGATATTGGTTTTAATATCTTTAAACTATATTTAAAATATATATATTATATATATATATAGTAAGTTTGGATTATATATATTATATTATATATATATAAAGTAAGTTTTTGAAGCAAAATAACCGGAATATCTCGTTTGAATAAAGACTTCTAATTGATAAATAATCGTCGGCTTTTTATTTAATTTTTTCTAGGTGTTCGCAATTCCTCCAGTCTCTCTTTTGTTGTATAAAAGAGAAAACGTTACACGATCGCCAGAATTTGTTTCTCATGAAAGTCTAATCTTCGAAATTAGAAATTTTAAACGTTTTTTTATGCCCTTATGTTTGTTATTTTTCAAAGATTAGATATTCAGAGAAATTAATTTCTTATTCATTCTATTTTTGATAGAATGGATTAAACATTAAATCTACAATAGAAATACTGAATGTACTTTTTGTCCATCCTACGGACAGCTTGTTGAATGATAAATTTCGGAAAAGAAAGTAAAATCATCGTTAGCCGCGTGACATCTTTAATTGTACTATACATTTGTTTCAGTACGTCTTTGAAATTCAGCCATGTACGATCGATCGATATTTTCGCTTGCTGTTTCAATGACACGATCGTTACGTTATTGGAAAATTTCATTGATGCATAAAAATGGTTTCGTAGATCTTGCACTAATCGTGAGAATGTTACATAAGGCATCGACGCGGCAAGGATATTCTTCTCATAGAATCGCACAACATCTATCTCGTTCTGAAAATTCCTCTCAGAATTTTGCAATGCTGGAACGATTTCTTTGAAACGTTTTCCAGTCTCGCCTGATGAGACAATATTCTTAATTTTTACTCTCGTCTCTTTGCTCTCAGTCTCCTCGGTGATCGTTTTGAGTAACAGGCCCAGAAGGGCTACTCCATCGCCCAAAGAATGATGAACGCGAAATAACATGGGAATTTTCCGGGTATCAGTATCGAAGCACTTTTCGGGAGATAAACGGCCTTCTTCGAGATTAGATCTCGACTTTGGACAACGTTTTCCGACGAGAATTTCCCACGCGGCTCTGTGATTATCGGGCAACGGTTTATTGCATACATTTTCCAAAGTCTTCCTGAATAATTCACCAGAAATATCTTCGCAGGACCCATCACAATTAGCGTTCATACATTCTAGCCATCTGATTCTGTCTTTCAGGTCTACTTTCTCGCTTCTTTCCCAAAAATAGTAGCCGAACCTCTGACTTCGAAGATAGAACAGTTTCTCAATCGTCGTATCAGCAGCCTTTAAAACAATGCGATCGTTTATCAAATTCCTGAAATCCTCCAAGAAAATTTTGTTTGAGTTTCGCGCGACCTTCTCCAGTATCATCAAGATGTTGATAACGGATAGAGAAACGGCGTCTTCAACGGCCCATACACAATCTGTGCCTTTCAAGAGACCAGCGAACTTGTTCCTTAACTGGATTTTTAATACAATTTCGATAAAATGACGATAGATGTATAGAAGGATTAAAGTGATCGCGATAAATGGGGCGAATAAGAAGATGCAAGCAATTCCCAACAATTCCCATAATTTCCGACGCATAATTCTACTCAAAACAATCAAATTTGATCCTTCTGGTTGCATCTCTCGTCTGAAACCTCAAAAAATTGTTGATTAACTAATTCTAAATATACCAGTTTTAGTAAATCTTTTTTATTGGCTTCACTAATATCGAAATCTAAAATAACTCCAATTTAATTTCTTAAGCTGAATAAAATTATGGCTACAAAAATAATTTTAGCAACGTATCCAGGTAGCAAACTGACATTATTTGACATCAAAATGCAATAAGATTACATTACTAATTTTAAATCGACCCGTCAATTTAATTAATTGATTTTGAAATTGACTTACAAAAAATGTCCTTTCTATCTCACTTGTTTTTGGAAATGATCCCAGGATGATGTACCGCTGAGACTGGCAAATGTGTTACTCATATAGGGAAGCCACAGCTCTTTTGTCTACTTTCGCAATCAAATTATAACTAAATCCCTTAATTGTCTTACTAACGTAAGAGAATTGTTTCTGCCAAGCATTATTTCTCTTCAATTTCAACCGCGTTCGTTTAATGCTTGAAATGATTCTTCTAAATAGGCATATACCTTACTCAAAAGAAAATTGTTTGTAAAAACAATTTTTTATTTTAAATATCTATGCGTCTTATATATAATTTTTAAGTTTTGTTCGTCAGAATCCAGCACTTTCTGCAAATCTTTTCAGTGTTTCCAGAATTTACACTCCCTGCGATGAATAATCTTTGTTGCAAAATATCGATCTACAATATACAGACCACTTCAATGGAAATCAGATAATGCAAATACAATAACAATATTATATAACGCATATTATATGATTTATAATTTACGAATTATAAATTAAACACATAATTTGATACAACATCCTTGCAGAAATTTGAACCAATTTAATACTGAAAGGCAATATTTGTTGATGCTTTGATACATAAAATAAGTCATAAATAATCACTATTTGTCAGTATTAAATTGAATCAAATAAGAGGAAAATTTAATTAATTTGACGCATAAATTAATATTAAACTATATGTAGTGTACATGTATTGCAAAAAGATTATACATGTATATCTCATTTTCATGATATTGTGATCATTATAAAACTTACCTTCTTAAAGAAAAGTAAAAAAAGAACACCTAGTGTCCATACGTTCATAAAAAATATATATATAAATTACTTGAGTTTGGAAAACATAAAAGTTAGAATATCTCTCTTAATTCAACACAGGAAAATTATTACACTTTTATTACATGATATAATTTCAAGAAATCAATTAACTGAATCTATTAAAGATTTCATCCTAAAATATACATTTCTACCAGTGTAGATTAATCTCTCGATTTAATTTACTTAATTTTTTCCAATTCTCAAAATTAGAAGAAGATAAAAAGTAAATTAAATCAAGATTAAAGTTAGTCTATATTGGTAGAAATGGATATTACTCTTTTAAATAAGAAAATTATACTTTTGTTACACTCGATGGTTAAGGTATAAATATGACACAACTATAGTTAGACATACCTCTTTCTGTTTCTGTTTCATCGCGCAATCTAAAGCGATAATTTGTCTCTTTAATTGTTCGTTTTGAGATAACAAAGCGTCATATCTGAAATTAACGTGCCAACATGCAAATCATTAATGGTATGATGGATAGAGGAAATTACTTCTGGTGCCATGTTTTCTGCACTTGTCTCCTCAGAGTTTCCGGCAGTATGTCGAGAGAACCGAGTTGAACGTCCGTGACACTTTGTCGAAATAAATCTAAAAAGCGATCTTCCGACCAGATTACGAGCTAAATATGTGATGTTAAATAGAAATTTTGCTCTCACTTAACATCTGTTTATTTCGTATTTTAATCTTCCTCAGGTCGTCCATCAGAATTTTATCGCGAGATTTCAACATAGAATATCGCAGAAATCGAACAGCTTCCAAATCCCGTGAATACTTCATAGTTTCTTCTAATTTACGGATAGTATCGCGGATTCGATTAATCATCGCGATGTATTTTTCCTCTGATTTATCCACGTATCTCATATTCAACATTTATCAATTGTGATGTGATTTGACTGACAGTAGAAAGGATACAACGCAGAGATGTATAGAACTAGTTGACAAGATTTATTAAGCCTCTGTATGTGTTCGTTGCCATAACAATTAAATAAATAAATAAATATTACAAAGCGATATGAAGCGACTGATTCATATGCCTGTTCTTTGTTGCTTACTAAACTGCACTAAAACTTTTTATCTCGCTTTCGACAAAATTCAAATATATATGTCTATTTCATTTTAACTACATCAGGTATACACTGGATTAGCTACAATGACTAGATCTGTATTAACACTTAGAAAAATGTTTCAATTTATTATTTCCTATCGGATTAATTTGTCTCACTCTGCAATCAGTCTCTTATTTAGAAGCATATATATGAGAAAATAATCGAGATTAAAGTATCTGACTACGAATCAATCGCTTTTACATAAGGAACCATATTATTCTTAATCTATCCTGTGAAATAGAATCTCACTATAAGAAATGAAAAGCCAGTCTTGAAAAAATGACTCAATTTTCAATTTTTAAGAATGAGATTTTACTTTGAAAGTTTTAGATAGTATATATATCTAATAAAAAAATATTCTTATTTTAACTTTAGTTTTATAATACCTGAGTTATTATATTAAGTACTTTGGGATAAAAAAAAAATAAATACATTGAACAGTGTAAACTGCACGTGTAAAAATAAATTATGCAGGAACAAATACAAACATCACGGATCTTTGTAATGCATAAATGCAAAAAAAAAGAAAATATAAAAATGTGAAAATTTTAAGTTAATATTTTAAAAATATTTCAAATGTTATTTTTCCAAGATGTAACGTCTAAAATTTTTGTGCAAATCTCGTAGACTATTTTGACATTCTTCTTTAATCCTTTCTAATACGCCGAGTAATTTTTCTTTGTTTTCTGTCTCCAAGGCTTTGTTCAAGTCTGTCATAACACGAAAATCTATTGCAGTTACATCTTCTTCTTCGATAGTCTCCTTTATCATTTTTACTTTAGTAATAAGTGATTCCAATGATTCTTCCGATAAATTTCTTTGACTCCTGTAAATTTCCTTGATTGTTAATATAAACTTTGGATGTTTTGAGATATATAATATATATGTATATCACATATTATTTTTACTTAAACACACATATGTTTGTTTTTCCCAATCAATATTGTTACATAAGTAGCTACACATATTTTTTCAAAAATGTATGTAGCAATCTATCTTAAGTGTTAACCTTGAGTATTATAAAAATATATGAACACTTATATTATCTTGTAATAAAAAATGCTTAATATAAGATTCATATTAGTATAAATTGTGATAGACTCACGATCTATTCTGCTTTTCATTCAGGATCTTTGAACAGGTGTTGTACAACCTCAAACTTACTAAACCATCCAAAAACTTGAACTGAGAAAGATAGTTTTCAAAAAGTTCATTGCCTTTTGGGTCAATTAAAGCTTTATTTACATCGTCAGTTATTCGATTTAGTTCATCTTTTGTCAAATTATTTGTTTTTATACAGTCAAAAATTTGATTTGACAAAGACATCTTCCATTCTGAAAAAAATTGTAAATTGAATTATTCGAATTAGCTTCTTCAACATGAGATATTGAAACGTCGAATCTTTTAGATTGTAGGTGAATAAATCTTAAAACGCTACGAATAAAGAATATAAAAAAATAAACTATGAAAACAAGACCAATTGGTCGCAATCGATTCTTCCAATTACATATCAAAAATTAAGTATGTATAGACATTTAATTTAACCTTCAATGTAAAGATTTCTTTATATCATGATTAAAGGAGGATCTTAGACATCTTCTATTTCCGTACCTCTTCAAAACTGCGACGTCCAAAAGCCTTGAATGCTTCGATTGCATGCGAAATACTGGTATAACTGAAATATTCAGCAGTTAACTTTAACAAGAATACGTACATTCACACCATATAAGTGTTTCGTACTATCTCTTATCATTCCGGCTGCCGATAGTCTCAGTGCCCTCAGTTCATGGCTATCAGCAGTGCTAGACGACATCAGTTTATAGCTGATCCTAATCAATCATAATCCCAATTCAGCAGAGCACAGCACTTGTTTATATAATACTCCCTTACCTATTGTTGCCTATCCAATACGTTCTACGCAGATTCTTTTTACACGCGATATGAAGGCCCGTCTACAATACACGGAGTAAGAAGTAAGAGTAAGAAATTGACCAATCACAGTCGAATGTGAGAAGAATAATCGATTGTGATTGGTCAATTTCTTACTCTTACTTCTTACTCCGTGTATTGTAGACGGGCCTTAAGAATTGATCAATCACTGTTGAATATGAGAAGAATATTCAACTGTGATTGGTCAATTCTTACAACTACGCTTACCTAATTGTAGAATAGGCTTTAGGTCCAGTTCCACAACTAACGGTTAAGGAGGTTGTAAAGGCACATAAAACATATTAATATTTACGCTTTAAACAAACTACATATACATGTGAAAGTTGTGTTCATGACATTAGTCCGGATCTACAATAGGTGTTTTATGCCTTATGCCGTAAGAAACTGACCAATTACAGTCGAATCCGAGAAGAATAAGCGACTGTGATTCGCCCATTTCTTATGGCTTAAGGCTTAAAACCCTATTGTAGATCCGGGGTTATGGTTTTATCGAGCAACACATTTTTATAGATTATTTATTTTATTGGTTATTAATTTTATTGTTATAAACAAAAATTGTTAAAACAATAAGAAAAATTTAAATGTTTTTATATAAATATATTAAGTACTAAACATGACTTATGCAAAGTTTCATTGAGATTCATCATTATAGTTTATAACAAATAACAAATTTTATTTATATACTAAACAATTAATGTCTGCACCTCAAGGTAACTTTACATAAATATTATTGAATTCATAAAGTATTTATATTAAAAAATAGAGATTTTTATCATTATTTTATAATACATTTTCATATATATTTATATTAGAGAGAGAGAGAGAGAGAGAGAGAGAGAGAGAGTACAAATTAAAAAAATACTACTTATTTAAATAACTTTTGATGGTTAACTGTCTCTATTTTTTTTTGTATAATTATTAAATGTAATTTAGAATAGTCTGTAATTTTTTCAAGTAATTCTTAATAATTCTTAACACATTGCATTTGCCGTACACCTCCTTAACTTTTAACCGAGGTTCAATTCTCATCTCTTTCCAATTCTAGAACTGGAAAGAGACAATGAATAAATTGAAGCTCAGTTAAGACTCAACTGTGTGTGTGTGTGTGTGAGTTGTGGAACTGGGCCTTTGCTGTTGTCATTCAAATTTTAACAGTCACGCGAAACTCCGTAACACCAGCCGTCTTCGGCGCGGCGGCACACGATGCACAGATCTCATCTGATCGATCTAATCTCATCGGTGGTGAGAGAGAATACCATAAAGAGAGCCAGCGTGTATATGTCGAACGATCGTGAAGCAAGTTAGCACCGGCATGCGTAAGAATATACGTTCCGACCAATAGGGAACGAAAAAGAAAGTACTTCCAATTCATTAAACGGAGATGGACACTGTAGCAAGACAGAGCACTCACGACGGTAGCGAGTAGTGTTTTCACAGTATTCACGTTAATCACGTTTAGTATTTTGCCACTTTGTCTTTTCCAACCATAGCGAGAAGGTCGTTGCGAAAAGTTAAAAATGGGTTAGTGTAATCCTTGTTTTTATCGAAAAGTAAGTATGTGAAGCGCAAATAAATACAACGTGAATGCGAGTGCCGTGATAATACGTCGGGAATATACCGAGATATCTGGATCGCCGAAAAACGATGTAATTTCGTGAGCCGCGAGAAACACTAAGTATATTCAATGTTCGAGCAATTACGACCCTGGTAGCAAACTGACGTCAAAATGACGTCATTTGACGTCAAAAAGACGTCATTTGACGTCAAAACGACGTCAAAATGACATAGCTTGCTACCTGGGGAGAAACGACATCCGAAGCGATTGTAACGACGTTTGATATTTTAGAAGATTTCCGAGATCGGAAATGTATATAATTATGTATTACGCGAGATGGAAATTTTGTTCACAGTATTTATCAAAACTATGTACACAGAACGCAGAAAAATTTGCCGCTTTACTGCGTGGTGGGAATTAGCGTAGTAGCCAATCATTGGGCGAGTTCAAGTCCATTCAAGTCGGCAAAGCCATGGTGGAAATATATAAGGTGAAACATTACTCATAATGGCGGTAGCGATACTGAAAATAGCCAATCAAATATGTCCCAATATGCACTTTCCTACGTATAATAGCGCAGGTTATACTGGAATAGCCAATCTCAAATATGTCCGAATATGCACTTTCCTACTGCGCATCTACGGGAGTAGTACTTCACTTTATATATCTCCACCATGGGCAAAGCGGCTAGTTTGCCGAGTAATTAAACAAATGATTGGTTGCATCCACAGGTAAGAACTAATCAAGCTTCACAAGCATAGCTGCTTTGCCAGCCTGAACTTATTTTTTTGCTCTTATAAAAAAGCAATAAATTTGGAAAATTGCTAAATACTGTAAACTGTAATAAACAAAAGTTGATAAATATTGAGTGCTTTTCATTTGGTGACACAAGCATCGTTGTATCCTTGACATTCAGAGTAACAAAGATAGAACGACACTTGAGTCGACTTGTGTCATCAAACGAAAAGCATCCATTGTGAACTGAATTCGATCACAACACAAACAAATCAATAGCTATGTTTCAAAATTGACTGTTGTACTAATCTCTATACTCAAATAACATGCATGTTGCATAAAATATCTACAAGACGTCTTTTAGATATCTTTTAAACATCTAAACTTATGTTGCATAAGATATTTAAAAGACGTACGACTTTAAGATATCTTATGCAACATAAATGTTATCTGGATAGTGGACGTAACTGTAGCATTTTCAACAGTAAATTTAGGATGCATCCATTTCACGCATGATGTATTATTTTTTATCTTTCTTTAATATTCGGTGAACAACAAGGATAAAATGATATATCATACGCACCTCGCGTGAAACGGAACGCACCTTTAGAACACAACTAGTGTTGTTAGACAAGCTTCTTTTTCGCACATTTGTACTATAATCCTATGAAAATTCAGTAACATTATAATAGACTACGTTTATACAGCTCGACTTACACCTAAGTTATAATAACATCGATTACACACCTAAATTATAACACCGAGCCAGTTTTTGAAACTGGCCAATCACAATCATTTCATTCTTCAGAGGAATTGCTATGATTGGTGAGTTTCATAACATGTTACAACTTCGGCATAAATTGAGCTGTATAAACGTAGTCATTTCTAAGTATAAATATAAATACTTACAATTTTAGTGAGATTTTGCAACAAAAAGTTTAAGAAAGCATAAGCTAAAATAAAAAATTAATTATTTTATTTGTTTTACAATTTTTGTGTTTTTTTTTCAAAAAATTGTATATAATTTTCATAAAAATATCAAAACAGAGTTTCTACAAGACTTGTATAAATTCAATTACTGTAATGATACTATACTTGAGTGCTAAATAACGGCTTGTCTAACAATATTGAAACAGATAATAAAAAAAGTTTTAACATGATTCGACAGCCAGGTAAGACCAACTCATCCTACTTGATAAAGAAATCAATGGAAATATATGGAGAAAAACATCAAACCAAACGATTAATTATGGATTTAACTGAGGAAGATGTTGATATCATTAGCGTAAGTAGCCAAGAAGAAACACCAAAACAAACTATGGACAACAATAAATATGCAAGTCCAGAAGAACGAGAAGTTGACGTGGTCGAAAGAATATCCCCAATTCTCACCACAAATCGTGGAATTAACAAGGTTCTGTAAGTTCATGTTTTTTCAAATTAAATTAAGTTGAAATTAATAATGGCTCACAAAATTAAAAATACGTTAAAGTTAAATACGTTAAATTTAAATACGTTAAAATTAAATGGAAAAAAAATTAACTTAGGGTTAAAATTATGTTAAGATTTAATTAACTCAAGTTAAACAAAAAATTAATTTTAAAACATTTTTATTCAATCAGAAAATTCTAATTTAAAAAAAAATCAGATTATTTTAAATAAAAAAACAATTACAATATGGATCATAAAATAAATTTAATATTTTATTTGTAAATTTTATATAACAAAGAAATAGTTTTTCACAGCAATGTATTTTTTCTTGTACAATAAAAAATTTATTTTTTAGGAATTTTCAAATGGTATTTTGTCGGTAAATTTACATTTAACAAGGATAGAATGATGCAATAAATATAGTACCTAAGTTCGTCGATTTCCCACATTTATCTCGTATCTGATTGACATAGGCCCAGTTTCACAACTCATGGTTATTTCTTAACTGAGGTTCAACTTATTTCTCATCTCTTTCCAATTCTAGAATTGGAAAGAGATAATGAATAAGTTGAACTTCTTTTAAGAGTTAACCGCAAGTTTGTTCTTTTTAGCTAAAGTTCTTGCATGGTTCGTCTTTCTTCCTTTTCTCTCCACGTTGGGGAGAAAAAGAGAAGTGCTGAACCATGCAAGAAGTTCAGCTAAAAAGAACAGGCTTCATGAGTTGTGTGCCATAGTCCATTAGATTTAAAAATATAAACCGAACAGATACACAGTGTGAATGATTATAGTACTGAATGCATTCAATCATTGAGCTTTCTGTGAAGGCTTCTAGTTCTGTTTCAGATTTTATTTAAAAAAATTTTTTTATTTCAATTTAAAAAGAAAAGTTAATCAGTTAAAGTTTAAAATTAGATTAAGTTATAAAAATTAATTATTTGAAATTAACTAAATTAAGTTAAAAGTGTGTTCTTAACTTTTTAACTTCTATGTAACTTTTAATTTATGAACCAGTTACTGCCCATCCTTGGAAATTAAAGAAGAACTGCAGGAGACTGTCCGCAAAGAACACTCTGAGAACGACAAAAGTGATAAAATTGAGAAAGACTTAGCTTCTCCAGAACACCAATCTAAAGATACTCAAGAGGAGGAACAAGTACAATCACCACTTACGAAAGAAATAGAAAATTGGATTAATGTACAAAAATCAAAGCCGAAACAGATCGAAAATTTAAAAACGATTTATCCAAATTCGGTAGAGTTATCGAGTAAAAGTAACAACAATAACGATCTTGAAATTATTAATAAAACTCTTGCGCCCATAAATAAGTTAGTTAATCACAATAATAGCGGGAACGAAGTTCCGCGTCAATTTAATTCAGATACAACTAAGTTGGATAGAACTGCCATAAATCCTACTATAGAAAACGAGATAGACGATATTAGACATAACGTATCACAAAAGAATACATGTACCACAAAACGAATAGGCAATAAGAATAAAGTAAATAATTGTAAAGTTGTGGTAGTTCAATCACAAAGGTACGGCAAGGTAGTCAGAAGACTCATAAAAATAAACAATAGAACTTTAAAATACCTTTGTTTAACGAATTTTCCTTTGTGGACAGACAAAAAGTTCCAAATTAATGTAATTCGTAAACTGAAGCGTAAGCAAAAATTAGCGTTAAGTAGGGCTAATCAATTAGTGAAAAAGGCGTCGATACGCAAACGTGTTACAAAATCACTAGCCGCAACACGAAAGATGGCTAGACGACAACCCAAATCCATTCCAACTTCAGAAGAAAAGAATAAAATCAAGGTAAATAATGTACGAAGGACGATGGAGGCTTCGTCAGAAACATGTTCGAGTGACATCGGACGACAGCTGGAAAAAGACGAAAAAACACTACTGCAAAAACTTAAGAACGAATTAAGAATTAAAGAGGAAATTTTACTGCGGATAAAACGCATAAAACACATGCGCGAAATTATACAACAACTGCAAAAGGAAAACGTTGGATATAAAGCAGTCGATAAACAGACAAGACGACAATTGGAGATTACCAGGACAATTAACAGGTACAATCAGTTAAAAAATGAAAGTACTGAGTATGAGGACAATTTCGTTATCAAGGATCAAGCAGGATGTGATGCAAATCATATAAAAATCAAAGATTTAAGACCAGAAAGTTATCGTGGACCACAAGTATTTCAAACAAAGTACGACTTAATGGAGGATCGTTTAACAAGACATGTTGCTATGATGCATGCAAATGACAGCACCCAGCAAGTGGAACAATTATCAGTAGTTAAAATTAAATCGTCCACGCCCGGAATGGCAGACGAGAATAAAAAAGAATTGTCCGGAAAGAAAAGGAAAATATCTTCCGAATCCAACTTTATGGAGGAAGTGCAAACATCGAACGAAAAGAAGAAAAAGAAGAACAAAATTTCGAGCGAAGTACTGAAAAACGCAACAGCAAGTCAAACGCGAGGAAATGATGGCAAATTCAAACCAATAGAAGAACAGACCACAACATCCACAAATCAACAAACAAGCAATAAATCAAAAATCATTTCCATTAAAGATATTAATTTCATTCCCAAAAATCTACACCAAGAGTCGAGCATTGAAAAACTCGCCGTCCAAGTGACGAGAATACCGGCTTCGATTCTGACGTCGACCGCATTACCACATTGTCTGCATCGTCGACCAGAAGAACCAGAGACTGGAAATCAACTATCGGGGAGCCAGCCAGCAGAATCTGCAGTGGATGAGTCACAGAATTCACAAATTATGAACAATAATCAGGCGACGACGACGACACCTTCTGAAGAAGGCATAGAGAAGCAGCAGAATGTCGACCAAGTTATGGAGAATAGTTCCCAAGAATATTGAATCGTAAGAAAGCTGAAAAATGTGATAGAAGACATCAAGTGTGATTTGGTACATTAAGTTTTTTTTTTTAAGATTTTTTATTAAGTGTGAGTTAAAGTTTTCAATATTTTATTTTATAAATTTGAAATGCAAAATAAACTTTGTGTAATCATAAATTCGTATAGTTTGGAAAGTTATATGTTCGCCATATTATAAAAATTAAATAGTGATGATTTTTCGTTGTAACCAAAATAGGTTGTTTTGTTTAGAGGATGATCTTGTACAATTGATGTTTGAAGTTATTCGATATTTGTGAAAATTTATTTTAGTTCATCAAATTGTACAATAAAATTAAATTTAAGTTTAAGATTATAGGTACTAAGAGTCCGTATTAACAACTTTACAAGGAGATAGTTATAGCTATAACTTATATCTTTAAAAATTTTTATTTTTTTGTATTAATATAATTAATAAAATTTTTTATTTTTACTGTAACTCTAAATTCACGGAATTTTTAACCATAAAAATCCTCAATTTCCACCACAAAATTTAATTAAACAAAGTTTCACCATAAATTAAGTTACAATTTAAGAGTTTCCAGTTAATAAAAGACTTAAATTTATTATAATTATGTTCAATTCTAACATAAAATCTTTAATTTTACCACAGTTTCATTAATTTTACCATATAGAATCATAGTTCTTCGAATTCCAGTTAAAGTAAGATTTAGTATAAGATTTCTTTTATCGACATCCATTTTTTGCACCCACATAAAGTTTGTTAACGATTAATATCTCTGTTCATTACGGGGCAGAACGATACTTTATTTGCCAAATTCGTTCATTTCGTGCAAAAACGCATCAAATAAACTATCAACGTAAGTCCCGGCACCGATAGAGTGCCCGACATTTTTTCATATACTTATCGTCGAAAAATTAAAATTTTCTCTATACAATTATCATCTCTATTGATAATGAAACTCGGATGATAACATTAAAATGGTTGGTAATATCATCGTCTTCACTTATCCTCGGATCCACTTGATAGTCACGAAAATTTACCCAGGGGCGGCCCTCTTAATAATGTCTCGTCGGCGTCGAAGCCAATTGGAGCTGATCAGAAATCGGAGCTGATTAGAAATCAGAGCTTTCATGTCATATGATTCATCGATTCATGATTGACGCCACTCTATCAGATTATCGATTGTTACTGACGAGAATACCTCATCTCGCATGATCTCGCACTTCGCAATTGTAATGTAGCGAGTTATTAAATCATTTCCACTTGTTTCCTCATGTTCATTCATCATGTCGACCAAGGTAATCCTTTTAACATATATCAAAAGATAGTATTTCGTTCCAAGTTCGTAAATTTGCATAATAATATAAATAATAATGTATAATTATATATATATATGCATTATTATATATATATATATATATATATATATAACTATAATGATGTTATTCTCTCTGCTGATTATTCTTTTAATAATAATATAAAGAATATATATATATATATAAAAGCTTTCAATTGGAAGCAATAAAAATGGAGAGTTACATACACTTATCTTGTTTTACTCGTAATGAATATATTTTAACATTTAATAGTGTGATGATATTTTAGTTATTATTTTCGTAATAATTGTTAATAATATTCTGTTTTTTTATTTCAGAGCGAAGACAGTAAGGATGATAATCTAAATAGGCAAGGCTCATTCAGGAAGCTTGTACCAGGAAGCAATCATGGAGATTCTCCATTGAGCATGTCTGCGAAAATGATTGATAGACCAATTGTGTGGCAAATCAACAAGCAACACGCTATTTTCTCACAGGAATACAATATTTTTTCTGAGTAGTAAGTTTAGTAATGTTATCAAATGTGTATGAAAAGATAGCTGACTTTTTATGATATTTTCCAGCAAGATGTTGTGTTCTCAAGATTTGAAGGGGATTTATGTGATACCATCTGCTTTGAACGCTTTATGTAAGTATTGCTAAAGACTATATGAGTTGTATTTAATATATTCAAAATTTGGCATGCAATTTTCTGTGATAACTTTTAACCTGATATTAAAGTTTCGAAACAGGAATTAGTATTATACCATTCTATAACTTGCATGTCAATAAGGAACAAATACCCTTTCTTTTTCCTTTTCTTGTTTGCATACTACGTTTCTTTCTATTGAAATGTTAGTATGTTTTTGATAGGTGTAAACCTATTTTATAGGTCTTGCTCTTCCCGATTACAACTTGTATAATGGTTCTGATGTAAATATATATCTATACTATATCTTTTGCCTATTTCACTTTAATGTAGTTAAACTAGCGATTGTAAAAAGTTCTAATACTTCATCTTCACATTTTGTCGCAGTGTGGTTTGGTGTACAGTTCATTCGGCAAGGAATCTACAAAGGCGGAGTTTTTAGATTCACCATTACACTGCCTCCTAACTTTCCACTTGGAGATTGCCCTGTAAGAATACTGACTCGCAGATAATTAACCTTACGTATAGTTTTTTCACTCAAATATGTTTTAGAAAGTTGTGTTTGAAACTCAAATATTCCATCCATTAATAAATCCAGAAAGTGGAGAATTATGCACGTCATGGGGCTTTCCTGAATGGAGAAGGAATAACAGAATTTGGCAATTATTACAGTATATCACTAAGATATTCACTAAACTAGACGCGAAAATGACTTCAGTAAATGAGGAGGCGTCTAGCTTGTAAGTATATTTGTCCTTAAAGGAAACATGAAAATAATGTATCATCCAGAATATCTACATGTGTGAATTAATCGGCGATATTGTAGGCATGAAAATAATTTTGAAGCTTTTCGAGAACGTGTGAAAGCTTGCGTAAAGGAAAGCGTAAATCAAGTGTTTAATTCACCTACCATGGATGATCCACATTATATTACCTTTAATCCATATGTGAAAGAAGTACACGACCCCATTAAACAAGAGATTTACGAACCAAAAGTAAATAAGTATTTGAGTATATCACTTTCATTACGATAAAACACATTAAGTTTACACATTTAACCAATTTATCACACTTTGCAGGACGAAGAAGAAAACAAACCACTAGGTTTGTCGTGGGTACAACCTGGTTCGCTTCAGCCATTTTCAAAACCAGAAGCAAGATAATGGAGAAATTTTAAACGCTAGCTATAGTGAAACTACATACGTCCTTAAGAGCTATACGAAGAAATTATTGCTCTCTTGGCAATTGTACAGGCGATGTCGATAAAGTCACAAAAATTATTAAACAAAAACTATTTTTTCTATTCAAAGAGTTTATGTGTCTTAACATTTTATATAGGTTTATATGTGTTAAAGAGAGAGAATGTTTAGAACAAATTATAATATATGTAAAATACTCTTGTAATTAAATTAAGACATAGAGATTATTAACATATTGTTCAAAAATATGCAAAATTTTATTATATAATTTTTATTTTAATACATATATCACTAGCGTCTCAATTATTTCTGTACTTGATTACAATTATGACAAACTCATTATAGGGATCCTATGGTTGTCTGTTTTATTGACTTAAAATAGGACTATTTTGTCATTGATATATCACTACATACCAATATCGCACTATGTGCATAAATTTTCGTAACGCATTTTTATATTAATGGCTAAATCTAATTTTAAGGATATTGATATTAAGGAGGCTGATATTCATAGTAATTTCTTATTTTAAGATTGTCTTTTTAAGTAAAGTCTTAAGATTCAACCATAAATGGTAAAGATTTTAATTTCAAAAAGTTTTTTCCGTTCTCGATATAAACACAGTGTATAAATTCCAACTCAAAGATACGCATTAGTGTGTAAACTTTAATTCTAAAAAAGGATTTTCAGATTTACAAAAAAAATTGCGACATAAAAATTATTGTATTTAGTTGATAAAATAGATGACTCTATGAGATCTTATATCTTAAATAATACGTAAGTTTTCTAAATGTAATTAATATTGAAATTAAGAAATGAAAGAAAAGTAGAAGAATGGTGGATGCGAATACACATATAGTGCTCTAGAAAAAGGCTCTCATGTCCTCTCTCTCAAGCTTCTCTCTCTGGGGTGCGTTCCAAAATCTAACTACAGTAATTAAAACTCTACAGTTGACGTCACGTAAACTATAGAGTTTTGGTAACTGTGGTTACGTTTTGGAACGCAGCCTTGGTAGCCAATTGCATGGAAATTGATGGAGATCCGGCTTTAATCGAGGCTAAAGGGTCTCTAAAAAATCGGGATTGTCGACGAGGAGAAAAATAACATACATGGCAGGATAGAGGCGCGTGGAGTTGAAGCGTAACTTGTGCAACAATTTCGCAAGCTTGCGGCCGTCAATCAAGACTCCTTGAAATACACCGTATTCGTTACCGGCACGCCTGAAGCCGCATCTGTCGTGCCGTTCGGGATTATGAGCTGCGGCGGTCTTAACCTTTAATGACAGTTTCGCATATTCAGGTAACATATTTCATTGTATCTGAGAATTTGCGTGTATACGAGGCTCGAATCCTCGAGTTCGCGTTGCATCTCGTTGCGGAAGTTTCGATGTTACATAGCCTTCGCCGTAGATACACATCTACGGTTAGGTTAGGTTTAGGGCGAAATTCGTCGGCCACGAAGGGCTTCTATGCTGGGATGATTTACTGCATGATTTGGTTGTTAATATTGTTACACAATGATTTTCCGTTAAATGTTTTGTTTGTGTTTTTATTACTTTTATTATTATGTATAGATTATGGGCGCTTATGTTATTGATAAGAAATTGTACGATATATATATTTATTAATGTATGTAGATTACACACTTGTATTATTGATAAAAAAATGTGCGAGATATTACGAAGGTAATAGAAATTGCCTAATTGCACGATCTGGAATAAACTGGATGTTTGTTGAATTTCTTATTTCAATTGATTAGGATATAGGCTTAACTTTTGTATGATTGAAACTTTTTAGTCATTGTTGATCATTCTTTGGATGGTTGTGGGTTTTAATTAAGCTGCTGTATGTTTTCTTGATTGATTGCTTGCATTTTAGTAAATTATTAGAAATTATGCATCCAGAGCTATGTTTTGATTCTTATCAATTTTTATCTAGATATCATTTTATCCTTATTGTTTACCAAATGTTACAACTGGAACATAGATCTTTGCATAATATATAAATATATATTGTATAAAGTTTAAGAGAATTGACCAATCAAAGTCTTTTCCATGAAGAACTCTGATTGCTTGATTCTCTAACTTTATACTAGGCCTGTCCAATTTTAGTTCCTGAGCCAAAATGCGAAGCCATCAACAAAAAAAATTGATATGGATAAGATTTCAAGTACTGTAAAATATTTATATGCGTTCGAGCGACGCTCTTATCAACACTTTACTCCCTGAAATCTTATCTATATTGATTTTTTTTGTGTCGATGGCTTTGCGTTTTGGCTCCGGAATCAAATTGGACGGACCTGTTTTATGCATTATACGTTATGCAAAGATCTGTGCCCCGACCTTTAAACAAATGGTTTCCACAACAAATAGTTTCAACAACTGTCCGGCAAGAAACACAGTCTAACAAAGTAATCATTTCATTTTTGTTTAAGATTATCAGATAACAAGGATGTAATGATTCACTATGTTATACCTCACTAGGTATACTATGTTATCTGTGTCTTTTGCTGAAAAACAAAAAAGCTAAGGATAACATGATACCCCGAGTGATGCTCGGATGGAAATTTGAACACTGTCATGCAATTCTAGTCATTTACTAGAACACAAGCAATCCAGCAAAAAAAATATATCGTGTGCCACTGGTTTTATATATTGTGGCTATTGTGTTTTAGGTCACATAAGAAGCACCAAAAATGCAGACGATAAAGTGTGTTGTGGTAGGTGATGGAGCAGTTGGTAAAACGTGTCTCTTGATTTCATATACCACAAACAAGTTTCCCTCTGAATATGTGCCTACTGTTTTTGACAACTATGCAGTAACTGTGATGATAGGAGGTGATCCATATACATTAGGATTATTTGATACAGCAGGTAAAAGATCTTCCTTGAATTATTTTTTAAAGTGGCAGTTCATTCTATATAATATTTCCTAATTCAATTTTACTTTTTGTGTTTTTTAGGTCAGGAAGATTATGATAGATTGCGTCCTTTAAGTTATCCTCAGACCGACGTGTTTCTCGTGTGCTTCTCGGTTGTGTCGCCGTCATCATTCGAAAATGTAAAAGAAAAGGTAATGTATCTGTTCATTACGTTCCTGTATATGAACGTCAACTGAAATTCTGTTGTAATAACATTGTTGTTTTGCAGTGGGTACCAGAAATAACGCATCATTGTCAGAGAACTCCATTTTTACTTGTCGGAACTCAAATTGATTTAAGAGATGATGTCGCAACAACAGAGAAACTTGCAAAGAACAAACAGAAGCCAATATCTGGCGAGCAGGGGGAAAAACTTGCTAAGGAACTCAAGGCTGTAAAATATGTAGAGTGCAGTGCTCTGACGCAGGTAAACAAAAATCAGTCATATTTGTTTTAATTATAGGCCTTATCTGTAAAATATTGATTGACATATTTATACAATTTTTTATAAGACAGAAGGTATTAAACTATTATTTTAATTAAATCTGTGATAAACCTATTAGTAGTTATATTGATTGTGAGTAAAATAAAAGAGAATTATATTTTTTTATTATATTATTTTTAAATATCGTAATATAAAATTGTGATTTCTTTGCTATATCAGAAAGGATTGAAGAATGTATTCGACGAAGCTATTTTAGCTGCATTGGAACCGCCCGAGCCAGTGAAGAAGAGGAAGTGTATACTTCTGTAAGGTGACAAAATATTGCCATCGATGGAATTCATGCCCGATTTCAAAACGACACTGTAGTACCAGGCGACGATCTTATGTGTAGTATACTCTATATTAAATAGAACTAAATTTGCCTCTATACGAGTTCGTAATCGTATTCGAAAAGGATAAGCAAATAGTGCAGACGTCAGTGACTGCAAATACATTCCACAAGACATTGAGGCGATAATGATTCTGAGTTTATAAAGCCGGATAAAACTTTTCTATCAAATAATAACGACTGTTTTTTCGAGAAAAGTTATTGCACAAAGCTTTCATTTTTCCAATACGACTTTCGAGAAAGAGGCGATTTGGAAGGCGCCGGGGATTTTCAAATAAATCTCGAAATCTCGTTCTAAACTCGTTGACTTTACACTTAATAGGAACGGAGATATGGAGAAACAAATAAAAATTGGTGCTATTGTTCAACATATTTTTTTAAGTCGAAACATTTACCGAGATGAGGTATCTGAGTCGCATCGATATCTAATAGAGTACTCATTTGAGTAATAGAAGTGTTCAAATATCTTTCGCTAAAGCGATGATTGTTTCGGTATGTATTAGAATGAAATTTCCGTTCTTGGCGACGTCAGTATTAGGAGCTCTATGGTGAATGTATAAAACGATAAGTATCATAGCAGTATCACTAGATATATTATCAATTACATGTGACACAAAAAGACTACTACTAATTCTAACAACCTATTTTATTATAAAGTATCTTTATTGATATTGGAGGTTCTTGTCACGTTTTCGGCACTGCAAACTTATTTGGATATTAGTATAATTCCAAAAAGTTACTATAATGAGTAATTTTATCATTTGCCCTTTTTAAAATGTTATCGCAAAAATTCTCTAATATCAATAATATTAATGACAGATCTTCGAACACATTTTTTAAATTATACACGGCAGCTGTCTTGAAGAAGGAAAGCTTTCGAGAAAACCGACCAATTTTTTTGTATATCTTTGAATGCTGTTTTCCTATATAGCAAAATATTTTCAGCAACTTTATAACTATTTAATAAATCAGAATTAAAGAGCTTCTAAACACCAATGTTAGCCTCCCTTCCAATAACTGTACTGGAATCGTTTAGTACATGATGGAAAGCTTTAAGATTGCTTAAATGATCATACGAAGGAAGAAAGAAGAAAAGGATTGCCTGCAGATGGGGGAGAATAAGATAACTGGGGAGTAAAACAACGGTACGCTGTACCGATTTTGGACAACGTAAACAATATTTAAGATTTCCACTAAGATTGTATACACGATTTCTTTCAATTATCATATAATGTTGCATGCAACGAATTTATAAGCGATTCACATTCGGCAGCATGTGACCGGCTAATTTTTTGTAACTGTCCGAATTGTCGCATATCGTTAGTACTATTAACATGATGCTCGTTGCGATGCATTCGATATGTGAACATCGAATGCAGGGGTTGTTGGGAGAGAAAGCATTTTATCAAAAAGGATTAATCAACTTTTACACTACGGATTCAGTTAAAAGTAACAGCATTTATTAGCACTGTAATGTGTCGTAATATATAGACACGATCATGTAACGAAATATTCGCATAAATATATTTATACCATGTATACGACGTCCGTTTGTTTTTTATTCATTAAGGTATCTGATTCTCTTAAATTAGTGCATCTTGTATTATCTTTATCCCCCTTATTAAAAGAAATTACTGACACTATCCCAAGAAGCAAGAATTATTCTACAAGAGATTGCGTTTAGACCGATATTGAAAATTATAGATAATATTTATAAGACTCGTTAATTAATAAGTTCATAAAATTGCTACATTTCACGATAAAGTGGGACTAATAATCGTGTGAGTTAAATAAGATTAAGGTAAATTTGTGAATGTGATGGGAATACTACATCTTCAATAAATATGAATACATATCCCGTATATTTAGAATTTTATATACGCTGCCAATATTCTTTTATGAACAATTTTGAAAAACGTTATTAATAGTTTATTTAGAAAATATTGCATATTTCAAAAAATTTGATATTAGATATTCGACGAAAGACCTTAATTATTCGCTATATCAAATTGGAATATGCGATTTTCTACATAAAATTTATACGAGATTCTTTAATTAGTCACATTCGAAGAAATACTCTAGATTAGAATAGCATATTAGATATTAAATATTAGAAGTCGTACACGCATTAATATACTGGCGCAATTATTACCTAAAAATATTAATTGCGCGTTAAAATACATGACGGTATATTTGGCGCATCTTATTAGTCATATTCATCGATGATTCGCGCGCGACAGTGTAGACAATAATTATTATTTTCAATTCGGCAGGCAGGCTATTAAACTGTTTGACTCACGTAGTCATGTCGTAGCCATTTTCAAAATTCGCGCCTGACCGTGCATAATTTTTCACATACGCACACATTTTTTCATCGAGACGGAATATCATTAAGTCGAATCAAGCGAATTTTAAGAACGCAGAATTTTAAGTAATTTGCAAAGATAAAAGCACACAATTCAGCAGGAAAACATGTCAAACAAAAATCCATACATAAAAAATTATTCCAATAATGTCTATTATAAAAACGCACGTCAAATGCAATTGGCTAATTTCCTTTATGCATGCG
The DNA here is from genome assembly GCF_001594075.2 of Trachymyrmex cornetzi. Classification (NCBI taxonomy): domain Eukaryota; kingdom Metazoa; phylum Arthropoda; class Insecta; order Hymenoptera; family Formicidae; genus Trachymyrmex; species Trachymyrmex cornetzi. Next base: position 3,495,834 of record NW_017296059.1, read on the forward strand.
TTTATGCGGCTATGCAAGTTTATTTGGACTCTCGTATTAAGCACGTATTCATAGTATTCGATTCTTATTTTAAGACCGTCTTAAGCATTGTCTTAAGATGCTAATACGGTATTCAGAGGCCGTCCTTATTTTAAGATTGTCTTAAATAATGTCTTAAAATATTATTATGGCTCTCTGATTGGTTCGTGACGTCTTAAGTACTTAACCCAAGAAGAACAAGAAAATCAAAATAATATCAATTTAACGTCACATTGACCGAACTTATGTCATTTTTCGGTCATGATAAAAATCTCGATCTCAGATCTAAGAATAACTTTATATATAAAATCATTTTTAGATCATCTGAGATCGAGATTTTTATGACCAAAAAATTACATAAATTCGATCAATATGACGTCAAATTGATATTATTTTGATTTTCTTATTTTTCTTGGGTAAGACAGTCTTAAATATAAGAATCGACTATGAAAACTACCCTCTAATTGGTTGATGACATTTGACAATTGTACTTAAAACAATCTCAAATATAAGAATCAGTTATAAATACTAGCTTTATATACTTATATATATATATACGGTATATGTCATCTGTGTCTATTTCTAATTGGAAAGCACCCTTTAGTTTTTCACACTTGTCGCGCGTCTATGTTTCATTTGATTCGAGTAGTCACGTCGCGGCCATTGTTCTCGCAAGTTTCAGAACAGTGTGTGATTACGTTTTCGGCACATTTCTCCCATCGAGAGCAAGTCCCGCGTATAAACGAGCGTCAAGAGTGGCGAATTATGTGACGGGTAAGCTTTGTAGAATATCAGATAGTGCGTTAAGTGTGTACAACTGCAATTAATCTTTAATCGGTTTTTAGCAACCGGAGTATCATTGCCGCTCGGCCAATGTGAATCCGCTTATTCAGTATTTGAACATTTTACATATTTATTAAAGCACATTTCATTTCGCATAATTTAATCGGCTGATAAGTTGTATCGCGAAAGCGTGTTTCAAGGCATAGAGGCAATCTTGGATGAATCGAAGTATTTTAAATAGCGACCGTTGATGTTATCATGATGACGTCACGCGCTGCGCGAAGTTGGCAACGCGTAATTGGAACTTTTCGGGACGCGTCCGCGTCGCAGCAACTTCACGCGGATTCTCGCGAACGCTGCACCGACAGTAATTGACGATCGCGACGTTTCGTGAATTATTTGTTTGTTCGAAGTGTGAATTTTGAAACTTTGGGACAAAATTTGATAAGGCGATATGCGTATTCATTCGTACACGGATAATTGAGAGGATGGGCGGAATAAAGGCATAATTCTACTTACGTCCTTTTTCCGGCAATTAGCTTTTTTTTTTATGTAATATTGATCGTAATACAGAAGTATTGTAACGTGTAACTTCTTAAAGACATTACATAAATTCATTTAATATTGCATTTGTGTATAATAAAAAAGAAAAAAGTAGCAAGTTATTTTAATTTGTATTAAAATCAAGATTTTGTAATTAGGCCTCTATTCTGTCCATCCTCTCAATTGTATCAGAAGAGTCGGCCGGCAAGTGCGGACTAAAAATTTTTGAAAGTTTGACGAAACTAACCGACTTTTGTGTTTAGCTTAAGTACTTTTTGATCGTATTCGACCGTTATTGGTCGATCCCAGTTCGGAGACTGACAATAAGTGCCATAAAAAAGAAGAAGCTGATACAGAGATCGCGATATCGCGTTTATTGTGCCAATCGCATGAACAATCCGCTGTTGATCGTGCGCGCGATAAAACGTCGGGAGTGCCGTATAAAATGACGGGCGATTATTCTGTGCGTGTTTGTGCAATCGCGGTTGGTGGTGCCGCCTCGAGGAGCCTGCATCTCTGCAAACGAGCTTCCGGAGCGACAGAGCAGCAGACGAGAATGCGATGACCGAGGAAGAGAGGGAGTGTCATCGACTGGTGAGTAAATTGAATTTATCAAGATGCTTACTACTTGGAAAAATCTAGAAAATATAGTATTTTTACGATAAAATTTAATAATAAATAAATATAGAATTTTTACGATTTTTCCTTTGAAAATCAGGGATTTTCACGAAATTTTTATTATTGATACTCAAGCAAGGAGTGCGTTTAGATTCTCATTTTCAGGTATCAGTTATTTTTTTATTTAACATTTAGTAAACAACAAGAATAAAATAATCTCAAGAAAAACAAGTAACGATAACGTCAAAATGAGATTAAAATGAATCGAAAATGATCGAAAAATGACTTTTAATGATCATTTTGGAGTCATTTTGACATTATTTTGATAATGACTTGTTGTTCTACGTGGGATATCTGGGCATATGTATTATGGAATTATTCGGAATGGATTCCGATCGAAATTATTTAATTATTTTCTAGATTTCTATTGTGTTTTGGTTTTCTATATAGGAAAAATTATTCCAATTGTTAGAATTCATTCTGAACAGTTTTATAGACCTGATAGTTGAATTAATATACACTTTTAGAACTTTAAATGGAATACGTATAATATATAATATTTGATATATTTGGCGAAAGCGAGAAAGAAAATTTTAGTACAGTCTAGCAGGAATAAAAAACAGATTATATGACTCTGATGAGAATCTGAACATATAGTCCAAGGTAATTTATATTACCTAGAGAAACCTGAAAACTTGGAATTTTCAAGGAATTTTTTTTTATCCTTGAAATATTATATATCAAGCATTTCCAATTAATCGATGAACAATAAGAATAGAATAATACATTATACACATCATGTATAAAATGCGGAAATATATTTTTTATCAGTATTTGGGGGTATTTTATTTTTATATTTTTTCGTTTTTTTTAAAAAACATTATTTACTTGGAATTTTGAATGAAAATACCTAGAAAACTTGGAATTTTTAGGAACTTTTTGCAAGATTAAAAAGAATACTCTATATATTCACTTAGCTAATTTATGCGAAACTGAAATACGTATGTATCGAAAATTTCAATATAACAAATATTGATGTTGAGAAAATTTTTCTCACGTCGTTCAGAAACATCGCGGGATTGAATTTGACATTCTATATTTTTCGATTTTTATGTTTATGATATTTTAAATATCTATATCAAGAATGTTGTTGTCCTCTCGAGGAGGCTCTAATTTTTTTTTTACCTCAAGTGTCCGAATCGTGAAACTCGAATCAAAATCTGTAATTGTCGTTTGAACGTATTAGATCGATCGATCTTCTTTCTTGCGCGCACGTTCCTTCGTCTTGATCGGTAATGACAACCGCGAGATACAGGGAGTACTCGGAGGTACTCCCGGGCCAAGAACCGGAGCCGAGAATCCCCTCGTCGATCCGGCACGTGCGAGCGGAAATGCAGGGGCCGTAGAGACGCAGAAACACGGGAGGCGGTCATTTGACGGTCTGATGGGATATCGCCGACGTGGATCGCCCACCGTCATCCACACGGCCGTTCTTCTCCGTGCCCTTCACGTCCTCCTCCCCGTCCCTCCTCCACCTCCTCGTCTCTCCTCCATTCAGTGGCGGATCTGGTGAACGCGGTGCCTTAAGACGAGAAATTAATGCGCGATGAAAGCCGCTTGAAGTTTTAATTATTCAGTGATAGATGATAGTTTTGGTTTTATCTGATTTATTATTGATTTGAATTTGATTTATTACGTATCAGAGATGAGTATATGTTTTTATTGTATTAGTATATATTCTTGTTTATATAGCGTAGTTTATTCAATACACAGAAAGAACGATTTTGATGAATTATTTAAAAATTTAGCTAAATACAGATCTGAAAATAATTTTGATGGACTCAAAATAGTTACGGACACGGAGAAAATTTTATATTTAAAATGACTATTTATAATGTTGTAGAAGCTGTGGACTGTCATGACACTTATAAGTTTAAATGCTATAGCTATTTTTTTAAAACAATAACGTAATTTTTACACTTTTTCATTAAACATTTTTTATTATAAAATCAAAACTTGTTGAATAAAAGTTAGTATTGTAAAGATAAGTAAAAAATATATACTTAGCAAATTTTGTTTGCGTACCATAGTAAAAATTAACTGTTTTTATGTTAGAGTATGGCTTAAGCACTGGCTTTTAACAAAAATTACTTTATTTATGTGATAAAAATTAGTATTACCATAATAAAAGTTATGTTGGAATCATGTTGTGATGGCCCATCGAAAATACAAGACATATAGTAAAGTGTAATTTAAAATTGTATTAAAATTTAATATAAAATTTTCTCCGTGTAGGAATCTCAAGCATGATGTAAAAAGTTTTGTCATTCTGGCAATCAGTTTGAGAGTTCTATATGTATAATTATTTTGATGGTCCAACAAAATTATTTTCAGATCTGTATTCAATTAAATTTTTAGCTTTAGTAAACCGTCCTTTCTATCCGTATACACTAAAGAAAATGATGTTATATCAACAATATTATTTTAATTGAAAACAATTTTAAACAGTTTTAATTGAATTAACAATTTTGTCAATTCAAACACTTTGATGAAACAAATATGTCACGAAAACTCTTGTTCTAATAAAATTTTATAATAATATATGTTATGATAATATTTATTAATGTTGTATTAACAGCATTAGTCTAATTCGAAGTAGTTTTATTAATTGAGAATACATTATGCTTCTGTTTTAATAAAATAAATAATATTATTAATGTCATTATTATCATTAATATATAATTAATATTATTATTAAATTAACAAGATTATTTCCAATTAAAAATCTAATATTGTTAATATATAACATTACTTTTTCTATGTATAAAATGCTCAATGAAAATAAGAAGAGTGATCTTATGAAAATCTAAAGCCATTTATAATTTTATTTTTTATTAAAAAAAACGAATAGGAAAGGGCTACGAACCAAAGATTTATCGTTATAAATTAAAAATTGAAACGTTAATAAATAAACATATCATTTAGTTAAAATATAAACTTTAATTAAGAGCGAAGTATAATTTTTATATATATTTGTTCATATGTTCTCTTTGTAATAGTTTCACCGTTACTTTTGTTAACATTGATAATGATCCAATAGGGATCGAAACGTTTGTTTTTATCTTTTATTATTGCCGGCAAATTAAAGTTTATATTTTAACTAAATGATATGTTTATTTACTAACGTTTCAATTTTTAATTTCTAACGATAAACCTTTGGCTCATAGCCCTTTTCCTATTCGCTTTTTTTTTTAAATTTTATCGAGCCTTATTATTAATGTAGTTTTATTTGTTATGCTAAAGTTCGTTTCATAATGCAAAATGTTCTCACGCGCGAAACCCGATATATTACGAACGAACGTCGCCTGTCGAGGGATCCGCCACGACCGCCACTGCTTCTTCTCGAAGCAGTCTCTCGCGTTCCTCTTTGCTCGCGCGAAGAAGCACCCGCTGCTCTTTCCTTCGTCCCGTCTCTTCCCGTGGTCGATTGCGATTCGCCGGCGTAACGTGGCGCGTTGCGCCCTGTGGTTACTTCAATTAGGTGGAATCATAGTTACGTAGATCGGCGGGTATACGTTGGCGCCCGCAGCCGACACAGAAGGCGCGCCTTGGTCACGGAGCCATCGCGGACGTGCCTCCGGACTCCCTTGACATTATCGCTAATCATCTCGAATCGATAGCCGCGTCTACGCGAGGCGTATAGGTACAGGAATGTACCGGACGTGCGCTGTCCGAGCGACGTAATGCAGCTACAGATGCAGGCACGATGTAATCCCAGTAATTGATCCATCGGAATGAGCGGGCGCCTGGCGCCGACAAAAATCTCTGCGATAATTAGCTTTGGGCATTCCTCGAATACGATTTTGAAGTATATCGAATTTAACTTAAAAAATTTGCATCTTTTTGGATCTTGACTTTTAACACTTTGACTACTACAGGTATCCAATTGGATGCACACCTTTCAATAAACATCAATTAAAAGTAACATACATTCAATGGTACAATTTCACACTCAGTAATGTAATAGGTGTGTTATATTACGTTTATATTGTTGAGTATGAAATTATAACACTGATGTTATATTGCTTTTAGTTGGTGTTTACTATCATCTGTATACGAAAATAATGGTTTTGTTAAAGTATCTAATAATTTAGCTAGATACAGATCTGAAAATAATTTTGTTGGGTCATTAAAATAATTGTACAGTACCATGAAAATAATTATGTAGACTGTTCAAACTGATTACTGGAATGTCAAAACTTTTTACAGCATTGCATTGTTCACCATGCTTGAGATTTTTTCATAATGATTTTGATGGTTCAACAAAATTATTTTCAGATCTTCATGTAGCTAAATTTTTAAATACGTTAGCAAAATTGTTTCTTTTCGAGGATATAAACCAAAAATATTTTGTATTAATTTCATTCTTTCCAATTAGAATTTCAGAATTCTAATTGGAAAGAGATGATGAATAAGTTGAACCTCGGTTAAGAGTTAACTATGAATTGTGGAACTAGGTCTTAGTAGAACTATTGGGAACTAAAAGTGCTAATATTTATCATTTTCTTGTACTTTCGAGAAAAATTGTCGTGCTAGATTGGTGAAGTTAGCATGCCATATTAGCATATTTGGTTTTTTCGTATAAAAAAATTCGAAACTTTTGTTTATTTTTAAGTAGAACTGTAGAACTACGAAAAGTGCTACTGGAACTGTCATTATTTTTTTATATTAATAGAATGTCGTGCTAGCTTCACAGATCTCCAAAAAATCTATTACATAAATCGCGTAACAGTAAATTATTAATAAATTCCATCGATGCGATCTTGGGAAATCGGAAGCAAAAACTCATGTGAGATAAGAGAAAGAGCAAGGCTTTTCTTCTAATATATGTCAACCTTTTGTTCTTCTCAGAGCGAGAAAAGGTTGACATCAACTAACAGTAAAGCCTAATGCACAATTAAAAAGCACAGGCAAAAGGAACATCGGGGAATAACAGATTTCAACTTATCAGAAATCGTATATTTTGATATATACATTGCAGTTTTTGATATATATTGAAATTTATTATTTCCTGTACTTAAATTATGCATTAAGTGTGAAATTGTTAACATTGATGTTATCTTACTGCTAGTTGGTGTTTATTGGGATTTTTAAGATATTACAGTATTTTCCCGTTTCTTCGCCAAAATCCCCCAAAATCGAGTCTTATATCCAATTTCCTCTGCGTGTCCCCCTCTCTTTCTCCTAGGACCCACGAGTTATTACACGAAAACAGACGAGTTCTCGTAACGACCTAATAAAACGAGCCGCCAGGGCCACCTGGTGGAACGGCCGTGCCTTGGGCACGTTGACACAACTCATTTTTACGCGATGTCCAGCGCTCGATGGGCGGCCGCAGTCGTCTCGCGCGAGGACCCGCTGTTTATGCTGCTTTATGCCGGTGCTGGTCGTACCACCGCTCGCTGGGCTGAGTAATGGCGCGAGATCTGTGCCGTAGTCGCCGAGGGGGTGCCTCTCGACTCTCGGCCCGGAGCGCGAGAGATACCATCGGAACTTGCGCGTAGATTTCTAGTCGCCCGTCGCGACGTCCCGCATACGTGCCATCCCGACGAAATCGTGGTGCTCCCTTCCTCAGGGCCGCACATCCTGCTGGTACCCTGGTTGAGAAACGAGACACGTCGGCTACCCTATGTAGCCCACACTCTGAACTCCGTTCGCAATATGTAAAATTTATTTAGAGCAAACGTCCCATGTCTATCCATTTTTTATGAGAGAATTATAAATTTTGTATTTATTAATTTTTAATGAGAATTTTTAATGCTTTAATTTAGAATGGATTATGCATTATGCATAGGAAGTTATTAAATATTTCGTTATGCGTTATATATAAAGAATTTCTTCATTTAATAAGCAAAATATCTATTTGTCTTATTTTCGACATAAACATGTATATTTAAACAAATATATTTAAACTGTTACTAATTTTTATTTTATGAATTTGTATTTATTTATTAATATGTATAATATCTTTTGCAATAATAATTTATTTCATTATTACCGTAATTAAATTATAACAATTTGCTGCCGCAATACAGGTTGAATTCAAAGAAATTTTACTAATAGGTATTTTCATATTTGACAATATTATTATTTATAAAATTAATAAAATAACTATTGTTTTTGTCTTTAAAAATCCATGATATCTTTACCATCTTTATGATGATCTGATGAACTGTGAGATATTTATATAGCAATCATTTATTTAAAATAGAAATAATTTCGAATTAATTGTACGGTCTTTCAAATTTTTTTCACTTAGCTACATACTATAATAATCTTTTTGAAACAAATTTTCATCTAACGTGTAAAGAATTTGTGAGATTTCTATAACGGATACGGAAGCAGGAAGGGGTGATGTTCGAGCAATTCGCGCAATTGCATTTTCCGCCGCCAGCAAATCGTGATTTATCTCTTTTCCACCCTGTTTTTCTTTCGTTTTTCTTCGAAGACGCTTCGCATCCGCCGTTCTCGCGTTCGAAAGTTTCGGTTCGCCGCTCGTAAATCATGCGAAAATAGAGCAACGGAGCTGAGGGAAACTTTCAGCGAGAGCTTTAGTTTCCGCGCGAAACTTGCGTGATTGCCGCTAAATATTCGTATTTTGCAACCAAGTTATCTCGACGTAATTTTCATGCAAGATCGATCATTACCGCCCATACGCTGCAACATTGGCGGTAATGATCGATTTCACGTGGAGATGAAAACAGAATAGCTAGATTGTGGATTGCGAATTACTAGCATTACTCTGAGGCTTGTTTTCAAATCACTGCAATCAACGCAAGTACGAGAATGGCATTTTTTCCAGCATCTAATTTTCAGCATTATTTTGATACATGGAATAGAAAAGCATCAAAAAATCATTTACAACGTTGAGACATTTTAGAAAAGAGAAGTTGTTTATAAAATACTTATAAAGTTAACAAGAATTTTTTATAAAAGTAAAATCGAATGATTTTCGGGGGATTTTGATACGTGGAATAGAATAGCATAAAAAAATCATTTGTAATGTTGAGACGTTAGAAAAGAGAATTTTTTTTTTAATATGTATGAAGTTGATAAGAGCCTTTTATAAAAATACAATCGAATGATTTTTATGATGTATGATTAAAATTAACGCTTCGATAATCTTTGTGGATGAAGTTGTCGATATTTCTACTGTTCTCTCTCGCTTCTCTTATTTTCTGTTTTCCCTCTTTTTCCTTTCGGAGTGGCGACGGCCGCTCGCGAGCAAGAGTACCGGTTCTATAACGACTAATAAAGGTTTAATGAATTCACTGGTCCCTCTGTAATTCCGCTCTGTCGCGCTACCTAATTAATACGGAATCCGAGGTAAGTCGACGAGGGTGTATTCGAGAGCGAGATGCAATTATCGTGATAAAGTCACCCATAAATTTCTTGCGAGTGATTTTATGACTTTATCGATTCGTACGCGAGAAAAATCTCACTCTTTTCGCAAGCCGGTAAATAGAACATTTCACACAGCGTGATAGCATCGTTTCTTGGTAGTAATAATAATTAATTTAATACGCGCTTCGCCACTCCTCAGACATGTTATTATGTTTCAAAAAAAGATCAGCTAAAAGTTTTCACTACTTACTACATACCAGATACAACCAATGAAAATAATCGATATATCGATAAAATTATGATACAGGTTTGATTAGAAGAAATTAAAAAATGTTTAAAAAATGTTACATTTTTAATTTTCTGAGGATGGTAAACGGAAAAATCTTCGCAAACTAAAAATAAACTAAAAAATTTTTTAAAATGCTTTTTAAGTTATTTTTAAACGTGAAATGATATTGTCGTTTAGATATTTTTCATTTATTAGTTTTATTGCGTTGCAGGGATTAGTTATTTTATAAATAAATAAATAAATATTTTTTCGCAATAAAACTTCGCACATAAATCATTTTGAATACTTAAAAAAAATTGAGATATTTGTCATTATTTAAATTTTAATATAACAATAAAAAATAATTACAAATAAAATAAATAAAAATGTATTGTTTAATAAAAATAGAATGTTAATAAACACAACTTTCATACGTATATGTTATTTATTTATACAAACACTAACACATTTGTAAAAATGTGTAATACATCCTTATAAGCTAAGAATCTAATATCTGATTGAATATTTACTTGCAATATATTTCAAAGAACTTTAGAGGCCGTTTTTTCTTTCACAATCTGTGGAGAATACACGACATATAACTTATAACAAAGTAAGGCTCAGAACTTACTTCGTCAAAACAGTATAAGATTCTCGCGCGATATAGAGTCTTCGCGAGAGCCACTCGGGAAAGGACCTGCAAATGAGAGCATGCAAAAATACGTGCGTGTGTGCGACGATACACATCCGACCGTAATTATTCTTACGCACGCGAGCGAAGAATTGCGTGCAAATTTGTTGTGTGAACAGGGTCCCGCGCCCGCGAAAACATACGTTACCGCGCAGAGAAAAGATCTCCTTAGATCTCTCTGCCTGCTGCACGACCGATAACGAACCGAATTGCCTTACTTTTACGCTTACGGTCTCGCCGTTAACGAACGACTGGAACTGCTCGTAAATTTCACGCTCCGCACACGTGTAAGAATTATTCATACACTTTTCATAATTCTCCCTACGCAATAAATGTAATTAACATCCGAGCGATCTAGGGTTTAAACTATCATTTGAAATATGCTAAGAAATTGGATGTAGATTGCAAAACAAATTTCTGTTTCGAAATATAACACGATTGAATTATATATGTATACAGTGAGAAAAAAATTGTTTATTTGATTAAATTAATTTAATTCGTTTTTATTTTTTTCAATGCAGAATGTATATATTTAAGCCAAACATATTATATTTAACTTAAATACATTTTCCAATGAAAAAAGTAAAGACGAACTTAATTAATTTAGTTAAATGAACATTTTCTTCTCAGTATTTTAAGTTGATTATTTTTGTAAGATATGACAATATCTATTGATTAAATAAATTTTGCACATTTATTTCTTGAGAACAGAATGTCGAATAGTATATACATTTTTTGGAAGCACATTGTGCCCGCTGCATAGAAAAAACAACTTTACTGAAGTATCTAAAAATTTTGCTAGATACAAAATAATTTTGTTGAGCTATCAAAATAGTTATGTATTGTAGAACGCTTAAACTGCTTGCTAAAATGTCAAAATTTTGTGCAGCATTGCTCACCATACTTGAGATTCTTATGTAATTATTTTATGGTCCAACAAAATTATTTTTAGATCTGAATCTATCTTTAAATTTTTAGATATTTTAGCAAAAAATTGTTCTTCTTATTCTATATGTCTATTTGCAATAGACAAACTAAATTTATAAGGTATTTATTACATTTTTTTGTATTAATAATACATTAAATACAATAGAGAGGTAGACAAAATTTTTTCTAAATTACTAGAAAGAAGTAATGAATAATAAATATAAAGAATAGTAAAATTAAGTATAGAATAACGACGAATATAAACAGGAATAAGTACCGTGATTGAAACAGTACACACTACGATATAAAATATTTTTATAGTAATACACAATAATTCTCGCACGTATGCATTTTTCTGGAAGCACATTGTGCCCGCTGTCTATTTGCAACGTTTGCTCGTTTTGAGACAAATCGTGCGGCATGAGAGACACCCGGCTTCAGAATGGACACGTGATATTACATTGGTGAACCGCATGCCGCGTGATGCACGAACGATACAGGACTCCGAAAGCCGCCTCTTAAAGCATCCTGCTTTTCGTCAAACGACTTTTCTTCCAACACGCGTTCTAAATATATTTTTCCCTCGGATTGAAACATCTTGAAAGTTATATCACGTGTATTTTATATAGATAAAATCATGAAGAAAAATAGTCTCTAAAGTTTTCAAAAATGTTTGTAAATGATTTAAACATATTAGATCATATATTGCCTAACAAAACTAATGTAACAGTAAATATATATTTGAATAAAAAATTCAGTGGAAATTAAATTTGGACCGTAAAGAAAGCAAAAGTTAAAGTCTAAACAAGTTTTTGCCATACATATCTACCAAATAAAATGAAGTATAAAAAGTGAAAAATTCATTTAAATTCACGAGTATTCTCATTATGAAGATCAATTTTTATCTAAGCAAATTTATATTTATAATACTTTATAATACTTTTACGAAAAAATTAAAAATGTTCTAAATATTTATCTTTATTTGTATAATCTCGAAATTTCAATCACTCTTATGTCCCAAATATTTTTCTAAAATTCACTCTTATGTCTCAAATATTTTTTCAAAATAATTGCGGTAAGAATTGTTCTATTTTTTAAGAAAGAGTGAGAAAGTTATCTAGATAAGAATCGATATGAGAACTGCTCTAAATTGAACTTAACAAATTGTGGCGAAATTTAATCTCCATTAGTCCCGATGAATCCCGCGTCCGCCATTCGAAGGCCCAGTTGGTCGCTGCGCTTTTATTTCTCGATCAGTCAGGATCGGGGCCTTCAAGTGGTGCGGACCCCCCGCGGTTTTCTCCCATCGAAAATCCAGATCTGGACGACGACGACGAGCGATTCGTTGTCAGCCGTGCTCGCTCTTACGCGCGCCCGTGTGCGTGGAAGCGTTCGACCGGGACACACGCGTGTGCGTGCGATCGGCAACGGTGATCAATCACCTTCAAACCGCGGTCGTACAATGCGTGTCGCGCCACCAGAATCTGGTCGCCTGAGAGAGAGCTATTGTTGCCACCCACGTTGTCTCTCGAGCCCTATGTCGAAGTCTGAACGCTCCGTCGTTCGTAATCTCCCCCCTTCGGGGTAATTCAGGATTGCAGTTTCGATAGATGATGTAGCCTTCGCGATCTGTCTAAGATATCTATAAGATAGCTTCGTACGCGCAAACGTTTAACGAGAGAAGGACCTGCGTTCCAAGCAAACTCCGATTCTGCAGTCGCGAATTTAACTCTTTTATAAACAGCTTGAGAAAGGTTGTAGTTATATACGATGATAACTTTTTATATCATTATAGTATTATATGATATAAAAGTTGTATGATATTTACTTATGACTTTATCATATATATGATTAAATTATACGAACAGTGTTATTCGAATTATTATTGAATTTTCTTTCTTTCTTAAATTGCATTTATGATAACATTAACATAAAATAATATTTTATTTACACACACATAGTGTTCTATTCCTCTAACCATTATAGTAAACGATTCATCGATCGTTTTATTTATGTAATTGCAATAAATTGGAATTATAAAATTGTAAGATTTTTTTACAAATTTTTTTCATTGAAAAGTTAATGGTTTTTTGACTTAGATTCATAAAGTTTCAATAATATTTATGAATCTTCTAATTGTAGTTTCAATGATAAAATGATTTTTGATGAAATAGTATTATTTTAAAGGAGATATAAAAACACACCGAGTTACAGTCATATTTAATGAACTTTTACGAAATTAGCAAGATTAACAAAAGTATACGAGCGAAATACGGCGCAAAAAGGGCAAGGTTTAAAAGAACCCTTGAAAAGAGCGAAGATTAGGAAATCGCAGCGCGTACTGGGTACACGATAATCATAAATCGCCGCGACCAATCCAAAAATCTAAAGTTTAGATAAGAGGGTATAAATATGTGGAAAACGTTCCCACGGGGGACCCTCGCCGGGTATCAGAAGGATCCTCGGTCGTCGGGGAGGATTTTAAGGGCTACGGCCACTCGAGTACTAAAAGAATGGACATCATAAAAACCGGGAACGAATGTGCCCTTCTCAAATATTCCAGAATCAGCCACGATTTTCGCAAAGGACAGCGATATTACCTTTCGTTGTCGGTCAAAATCTCGCTGCGATGTAGACATGACCCGGATATATCATGATGGGTGATATATCCGATTGCTAAGAGCAATCAAATCGTGGCATGATCGTCTTAATAGTCTATTTGAATAAAGCAATCACCCTTAAATCGGTACAAAATTCGGTGAGTAGAAATCTACGTTTAGTACTAAAAAAATATATAGTTTTGGTTATTTATATAATAACTAATTATAAGAAGAATACAGATGCAAAATGATTTATTACATACATTATTTGCTTGTACAGATTGAATAAAGCAGCCACCCTTAAATCGATATATAAAAAATTTGGAGCTAGTAGAGAAATCTAAGTTTAGTATTAAAAAGACATATGTATATAATACCTACTAGTTATTTATAATCGAGAATACAATGTAAGGTTATTGTGTAAAATATTTGCTAGGATAGATTCGTTTTTTATTACTACACAATATAAATTTAAAAGGAAACACTGTAAAAACATATTATAAGCGAAAACATTAGATGTCATTTCTTCTCAAAATCACGCATTAAAACTTCTTTTGCATCCCTGTCATAGACGAAACAATATTCGAAGAATCTCTTGAATCATTGATTTTTCCACTAGTATGCCCAATTTCTTCACTTCCAGATAAGTTGCGGATTATCCAGGAGATATCTCCATTGTATTCTAGGAGATATCTTTTGGATAAAGTTATCTAGAGGTGAAGAAATTGGGCATAATAAGTTTAAACATTCCTTGTAAGATTATAACGACATCTATAATGTCAAAAATTATTATTGCATTTTTATACACAAAAGACGTTGTCGCACGGTTGGATGGAAAAGCGGCGGCGCGTGCACTCTAAAAATGAATTATATCAGAAACCGTGGTCTGGTTTAGTCTATATCTTGAACGTCGATTCCGCTAAGTGCATCATTGTCTGCCATTTTGGAGGAAGCGCCGGCGACACGTGCCACTTGTCTGCGGCGTTATCAGTTGGAACGTGGTAGCCCAAGCTTCTGGTAGCAGAAACCAGCCAGTCAGCCACTCGACCACGTCGGGACAGTTTTCGGCGGCACGATCGCACGCTCGTGTGCACGTCGTAATCGCGGCTCGACTCCTTCCGTATAATATCAACTTTTTACAGTCTTCTTTAAACAGCCGACAGGCCTTTAAAGAGATTAGACGACGACTTTGCCCACCGTTGCGCGAGAGGGCAGACGTTATCGCTCGTGTCTGCCACGTCGCTCATAAGTTTGTGCTCGAGGAACTAGGCTTTAGACTTTGTCGAAATCTGTAGTGTCAACTGACGTTGATCAAATTGCCTCACTTTCTAAATAAAAATATACACTTCTATCGAAAGGAGAGAACTTAATAATAATAAATGTTCTCTTTTGGAGAAAAAAATACTTGGAAAATTCGAGGATTTTCTCAGAGAATTTTTCTACAAAAAATTTTGATTAACACCTCGTTTAATTATTTATTATTAATATTACTCTCAGTATGTACCAAGTTATATATAATGTATCTGTCTGTTGTAATTTTCCACTTAATAATATAACTGTAATATGTTATATTGTGTGTGAAATTACAACTAAAACAGGCACGTTACATGCAATTCGGTATTTACTGAATACATTGATTATTCCTACAATCTAATCGGAGAAAGATTCTTCAAGTTTTGGTTTTACATAAATAATTTCTTAGGAGATTTTTAAACTTCTTTTATAACTTCCCCTATCGAATGATTGCTTTGAATATTGATTAACAAACTCGATTGGGAGAACGTCAAAATACTTGACTCAGAAATCCTTGTTTAACATATTTAATATTGATTAGATTAATGATTAAATCTAGTTATTTAACGAATTTTGAATCAAGAGATATATTATATGTTTCGTTATCAAAATATTGAAGTATCAAGAATTATAGAATTTTTTAGAATTTGCAATAAATATCATTTTCTCGCGTTGCTTGATGTTGTCTAGTCCATTTTTACTGAAAGTAGTCTAGAGAATTTTTACTGAAACTGTCAGGAAAAGCATACTGGGTAAGGTGACAGCAGTCGAACGCGACGGCTGCATCGATCGGTTCAGGCATGCGTGAAGAAAGCTTCACGACTTTGCGCGGTTTCCGCGTAAAGCCATGTACAGATTGGAACACGCACGCGCTAAGTCGACGCATCTCGATTCCATTACGTACAAAGCCACTGGAAATGCGCCGTTTATACGAAAATCATATTAATTTAATTATTTATGAGTACATATTTACATGGATATTTCTGGAGGCTTGGAGTATTTTTTGATAAAGAAAGGTTGAACTGAATTAACTTTTAATGGCAGTCCGTTTTTTCAAAGTAATAATTCTTAATGGACGAAAAATGATTGAAATCTAATTATTTAATATAAAATACTAAGAAGTAGGGGTACGTATTATGAAAGAAAGGCTTGAACGGAAGTTGATTATTTATTTTATAGCATTTCGTAGTAGCAGACTGCAATACGTCTCGCTTTTATAATTTATGGTAGCAATCTACGTCGCAATTTAAATTTTTGAAGATGAATATTCTTAATTTAGCTGATACTGAACGTGTCACAGTTTAGTTGGGACAGTAGCTGTACTAAAATTTACATAAGTCTTTTATTGGAACGTTCCGTATGTGTTCGGGGAAACGTGCGTGTACGCGATTGTGTGTATATCGCGAGCGTGTCTCGCAACTCCTGCTCGCAATTTCTAACGAAATCGCCGGTGGCCGCGAAGCAACGCTCATTTTAATACAAATTGTTTTGGCTCGAGCTATACGACACTGCCACATGTCGCAGGGGCAACGTCGCCGCGACCCTTGTCGTCATTACCAGCCCCTCCGCGAGTGAGCTCACTCGATCGCTAGCGTCATATGGCGAAACTCCGAAGCGAGCGTTTAGCGTGGATGGCGTTGTTTCACCTCGCGACAGGGGTTGCGGTCCAGCCCAGCAAAGTCGAACCTCCAATCGATTACTGTTTCCTACGACGATCATACGATGCGAAACAAGGTACCACTTTCAGTTCAAAGAAAAGCATTTCACGATCATAGATACGATATTAGCTTTGCAATTTTCTACAGTATTTTACCTTTTTATTGATACTCAGTTATTATTCTTTTTCAGCCTCCTAAGAATTTCTCCATCTTGAAGTAGTATCTGATATTTTCGATTATGTACAACTTTCTTTAGAGTTTATTCTAATAATAACGATTAATTAATTTTGCTTAAAAAAAAATTTGTTATAATAGTTTCAGAATAATTGTTGGACTTTTCGAATATATTTTTTAATATCTATACAAATTTAGTTTTGAATTCTTGATATCCCTTTTGAATGATCATTTGAGTGACATTTGAGTTATTTCTTTTAAAAAAAGGTATACTTCGGTAGATTTATAAGTGTTCTAACCCGTGTCGACAGTGTCAAAAGCATGTAGGAAGTGCGGGTCAGTACCGCGAGATATAGAGAGTAGTTCGCGAAGCCAGAAACGTTCGCCCTAGATTTTTCCAGGAGCCCATCAGCTCGGGCGAGCGTAGAGAGACGCGCGCGTGTAGGTATAAAGTTCCGTCGATAAACTCCCGTTCCTCGGCTTGCAACGGCGTGAGACGAGGAGATTTCAAAAGAGGGCGAAAGAAAGAAAGAAAGAAAGAGAGAGAAGGGCTTAGGGGTACGGGGGAAGGGGAGCGAAGGGAAGAAAGAGAGAAAGAGGGTGGCGAGGGAAGGTCGGAGTGCCTCATCAGGCTGATAACCCACGAGAAGCGCGTGTCGCCCACTCACGGTGATTGCTGCCACCAGGCTTGTCCCCCCATCCACCCTCCTCGTCCGTCCATTTCACCGATGGTTCATCGGTACCCCCACCGCGTTCTCCATACCCCCTCCTCGGGTTTGCCTTTTCTCCCACCGGGCTACGGTCCTGCCTCCTACCACCGGAGCTGCTGGTAACCGCTGGACCATGCCTCCGTATCACCTTCTGCTCCCGAGAACCCGGATCGTCCACCCACACGGACTGCTCGAGGTTCTCCCTCTTCCCTCATTGCCCGCTTCCGTTTCTGTCCTTGCTCCTTCGTTCTCCTCTCGTCCTCTCGAATTTTCTTCCCTTCCTTGCTGACGGTGCGGCGCGGCGCGGTGGAGAAGGACCGTGCGCGAGAGAGCAACGGGCGATCCATTCCATTCGATTAGATTACAATACGAGGAGCCGCTACTTCCCAGCATCCGCGCACTACCGTGATCCCAGCCACTAAATGCGACGTGGCGTAACGACACGGTGCGGCTTGCACGACCGCACTACTGCTAGCGATATCGCTGTCGCTACTACCACCGACGATGTCATTACTATTTACCATTTATCGCTCTCGGAACTCTTAAATTAATAAACCTATCTGATATCATCGAGATCGTTTATCATCAGAAGTGTTGCTATCATTAGAATTACTCACCGAAACAAAAAAAAAATAGAATATAGCCAGAAAGTATAATATTGAAGGGTGCAGTCATCTTAATGCTACAAATACTTCGAAGCATTTGATTGATGAATTAGAAGAAAAAAATGTTATACTGTAGCCTAAATCTTCAATTTCTCCATCATAGAAGATAAAATCAAATCATTGCAATGATAAAGAAATATAGTATCACACATGTCTGTATTTCTATCATCGTTCTATCATCATCACTATTAACACTTGTATTGTTAGTTATCATTACTATTATCATCAATTGCAGTACGACTACTTCATTATCACTGGCAACATTGTCGCTGTTAGACTTGCTAGCGATCTTGTCTATATGTCAATCCATTTAGTATCGTCGATATCATTGTCTATTCCACATTCAGGCTCGTTAATATTATCGCTACAACCATCGCCATCACTATAACTATCTCCGTGACTGTCATGCTGATGCTTTAGTCGCCGTTCCCACGAGGATCTTCCGCGTCGATCTGACGCAGTCGATCGTCGGTCACGGTTATATGGTCGCTGTTACTCTATTCACGTCTGTTACGTGAGCGCCGCCGTAGGACACAATTTATAGGAAATTACCACCCACTCCACCCTTTAATTGCTCGTCATAACGAAAATTGCTCCTAGTCGCGTGGTCTGTGATTAGCTTAAAGCATGCGTGCCCGCTACAATTTGCCACACGACTGTTCTTCCAGCTTTTTACCATCCGCGCTGTATTATCCAGATGACGTTCATTTGTAAATTGCGTTCTCGAATTTATTTATACAGCTATATAGGTATACGTATGGTTTCCAGATGATTACATTGAACGGTGCGTTATGGTGCAGTTAAACTTGCTTCATTATACGTGTATCATTCTCGACAATAATAATCTGCTGTTTTATTTGAATATTAATGTATATGTTGCCGCATATTATTACATCACCATCTTAAGATGAAAATAATTAAGAAATCTTATGCATTCAGATGAAACATTGGCTTGTAATTTACACTCAAAGATATTTGTCAATCTCTTTTTTTTAATTAAATAAAAAACAAAGAAAAAATTTCAATCTTTTTTTCTAATTTTCTAGATTCTAGATATATATATAGACTTGAGATAATGTTTGATGATTCAAAATTTTGAACATATATAAAGAAAATATATTACTGATATGAAAATAATTTTGTTGGACCATCGAAATAATTATATAGGAGACTCAAACTGGTTGCTAAAATGTCAAAATTTTTTTCAGCATGGCTTATCATGTTTAAGTTTCCCATGTAATTTTTTTGATGACCCAATAAAATTATTTTTAGATCTGCATCTAACTAAATTTTCAGATACTTCAAAAAATCATTCTATTTGTGTAAAATTAAAACGAAATTAAAAAATTTTACAAATTTGCATGAGCAAATATTTTTGAGCGATAGTGTATCTTGCATGTAATTAATATAATAAATTATTTCGATTCCCTTTAAATCACAAAATGACTTTAATACCAAATTGATTCAAGTTGTGTTCTCTCGACGTTTTCCAATACTGCGTTCTTTACGGGAAGTGTGGAATATACGGCGTTCGA
This sequence comes from Trachymyrmex cornetzi, assembly GCF_001594075.2. Classification (NCBI taxonomy): domain Eukaryota; kingdom Metazoa; phylum Arthropoda; class Insecta; order Hymenoptera; family Formicidae; genus Trachymyrmex; species Trachymyrmex cornetzi. The sequence goes on from NW_017296059.1 coordinate 3,515,721, forward strand.
TAAGGACGACGAGTTGCGATTTAGAGAAACGTGTAAGACGGCAAGAGGGCGAATACGAGAAGGGAGGAAACGTCGTTTCTTCGAAATTGGGATTTCCCTCGTCTGCACGTTGCCGCTCGCTGCAAGGCAACGTCGGTATCTGCACTTCGAACCTGAAAACGTAAGGGAGTTAAAACGCGATCCAATTTCTCAGGCCATTGAATGCGGCGACTGCCATCTGTCTAACGGGTGGCGTCGTGCTTTTTACAGGCGAACCGTGAAATGCGCAAACAGAAGGTCTGTGCCTCCTTTACATTTTAATCAAATCATTTCTCTATTATGCGCGTCGGCCGCTCTCTCGTCTTAAAGGATCTCGCGGGACTGAAGGGTTTAATCTCTCTTTCCTACTCTTTCCGTGTAATCGATTCGCGTTTTTTCCGCTCTCTGTTTTAACATCCCGCGACCGACCTTTAATACTCTTTTCCGAGCCTCCATTGTCACGCGGGAAAGAAATGAGCCGTGACGTTTCGTGGCTGGACTGCCACTTTGCTTTCTCTTCTTTTCCTACCTCTCTCTTTCTCTCTCTTTCTCTCTTACGCACACACATACACATACACATTCAGTACATTTCGAATGTAGAAATATTTAAAAAAATCATATTTAAAATTCAGTGAGATAATATACTTTCCAAATTTGTGAGGTTACTTTGCTATTTTGTTTCGAACTCTTGTTTAACAAATATATTTATCAATGAATGATTATGAAATTGTTTAAATTATGTTCTTAAAAAAAAAAATTAATGGAACTATTGAACTGTAATGTTAAAAATATTTGAGAATGGAATAGGTTGAAAATGGAAGAGTTAAGTTTACCAGTGGACCAAAATAAATCATGGCTCCTCAATTCCGCCGGGAAAAGGACAGGAGCAATAGAGCCGTGACGTTTCGTGTCAAGCATCCATATCATCTCCCTTATGTACTGAATCAATTTAATTTCGTTGCAAATTGCCGCAACCCTTTCGTTGCTCGATCGCCACGTAACGAACACGTACGTTTTCCAATCAGTTAATGACCGTTCAGAGGATCGATCGTTTCCCAGGAGAAAGCGCCGAAATGCGCCATCATAGTTTCACTGTAATTGCGGGACAGGAAATGAGAAATGCCTCAGAACGCGAGTAAGCATTCATTACGTAAAAGTATGCTAATTATTCGCGAGAGCGCCCGATGTATCATTGATTCTCCATCGGTTTGCATCATCTCTCAAGTTGTGTATTTACATTGAAATTGGAGAACATTTCCGTGAATAAGTCTTGGCATATTGCTCCGTAATGTGCCGGTATTATGTAAATTATTTCAACATCTATCGTATACGACGTCTATACTCGGATATAGCCACGAGATAGAGAAAAACATAGAGAATTTTATATAAAATTATGCCATAATCTTTTTGTTCAATTTCTAAATATAAAGGATAAAAAGTATCTGTGTATGAAAAGAACGATTTTGCTGGAAAATAATTTTGTTGGACATCAAAATATTTATAAATGAAATTCAAGCATGAGCATTGTTGCAAAAAATTTTGATATTCTAACAATTTAAGCGTCTTACTTAATTATTTGGTAGTCCAACAAAATTGTTTTTAGACTTGTGTCTACTTAAATTTTTAGATACTTCAACGAAACCATTTTTTTCATGTGTGCAATTAATAACAAGAAAAATATATTTATCTTAATTCTTGACAGAAACATGGCTATGAAAAAAATATATACTTATGTGTAAATATAATCTAATGATATTGATTAGTGATTAGAAAATATTCTTATCGCGTGACCTACGTTAGTCACATTAATGTTCAATATACATACAACACGGCTCGGAGATTTTTGATTGATATTACTACTCGCATCAGCAATTTATCAAGAATCGAGATAAGCTCGACAAATCGAGTAGGATATTGCGGGGAGGGAAGTAGAGCAGCGCCAAAGAGATCTGAAAATTTGACAAACGAGCAACCCGATGGTAACGGTGCATAACTACACACTTCGAGTCTCTTGCCGAACCCACTGACGTATGTACGCGGATTGATATATGCCCGTCCATAATAGCGATATGTATGAATTTTACACAATTGGCTGCTACGCATATACTCGATGGTGCCTGCGGAAGTAGTTTCAGCTTTGGTGCAAATTGTGGTCGGGATCATATTAAAACCACCAAGTGATATCGCGTTATTTTCTATAGCAACAAGATTCACAGTATCCAAACGGCAACGCGACTTCTAAAACGATAAGGATTGTATCTCGATATGCAAAGTAACAAAACAGCGTTGCATTTCACTACAAAAATTTCTTATATTTCTCTCTCTCTCTCTCTTTCGATTAAGACGGTTGAATGTGTATCATCGAGCACGCCTAATTTATAGTTCTAGTAGATAACAACGAATTTTTTCCAATGGGAAAATTCAAAAAGTTATCTCGAACATATTCTTTAAACATTTATTATTTGCATATTGTCTACAAGTATTAACGATTATTTGAGAAGCAGAATTTATTTGATCGTGATGCAATATGTTAAGAATATTCAAGTTGATCTGGCGCATATCCGTCATGATACTGATATCTCTTAGGAATATGTGTGGAGGGCTGGCAGGTCGTTTCCATCAATTTCGGGCACGCTGACACACACTTGACTGGCGTGTCCCCGGTACTCGACGGCGCCCGTCTCGACCTCGTCGTCGTCGTCGCTGTCGTCGTCGTCGTCGTCTTTCGAGCAGTCGACGCTAAAGTACATATACAGAGAGACGCTATACGCCCTGAAACACGCGAGCGAGCAAGGACGACAGGAGAAGAGTCGGAGAGAGGGACAACGGGGTGGCGAGAACGACGCGGAGTGGGCGAGGACGCGACGGGGTTCACACACAGGGGTGAAATACCGGGTTCCATCGGTCGCGGGGGTGGTGGATCGAGGTACGGGGGCAGCGTGCGCGGGAAGGGGTCGGCATAAGGGGGTCGATAAAGTAGCGATCGCGCAAGGGACTCAATTACACGCTCCGGCGCTCGTTCCCAACCAACCCCCGTCAACTCCGAACGTTTCCCCGACCGACCGCC
>NW_017296059.1:3518895-3524494 GCF_001594075.2 Trachymyrmex cornetzi
CTCTCTCTTTCTGTTTCTCTCTCCTTCCCGTCTCTCCAGGCTCCTCTGGGGATCACTAAAAGGACGACTCCACTCGACTCGAAGCGGGAAATCAGCCAGACAACCCGATGGCAACGCTGCTCCTGTCGCGAGCTCCTCGTGCTAGGTGCTTCCACCAATCTCCGGGGCAACCCTTCCCGCCGAACCCCGTCGCGCAACCCGAGGACCTCGCCTCACCCTCCATCGCCTTCTACTCGGCTCTTTCCGCCGCTCATCCTTCTCTTCCTTCCTTCCTTCCCTGCGCTCGCAACCCCGCACCGTCGCCAATCCAGCGTGGCTTAACTGGACCGCGTTCCTCGACGATTTAGATGGGTCTACTGATACACGCGAGTCGGAATAGAAGCCCGTATCGCGTACTTTTTGTATCCCTCCATCTCTCGGTTCCCTGCGGATCGTCTCCCTCTCGAGAATCGATCATCGACGATCGCGTCTTTAGCGCCTAAGTACTGACATAGAAAAGATGATGGCGATATCGAGTTAACGCGGCTTACACTCGTTATGCTACCTGAATGTTTTCATGACGCTGCGCGTTACGTTGCAGAATAAACTGTAGATGCGATACGTAACACGGTTAATACGTAACGTACCATCTGCCTCCGGTTCTTAAGGATTTAATCCCTTCGGCATGAGTGAGCGAATGCGACGGCGGAGAATACTAGTTACTATCTCAGCATGATCGCCGACGTTGACATTTGAAGAAATCCACCGGAGATGATCACATTTCTGACTTGCAAGTGCACGTTTGTACAACTTGCAGAGGAAATGACGTCGGAAAAGATATGTAAAGAAATAAGGAAGGAAAAGAAAGCTATTACCAGAACTGTAAATATCTCCATTGTTCTTTTGTTTGTGTAACGGTTTTGCGCATCACGGAAAGAATGGTTTCGCAGCATCTTCACCCAGAGAAAGGTTTCTTCGATTTAAAGAAACTTTCTTTGCTATACAGTTAAAGAAAAAATTTCTTTGATTTAAATGTCATTTCTTTGATTTGTACATAATTTCTTTAAATAAATTTTTTTATTTCATTTAAAAAAATAATGTTTAAATATAGCAAAGAAACATTTCTTTAAATCGAAGAAACCTTTCTCTGGATATAATTTAGTTGCATGAAAAAGATGATTTTGCAGAAGATAATCAAGAATTTTGCTAAATATAAATCTGAAAGTAATTTTGTTGATCCATCAAAATAATCCAACAAATTTGTTTTCATATTTGTATCTAGCTAAATTTTTAGATACTTTTGCAAAACTGTCCTTTCTATATATAGATACAAACTGGAAAATAATTGTATTGAATCATCAAAATGTGGGACACTGAAATATGACGTGCAATATTACAAAAAGTTTTAATATTCTAGTAGTTTGAGTGTCCTACATAATTTTGACCCAGCAAAATTATTTTCAGCTCTGTATTCAGCTATATAAATGTTTAGGTACTTTAATAAAATATAAAGTGTACATATAAAAATATAATTATTTGGGATAATGCAGTTAATTAATGATCTTCATCGATGGACTTCTTTTTTGTTGAGAATAAATACCGAGCGATTAGAAAGGATTTCGATAATTTGTTAATGATAAAATTATAGATGAAAAGTGCGTTTGTCTTCCATATATTCGTCAGTATAATCGCGTTTTCCATCCATCCATCCCACTTTTCTTCGCGCTCGAGGGCAATGCGAAATTCTCGACTCGAAAACGTTATTGCGCGGCGAGAGGGCGAGAGAGAATTGCAGAATCGTTCGAGTGTGGTAATCCCCGTGAAATTCTCAAGACCGACGTTTCCGCCAACGAATCGATCTGGCGGACAAGTCGACGGCAAGGAGAGGCACCGTATTACACGCCTCATCCTCCCCCTCCTCTTGCTCTTCACCGTTACCTCCACCACCTCCTTTTCCTCCTCTCACCTCCTGGTTTCTCTGCTTTCTCCGCCATCGCCATCGTAACGACTTCTTGCCATCTCGGCTGACTCTCGTCGCCGATTCTGCGATCCTGGATCTTCCTCGTGCAAGCTGCACACTTTGCGCCTGCTCTCAATTCCTCCGGGGTGGCTGAGACCTGGCAGATGGCAGCACCCTTATCGTTATCCTTCCACGCGCACTTTAACGGCGACAGGATGTTGGAGTATCATCCTGGGCGTTCGTATCTTTTGATGGAGCGATAGGCAGGTCTGACTCTGTCGACGAGCTGCGTGAATCGTCGTTTTTTTACGTCAAGCTGTTTAACCGTGGAACAAACGACCCCGGACCTGTCAAACCCATATGTTGGTTTTACTTCTTTTCCAAGAAGAGTTACGAGTCGTTATACGGGCAGATGAAAAAAAGTATTATTTGATTAGGAGGCATGTGTCGAAAATTATTGAGCTTTGCTAAATCATCAAATGAAATTTTGGTAGAAGATTAGAATTTTGATATATTAGAACTCTTTGATATATTGAGACACTCAATTTATGCCTCTTATCTCTGGTCCTTTCAATAATAATTGATATTTTAATTTTAACGAATATTATTTTAACTTAACGATGAAACAATTGGCTGAATAAACTTCTATAGTATTTCATAAACAATTGTAATTTACTTAATTTTTTTAAATAACATAAAATACTGTGTGTTATCGACGATCTCGCGATTCAATTCTGCCGCATGCATATTAGAGGACGATCGAAAGGCTTGCGTGTGTGCGGATCGCAATTCCGATCACTTAGCGTAGTTAGGCTTAAAAATTAATTATCTCCACTTCGGGATTCACGATGTGCGCGCTAATTAATTCAACCGGGTTCGTCTTTAACTCATACGAAGTTAGGGAACCGCCATTTGGATTATGGATGCCTACCCGGGAGCTTATTAATTACTCCCAGTTAGTCGGTTAGTCCATCATCCACCATCTCGCGTTTCTGATATTCCACCGGAAGTCAACGGAAATACATAGACGACTTATATCTGAAATACTGATAATATGTACTGTTTTATAAATTTACAGTCGTAATTTAACAAAGAAAGATATCCGATTTTTAATTTTGAAATATATCGTGCATTTTTCTTGGACACGGTTTTGTAACAGATCAAGGCATTGTTAAGAAAATTAAATTTAAATTTCCTGTTTTCAAAATGGATTTTAAGAATACATTTTTTAAAAAGAGATTTATCGAGACACATACAATATAATCGTATAATTTAATCATTAAATGCAATATTAAGTTCATTTACATAAATTGATTAATTTACACTGATTTGTACATAATTTTTGTTATTTTTTTATTTATCGACGATACTGTAAAATTGATCATACAAAATGACGATAAAAAATGAAAAATTAAATAAAATCAATAGAAAGAGAAAGAGAGAGGGAGGGGGGAGAGAGAGAGAGAGAGAGAGAGAGAGAGAGAGAGAGAGATTATTAAATCTAAATTACAACGAGAAATTATTAATAACTTTTCTTTAAAGAAATTTTTCAAAAGAGGATCAATACTTTGTAATAGTTAACGGAAATTATTAAGATAATATTGCCTATTCTCTGATTTTGCAAAATTGTTATGTCACATTTATTTCACTGTCATAATTATTTCATTTGACCCCATAGTTGCCGAGAGCAATTCTAAATTACCTCACGTACGTATTCCTTTTATTGAATGATTTTGTGTGCGGTTTATTCGCGTCTATTTATCATACACAGTTAATTGCCGGCTACCTTATGTTGAATAAGAAGTCTGTCATTAAGAAAATTTGCGGTTTGCTATTATCTCGTTCGTGACTGGCGCGCTTAGCTCGCATTTGGAAAGGACTGCTGGGAATTGATCGTTTCAATTACAGCGGCTGCATTAGCGTAATTGTTACGGCTCGTACAGTACAGAATTTCATCGAATATCACTTTACATATCGCCACGTATTTGTGTGTTGAATTGAATTCTTATTAAATATATAATTAGCATCGTTAGCAAGTTTTAAAATAAGTAGTATAATATTTTTTAAATTGTGTTTCTAAAAATATTTATATAAATATTTTACATATATATTATATTATATTATATAAATACACACACACACACACACACACACACACACACACACACCAGAGAAAGTACTCTAAAGCGTACTCTTACTTGAGTTAACGATCGAAAAATGAAAAATTTTGTGAATTAAAAAATTCTGTATTTTATCCAATTATGCCCAAACAATTAAACATTAATAAATTATAAGATTAGAATTAATTTTAAAATATCACATTAGAATTAGTCTTAAAACACCACATTAGAATTAATTTTAAAATACCACAATACTTTGAGTACAAGGATTCCACGATCGAATACGTGAAAGTCTCAATTGCTCGGACAATATATCGATCTCTTGGTGTAAGATCGAAACCAATCAAATTTGGCCTTTTTAGTTCGGGAGACTTTCACGGCAGAGTGATTGCGACACGCGCATCGCGTTACGAATCGTATTGCGGTATTATCCGCCGCGTTCCCTCTCATTGTGAGTTGAAACAATGAGATCGAGGAAATTGTCGTTTCCCACGATTAAGAACTTTGAAAATCTGTGTCTTTCTATCAGACTAAGTTAGTTACGTCCGATTCTGAGCAGAGAGATCGCTATTATTTCGATAATATTTGCTAATCTTTATATATAATTAAAAGAGATTATATATAAAACTTAATAGAGATGAAAAAAAAAATTAATTGTTTATTTATTTTATTTGTATTTTTAAGAATTATTTTGTATAATATTTTAATCTCTGTTTGATATGTAATATGTATAATTTTATAAAACTCTAAGGGCCGATTGGTCCACCTTTTGGTAAATTTTACCTGTGAGTTAAATCTGGTAATCCACGCATGTGATTGAGTAATCTTGCTATTTACCCAATAGGTGAAATTTACCGAAAGGTGGATGTAAAAGGCCAACTGGCTGTAAATGTTTAAAATTGTTTAAACTTACGATTAATTTTGTACACACTTTTGAATTACATCATTACATGATCTCTGTGAAATATTTTGTATTTTTATGTTTTATAGCATATTATCAATTCATATAATAAACCCATTACTTATTGGGTTTAAAAAATCGAATGAATTCATTGCTCTAAAGTTTATTAGATCGTGTAAATAAATCATGCTTGCATCTTTGATTATTCTCAATCACATTTTATTTTATGACACAAAATCAACCAGTCAGCCAGTCAACCACGAAATGCAAGAAACTGCAGTCGGTTGAATGCTCGCTCTTCTCGGATTTCCACGCGCGGAACTCGAAAAGAACAAAAACACGCAAAACCGGGTGGCAAAAATCGCAGGACGATTGCCCGCGAAGAGCTTCTCGGTGGTCGAGCAACGATGGCCGAGCAGTGGAAAGGCGGGAGACGAGAGAGCCGGAGGGGAGGGATGATTCAGTGGTGAAATATGTTAGGAGGTCGCCGTAATGCCTTTCTTTCTCCCCTTTTAAAAATCGAGTGTATGAAGCGAGGCGGACAATAATATTTCACATGCCGTGAGGCTAATTGAATGCTACCACGGTAGTTCTGGTTTTTAGCGGGCCTTCGGGAGTCCTCGAGTTCCCTGACGACTG
>NW_017296059.1:3524576-3530363 GCF_001594075.2 Trachymyrmex cornetzi
GAGCGAGGACAATAATTAACCGGTGCGGTTAGTTTACGTTGCCCCCCGTGGTTCCCGGAGGTCCGGTATACCTCGAAGACAGAGATTCCCAACTTGGTTCAATACTTACTTTGGCTCAAATTCTATGTGTGTGCATGTACTATTTTACTATTAATAATTTCAATAAAAATATATCTCTAATTATTAAAAGAAATTAATTAAAAAGAGAAAAGCAAATTTAATTGAAAAATATTGTATTTATTTATGAGTGTAAAAATGAATACTTGTAAAGATTGTGGCACATAAATTATAACGATAATACGATTAAAAGAAATTGGGAAGAAGGCAAATAAAATTAATGATAATGCTAAAGCATAAAAATATGACGTCACGCAAGTTGGGAATACCTGGGCCTAAGGCTCACGGTTTGAGATTCATAAATATGGCTGTCCGGAGGTGTAGCGAGTGAGGGGTCACACCTTCTTATAATTATTAACACGACAAATGAGCCAACCTGTAGGTTGTATACAAAAGTCGATTCGATACGACGATTCGTTTCGCTCGTTTCTCGATCGTTGGATTAAATTTGCCCCGATTCGGTCTCGAATTTGGGCAATATTTTCCTCTTTTCCTCTTGCACCGGCTATTAACAATCCTCAACAGGTCCTGTATAAGTCTTTTATCTTTTTTTGACTGCCACATGCTAAAAGGATATAAAAATATTCACTCTCGTGGATCCACAGCGGCTTCTTCGTGAGCATAATTAATTTCTCCATCAGCCATAACTTTTAATTAATTTGTCATATTTTATGTGTTTCGAAGAGGGCCAGTATTGCTAGACGGACCTTTACATACATAAGTATCGTTTTTAGAATATTTATTATCCCTGTTAATTTATTACAGTAATTAATTTTAAATGTGTCTTATTAGAATATAGATTGATCCGACAATCTGTATTTTCTTTCAATTAAGCTTATTTTATAAATTGATTATTTCGTCAAATAGAATTAGAAGTATAGAATCAGAAATTTCCAGAAACAGCAGAAAAGGATTAAGACCTTTAGTCGTTAAGATGAAAATTGCTGGCTGTTAAGATTTATATCGAAAGAATTAGACGGTATCTCGTCAATGTATTTTTAGTGTCCGTCTACTACTTAGGTTACGTATAAATCGATAGACTATATCCAATAAAAACCGCTCAACCCATATCTTCTTCGGTAGAGAGGCCGCGTCCTCTCTTCATTGATTGATTTGTGGCCAGCGAAGTATGGGCGTGGCCGGGGTTTTTCGGGTGATAAATACCAACGCGAGATTTTCATCTCTCCGCGCCCGAAGACACCTGCTGCCTGAAACCTTTTCACACACTGTCCCTGACCCCGGGGCCCGATGATTCCCGAGGAGAATCTTCTCTTTCTCCCGCCATTCCCCCCTTTTTGATCCGCGGTCTTTTTTTTTTTCAGGATCCGTCGGAGGTGTCACGCCACGTCCACGAAGGTAGATCGTAATCGGGCGCAGTCGAAACGCAATCGAAGAATTGATTGGTGAAATGGATGGCCCGCGACGGGCAATATATTTTCTATCATAAATTCCGTCGCCGAGACAATCATCTTTTTCCTAGAAGGGATAATCGTGTGGATGTGTCCTTAATCCGGCATTATACTATGCATTCAAATGAAATGTACATCCCGCCTTTAAGTATCTCCAGTTCTTGAATTAACGTTATTTATTATAGGAAGTCACATATTTACTAAAATCGATTATTTTGTAGATACATTATAAGCGCATGTTTAAAAATTGGATCAACGTCAAATTACATGAAGTACCATATTTACTTTAAAAAATATAGGTATGGATTTAACACCATGAATTTTAAATCACGGTGTTAAATCCACACCTATGGTGTTAAAAATTTACCTGGATTGGTGTTTATATCAACACTTTACGGTGAGAATTATGCCACTCGGTGCTAAATCCTTACCTGTATTTTTTAGAGTGTTGAGAAATTAATTGTAACGCCGAAAATTATACATCTCATGTCAGACCATACTTTTTTGCAACATTAGTTTTGCATATTCCTAAAATAATTTCTCATCAAGTTGGACAAAAAAATATCCTAATAAAATATCACACTTTTTAGAAATATTCTTAGAATATCTTCAGCTTCAGAGAAGCTGTCTAAATATTCTTGTTCTCAGGAAATATTTCCAAAATATTCCAAGAATGCTTTCAGAACGTTCTTCATTCACAGAGAGAACCTCTGAAGAATATTTTCATTTCACATCACTTTGCTCGAATAGATATGGGCTCCGAGTGCAAAGGGCTGACAATGTCCTCCTTAGAAACACGCGATCGCCGACTCTTTCTTACATGAATGATCGTTATTGCCTCGACGCGGCAATCGGGCGATAATTTTCGTCTTCATAACGGATTCGATGACGCGATTGCCCTGTAGCTCCTTGGATGTGCGTCGCGAAATTCCACTCGTACCGCCACGTGTTTTTTCTTTTTTTTTTATTTTTTTTTTATTTATCGCGCTACTCATCTCTCCGAAATTGTTGATACTTAAATGCGGCCGCTATCGGCTCTCCTCGCGCGGAATAAGTAATAGTTATTGCCGCAGCACGAAAGCGGTGACGATAACTTTCCTCTCCGGCGTTCGCGATGAAACGGAGGTGCCGTTGGGTCCAAGAGAGGAAGGTTCTCCTCCTTTACCAGAGATTCCACGTCGTTCACCTCTATTTTCGCATCGTGCGTCTCTTTTCCGTCCGGCCTTTTATTTCTCATTCATCGCGACCGAACGGGCCGATTATAATTGTAAATGCTACCATAAACCAGACCTAACGCCGGCGCGAGGTGAAATGAATTGGCACGTTGGGGTTAAGCTCCGTGCGGAATCCGCGGGGGGCCCGTATGATGAGCGTAGGGCCCCGGCGAGTGTTGTGAATGGCCCCGAAGAATAACGTCCGAGGCTCCTCGGGCTTCTCGGGCCATTAACTTGCGCGCGGCACTAAATCATCGTTGCTGTCATCATCCTCGTTATCTACCGCCCCCGCCGACAATTCTTACCACTAGCTATTTGTATTATCGTCATCATTTCACAGCTCGTTGATCGGCCTGCGGAACGAAGGATCGATCGATCGATCGATCGATCGATCGATCGATCGAGCGAGCGAGCGAGCGAGCGAGTGTACGCGGGGTCAGGTGAACTTAATAAGTTAGGACGGCGCCTCTCGATATATCTCTCGGAATGGAGATCGATCGGCTAACGACGTTAATTAGCTCAATGAATATCGGCCTGTTTCGTAATTTTCAGCTTTTTGATCGTTTAACACCTCGCTATCGTCCTTTTTATTCATGTGTGTCTTTATAAATATGTATGTATATTCATTTACACATTTTAATTTTATATGATGTTTAAGATATCGTATTATATTTATTTACATTATTTACAAGATAATATCTATTATATAATACAAGATATTATCTATTATAGCACGATGTGGCACAATCTTAAACGTCGTAACTTAAAACTTTATTAAAATATAAAAAAGAAAATTTATGCGACAAGGAGACAAGTGGCGGAGTTGATTAGAAGAATGGCAAATATATGATTATGACATTAAACGGTGACACGCGTACGAGAAGCTTCGGTTACTTCATCATAATATATATATGCAACGTAGCCTTAATTTATGTCAACGAGACAGTTAAATTACTCGACGCTGTTTTAATGACATCAACGGTATCCCATCGTCTGCTGCAGTTCTCTCATAGACAATAAATTTATTTTAATGTCTGATAAACGAAGTTTGTCGACAACGCGAATAAAGGAATCATTATATTTTGATTCGGCGTTAAAGCTGTGTATTTAAATTTAAAGGAAAAATTGAATCTACTGTCTGTCATTGTTACAACACTAATAAAATAGAATTAATCTTTTACAATATAAAGTAATAAGAAAAATATGTGCGAAAGTCACATCTAAGTGATTTAAAGTACGCATTAATAAAAAATAATTTTTTAATACTATTTTGTTCAATTTGATTTAAGTTTGTGATATTTAAGGAAAGAGAGAATTAAATATAATCTTATATTTTTTTTTGACGTAACTGAATAACCTCGGGAATAAATAATTAACTCTTTAACCTTCAACTACACTGATGGGGTACAAACGCTTACACAATTTCGTAATTATTTCACGCGTGGCACAAGACGTTGTCACGCCTCCGCGTATTCTTAGTGTCGGTTCGTATCTCACGCTAGGAGGACGCGCGCAACAGACACGTGCTTATAAACAGAAATATTGTTTGTTTGGAGTACGTTTATACCTCGCGGGTGATGTTACGTAAGTTTTTTGTTTTTAGTAGTTTTATCCATCATGAATCGCAATATATTTAAGGAATAGGTTATTCAAACACTACCGATTCAGAATAATATGTCAGTTGTGTGATGAATAGAGATAGACTGTAATTTATAACCAAATGTGTAACGTATGTTCTTACTAAAGACAAAACAGATTATTTTTTAGCTTTTCAAAGTTGATTGAGATTTTCTTTTCTTTATAGATTTTGTCAATAAGTATTTACTACAGTAAAGTTCATTAGTAGACTGATTGAAATAAGACTGAATTATAATCTAAGATTACTGTTATTGCCAAAAAAAGATAGGTATCCTTAAGTTAACCTTGTCGAAAGTTAGAAGAAAATCTTTATTTTTGTTATTTAGAGTTCTATAAACTTGATTTTCTATTATGTTTGTAATAAATGATTATTTTTCAGTTTCAGAATATTTATTTATTATATCAGACCAAACAAACATCAACTTTTTAAATTGCATTTCAGTTAAAACTCTAAAATTTGGGGTACAAAACAACCCCACGGATGTAATTGTGTTGGCCAGATTTTACCGGTGAAGTTGAGGGTTAAGAATATCTGAATTTTTTTTCTGTTATTTTATAGTGTTTCATAGCAATTCTTTGCGACTTTGTAATATTCATACACTGAGAAAAAAATGTTGATTCAATTAAAGTCTATATTATGGGCTGTCACTAACATAAGTGATTAATTCATGTATATTTTTATTGACATAAAGGCCTTGATTATTGAAATAATAAGTTATGCCTTTATGTCAATAAAAATATACATGAATTAAATACTTATGCTAGTAAGAGCCCGAAATATAGACCTTAATTGAATCAACAGCATTTTTTTCTCAGTGTACAGACTAAAAATAAAGGTCGAAACATCTACAATTTACTTCTATATCACTTATGCAATAAATGCGTTCATGTACATGATCAACAATTAGTGTCGACTCTTTTTGGCGTCAGTTTCATGATTTACATTCTACAGATCTAAATTTATTTATATTGTTACAATATCTATTTTATTGTTATAACAAATTACTCCTGTCGGATATTTTTTATTCGATTTTAGTACCATACATACCGAATGAACACGGTTAGAAAGTTAAACGAGAAACGACAGCGATATCGCTGTCAGAGAGGGTCGTGGGGTCCTCTCTCTTCGCCGTTCATCGTTTCGCACGATCGCGTCACGTCCGGCCGATTCGCGATGTCCGGTCAGCGTGATCGCGTCGTTGAGCGCTGGATGGATATAAGCGGGGGGCCAAGGAAGCTAGTCCCCGCGAGAGGAGCTGGCCCCGCTCCCGCGCAACTATAAGTATGTATATTCCTCCGCGGGGGGTACGTCACTGTCCCCCGGTGTTGGCCACGCAAGGTTAGTCCACTTCTTCTCCATCTTATCGAATCTCTCTCTCTCTCTCTCTCTCTCTCTCTCTCTGTCTATC
>NW_017296059.1:3530427-3554867 GCF_001594075.2 Trachymyrmex cornetzi
CCCCCCCCCCCCCGCGCGTACCCCCGGCTCTTTCTTTAAAGTCTTTTTCTCTCTTTCTCTCTCACTCTTCCTTCTCGTCCTCTCACCTTTACCGCGTGCCCCGGACCCCTTTCCCTTCGCGTTCATTCGTACCGTGCATTCGTTGCAGACCTCTTCGAGGCTTCAAGCGTCCTGACACTCTCGTATACCGGTGGTATCATCGTAGTTGGCTGCAGCCTTTAAGCTTTTATCCCTCTCCAACCGGGGGAGAAGATAACATCGGCTCGCCTCACGGGTCTCCTCTTCTCTTCTCTTCTCTTCTCTTCTCTCGGACTCGCTAGCACTTAGAATAAGAGAGGAGAGACCCCACTGAGCGAGGCACCGCGGTGGGTATTCCGGGTACAACCTGCCACTCGTCAGCCCACCCTCGTGCGTGCGTGTGCGTGTACACGTGTACACATCTCCGCGGCGCGCCGGAGCTACCAGCGGCTCGCGAGCGCGATGAGGGCGAAGGAGGGATCTGTGTTGGGGACGAAGGGGAAAGGGAGGGTGGATTGCTGAACCGAATGCACTGATCCACGGATCCGATAGCGGCTACGGGAGAAAAAAAAATGACAGGACGTTACCTTGAAGAGAGCCTGACGTATTCTAATAGGCCGGAGCTTTCGCGCCGGCACACCCGGGGATACCGATTCCTTCCTTTTCTCTTTTCTCTTTTTCTTTGATAAATTGAAAGGTGTGAGGAGGTGGGAGGACCGAGGAAGAGACTGCTCTTTTCATCAGGACCTCGGTATCCGTTACGACGCGGGGCATCCCGGTTTCCTCGCGATCGTGTATATAGTAGGTATCAGACAGAAGGCAGGGTCTCTCTCTCTCTCTCTCTCTCTCTCCATGTAAATGTATGATACGCGTATCTATATCCAGAAGCGTCTGTCTACAGGAACTTAGCTATAAAATATTCTTTACATCGTCATTTGAAACTTAGCTACCGGAGAGAAAATATCTTTTACATCAAAATAGATTGCGGTAGATCTCGATAAATCGCGACAGTCGAGTCTGGACGTCGGCGTGATCTCACGGTCAATTACTCTAACGGTGACGTATTTCTCTCTCTTTCCCTCTTCTTTCTTTCTTAGATATTACACTATTGAGTTCTGGAATAGTATTTCTTCTGAAACATGCAATATCGCTTCTTTCAATTTTTTTAAGCGTAAACTTCATGGATCGTCTTCTTAATCGTCAATTTTTGACTGCTAATTATTCTTAAATCTTTAAAATAATGTAATGATAATACGTTTATTTCTTGCTTGATTAACTGTATAAGTTATATGACTGTTTACTTTTTTATATAATTATGAAGACCTTAAATGCACAAGTTACAAAAATACTGTAAATTTTTAAGTCCTCAGAGCGCGAAATAAATTTAATTCTCTCTCTTTCTTTCTCTCTCCACGGAACTATTGTTAATACGATCGTCTTGGGCGGTGTTGGCGGATTCTCGCGTCAAACAATGAACCCACCGGACACGGACGGAATTTGCCTCTCTGTGCCGTAACGGCGAGAAGCGGAGTGCGCGATACAGTGCGCAGATAGCGTGGCCAGAAAAAGGCCCTCCTTTCTGAGAAGGCTGACGCGCTCTGATAAGCCAACGTACCGAGATTATACACGCTAGCGCCACCCGGTCGATGACTACGCTGATAATGATGTTGATGATCCCTAGGTTCGCGTAGGATTTTATCTAATGGCACGAAGATGCCACGTTTCAGCGTCAGCAGCGATCATGGGAACGAACATGCGATCGCTAATGAGATAGGACGGTCAGCGGGACGTTCCTTACACCGGTTGTATGCAGAACCGAGTCGAGGCTCGTTTATGCCACTTGGAATAGCGACTTCCGAAACGTCGACGAAATACCGATCGATATAGACACTTTGAATTCAAACCTAGTTTTGCGCGCGATATATCAATAAAAAAGTTATTTCATATTTCAAAATAATAGTAGGTATAAAATAATAGTTTAGGAATGTAATATCGTTCAGTTATCGCAACAACGATGTAACTACAAAATTGTTCATTTTTTTTATTACTTGCAGGAAAAGAATGGAAAAAAGGAAAAATATACTTTACAAGAACATATTTTTTTACACTCAGTTATTAAATTGAAATTGTACTCTAAAATTAATATATTACCAAATTTTAATTATTCAAAATATTCAAATTTATTTAAAAATTATGAGCTTTTTCATCATGATGTCGTTGTAGCAAACAAGCGATTTGATCAAATTTTAGTATACCGTGTTGTAGAAAATTGCTCCGAAAATTGGTTGATACCGAGTGCCACTAAATCTATACCTATTGTGATGTAAAGTTGTTCCCGCCGTAACGATTCTACATCCAATCGTATTACTATTACCATTATCGCTATAAATTACTGTTTATTCAGATTCCATAAATTTCATAACCACGAGAAAGAGAGGAAGGGAGAAATTAAAGAGTCACGCGAGGATTTAAATTTTAAATACATGGACGTCGCATTCGGAGCGGGACAGATAACGGCCGGTGCGCGGCGCGGCGTTAGTATTACCTCGCTATTCAAAAGACGGACGCTGCAACACGGTAGCGAACTCTCCAACTCTCTGTCTCTCATCCTCGGAGAGATCGGGGAACATAAATCTCTCGGCGTGCTTAAAATATGTTGCGAGGTGAGGCGATTTTTTCCCTGGCCGAGAGAGCCAACCAGCAGCGACGCACCGCGCCGCGCCACGCCATGCCGGAGTCATCGGGTGCGTCACGGATCCCGTGACAATAAAATAGATAGCGGGCAGTTATGTGTGTGATCTACCCTATATGAGGCCTGCTCTTCATCCGTTTATACAGAGCTAACAAGATGTTTCACGGATCACCGTAGTGCCGAGGGATCGGATATGCTTTGGAGGTCTCTCGGCCGGATTTCAACTCGGCCGGACGCTGACGAGCGAGGCGGACTGGAACTACGCATACATTAAACGCTACATTTCGATGTTCTCCGGTCTGCACAGCAGGACTCATGGAAAAGTCACATTTGCGTTCTTAACATTTCGTTTCGTTTTGGCGGATTGTCTTAATATCTTCAGTTGTGGAATGTTCAAACTTACTAAAACGATGATAAACTTCTGAACATGTCTGTGCCGTGAAAATAAAAGATCAATGCTTTCTTTGTTCGTGTGAAGAGTAAGAGGTTGATTAGGGATTTACTTTGTAAAACCGAATTCTTTTAGACATCGACACTGACTATTGAGAATGGACCATCGAGTCGATATAATAATATGCCCTACCATAAAATTATTTACTAATTCCGAGTTTTGTAAATATCATCTTTTATGTTTAAATTTTTCCCTTCATTCTAATTCTATTATATTATTCTTTTTATAAGCGGAAAGAACGATTTTGTTGAAAGATTTGCTAAATACAGGTCTGAAAATCTTTATGTTGGAAATTAAAAAAATAATGAGCAATACTGCAAAAAATTTTTATGCTAGCAACTTGTTTGAACTTGTTTCCAACAAAATTATTTTGATAATCCAAAATCATTCTTCCTGTGTATATATAGAATGCAAAATTTTGAACCATCAAACACTATTTTATTGACTTTATTTTAATCAAACATAAGGCTGTGTTTGCTTTGAACGCTCACGTGCTTTAAGTGTTTAATCATCGTTCTATTTTTATCATTCATTAGACGTAAAATAATAATAGAAACACTGAAAACGTTGAAAGAATCCAAATCGAACGCAGTCTAAATTTATAGATATTATCTAGAAAAGTAGGAAAGAAGAATGAAACTTGCTATTCCTCTTTTAATTAAGAAAGATAAAGTGGACAAGTATTTTTGAACAAGTGTATACGATTCAACTTTCGTTTAATGTAAAAAAATTAGATAGATAGTTTAAACTTTAAACTACAATAAGACGACTCGCGATCCCGTTCATTCATTAATAAAACTCTGATCAAACCGATCATTCGTTTTATTTGTACGACTCGAGAGGCTTAAACAAAAAAATTATATCCTTTCACGGAGAGAGGAGCCTGTGCCTACTTTTTGAACTGAACGAGAAGGATTCGTCGTGTCATCGTTTGTCAGCGATCTGGCGAAGAAGCGGCCGTTCCTCCTCGAGCGGACGTTAATGTTGTTTTCAGCGCTACTGTATAATCGTCGCTGGCCATTGTCGTGCTCACGAGATGTGTTTTCCGGGGCCCGGTCGCGACCACAGGTCGAGGGTGTTCTCGATATTTGAAGAGGAGACCGTCGGTAACTCGAGTGGATCCGAAACACTCACGCTGCCGTTTAGAGCCACGAGAGCAAGAGCGGCTTCTCGAGTGGCTGCCGCGCAATGAAAACACTAATTCCAGCCGCTCGCCTCCCTGGAAGCATCCTGAATAAGATTAGGCGATTCGGTTCTTCCACGCGAGCCTCGTTGTAGGCGGAGGAGAAATTAATCCACCGCACGAGAAATGATAAAACCCATTCCGGAAAAATCTCTCCTGATACATTCAACGTGCACGTGACGTGTATTTATGTATTCTTTTTTTTCTGTTCCTTGAATAATGGAGAGGCTATATGGGGATAATAAAAAACAATTTCTAAAAATGGTGAGAAGCATCAAAGAAAATTATAATAATTCATTTTAATAATTAAGTATATGAAGAATAGCTACAATTTATTAACTTTTTATTAAATATATTTTTCGTTTGCAGTTTCTCTTTTAGATTTAAAAATATTAAAAATTGAAATGATATTTTGTGTCTCTTTTTAACTTTTTATAATAATTTTATAGTAATTTCCTAATATTTTACAAATTTTTTAACAATAATTGTCTCTAGAAAACACACAAATTAAATAATTTTTCATATATTTGATATATAATTTTTTTATATACATATTTAAGGATCTCCTTTTTATTATATTTCTATCATATCTCCACCGTAAGGACATTTTTTTTGTTTGTATAGCCAAAATTTTTAAATTTCGTATAATTCTATATATATTATCTATCGCAGTAAATATTTTCTTAATAAAGCGTGCGACGTGTATGATAATGAACGAATGTGGCAATTGTCCAAGCGAAAACACTAATACGACTCAGTGAAGGCACATAAGCGTGGCCGTTGAAACCTCATGAAAGAGGACGGTCGAATTCGTCGCTCTTGAGAGCAGGAGGGATCCGTTCGAGCATGATTTGTGTCTCGAGGATGCCCGAGAAGAGCAAAACGAGTTCCTCGGGGGCCCGAGGAGAGCGAGGTTGTTTTAAAAGGGTTGCCAACGCGGTAACGTAGGTGTGTGCCAGATCGTAACAAAACGCTTGCGATGCTTGACAAATCTCTTCGGAGAAATTATCGAACGAGAGTCAAAAGTTTCGTTTCGGATATAAATATGAAGCAGGACTTTTGAGGAAGGCTTGACAGCGGAGCGTCGGATTTGACGGCGAACAATCTGACGGGTTGAACCGAGATCGGAGCGTGTCGTCTACTAATTTTAGGTCCCGAATATTATTTTAGGTCCCGTAACATGAATATTCATTTCTTTTTCTTGCTTCTCGACGACAGCTATTATAGCCACTTAGGCCTATAATCGAAACGTTCCGACATGCCCGCCAACATCTCTTCGCTTCTACATTCAGTAAGAGGGAATAATAGGGGATTATACCTCTCTCTTCTCTAGAAGTAGAATAGCTGAAAGGAACTTTATATAAAACCATTCCACGATTCATACAATTTCGTTTTGCGTGCGTTTAAATTGACTTTTTATTTTATTATGTCGCTTATTTGCTGCGCTAACATAATTTAAGAACCAAAGATTTCCAAAAAATAAGTTTCAATTATTTGAATCATTAAAATTTTGATTTCGACATGAAATTTTAGCACAATGACTTGTAGAGGAATAAATGTACCTATATTTTTGTTTTATATTTCCGTTTTCTGTAAACAAATGAGTGATATACAGGGTGTTCCCAAAAGGTGATACCAAATTTTAGGGGTATGTAGTACTCGTTAAAACAAACCAAAAAGTCTTAATGAACAGTACTCCGAAAACCTTTTATTTCTGAGTTGCGAAGCATTTTCTTCTGTGAAAAATAGAAAATAAATTAAATCTACAATAAATGTTCAATGTGCCTTCGGCTCATGTCAATGCACAATTCGGTACATGTTTCGCCATTGGAGGTCAAAGAGATTCCAGGTTTATTTCATATTTGTTGACAACAGTTTCCAAGTCTCTTAGTCAGTTCATTCACGGACGCCCGTATGTGACCACCTAATTACGCAGGAGTTGTTGTATTCAACTTTGGATTGTGGACCGTGTCTAGTTTTGTGTTATCTGAAAAATGGCTAATTTTTACACAAATTCTGAAATGACGGATATTCATTTTATGTATGGTAGAGCAAAGGGCAATGCTTCAAAAGCATTGTAGATATATAATAATTATTATAGTTTTTAAAACGTACGATATATTTAACAAATTTTAATTTAAGTTTCTATGGGATATTTTTTGATACGCACAGAAACTTCTCTCAGAGCGTGCGTTCCGAAGCAATCGCATCGGTTGCAACTTTTCTCCGTGTCCCATGCGAGTCTCGACTCACAAATTGAATCGAGGGCGAGCTGCGGTTCGGGCCGCGTTTAATCCGGCGTTTGTCTTCCTATCCCTTGATCGCAGCGCGGCGCGGCGCAATTTCTGATACGTTACGTGGCGGCGCGTACGTGATGGTTCACCCGGTATGCAGGCAATAATTCTGGCGTTATATCACCTATCGGCCTAAGTATTAGGCGGCGGCCGATATAATGACGTATCTAAGGCGAAATGGGAGGGCACAGAGACGCCGCGGGAACCCACGTTATTACATGCTATTGGGAACTAATTTGAATCAATTTACTTTAGGTGGCCTCTCAGCGCGTTTTCTTAACTCGGGCCTCGCGTTTAGCGCGGACGTGCTGGCGGTGCTGCGATCCGCTTCAAAGGCCGGGCTGCAAATCGACCTATAAATACAATACGCGAGGCGAGGAAGTCGCCACTATTCGAATGCGCAAAAAAGTAGGTAATACTTTAAGAAAAATGTCACGTAAATTAAAATCGATACTTATAGGTTTTTATCCCAGTCGATATCTATTCTTATTTTAAGACTGCTTTAAGTTATGTCTTTACATGCTAATATTTTAGATGCTCTGTGATTGACATCTTAAGATTGTATTTAAGACTGTCTTAAATATAAAACTATGAATACCAGCCTAAATGAATAAAAAGAAAATTATTTTTTAAATTTGAAAGTTTCATTTGGATATTTAAATAAATAAATGGTATTAAACACGTTATTAGATAATCAAAGATTGAAAATTAAATACAAAAAAGTAAAGTTACACTGAAAAAAAAAATTATGTTATATTAACATGATCATTTTAATTGAAAATAATTTTGTTAATTCAATAACACTATTAATGACACAAAAATATTGAAATAAAATCTTATTAAAATAAGAGCATGACACATTTGTTTCATTAATAATATTTTTGAATTAATAAAATTATTTCCAATTAAAATAATGCTGTTGATATTATATATATATTTTTCAATATATGCATTAAGTCAAAAGATTTAAGACTGAAAATTTAGAATCTTGAGATTTCCAAGATGCGAAAGATGTACAAGTATTTAAAAAATAACAGATTAAATGTAAAAAAAATGATCGCGTGTAAATGACTTGCAATTATATATCTCTTCTTTGATAAATTTTTTTAAAACTAATTTACTTTTTAAATCTTTTATCACAACTTAATAATGATTTTTTGTTCGTAAGCGGAACCTTAACTCTCGAAAGTAAGGACTCGGAATCATTGTAAATTCCATTTAAGGGGTGCTACAATCGAAACGACCGTGAGATAGAACTTGCTTTAGGAACGAATGGAGTGACGGAGTGTCATAAAGTTTCGATTCTGCACGCACGTCGATCCGATCTCTAATCCGTGGATTAGAGCGCCGTCGCGCGCTCGAGAAAAAAATCGCCAGAGTGATTTCATTAAATTCGTTACGACTCCCCCCCCCCCTCTCTCTCTCTCTCTCTTCGTCGCGCTCCTACCGAATCGTAAATCCCACGATCGGAAGATTTACTACCGTTAAATCGGGATTTCTATTGCGTCGGCCGACTTGCGGCACGCTCACTCGGTATATACCTGTCAATGTGCACGCGACCGCGCATGCATACGGAGATAGTTGCGAAAGTCATTTACGTGCGGTTGTCCTCTCACATTTATTCTATTATTTCTTGAACACTTGCATATCTTAGACATCTTGGAAATCTCAGTATTCTAAATTTCCAGAATTTTTAATATTTTCAAGTCTTTGAATCTTGATACAAGCTTTATAGTTTTACTTTCTTATAATTTAATTTTCAAACTTTGGAAATATTCAACCTGCAGG
The DNA here is from genome assembly GCF_001594075.2 of Trachymyrmex cornetzi. Lineage (NCBI taxonomy): Eukaryota > Metazoa > Arthropoda > Insecta > Hymenoptera > Formicidae > Trachymyrmex > Trachymyrmex cornetzi. The sequence goes on from NW_017296059.1 coordinate 3,538,854, forward strand.
TTGGATTCTTGCGGTTCTTATTAAGTATAAATGTTACAATGTTTGAATCTTGGAATTCTTACTGAGACTGAAATATTTTTAGCTCTTTTATAGATAGTTAAATCCTTAGCGTTACATATATTATTTCGATGTCTGCGATATAAAAAAAAAAGATATATATATATGTATATATATGTATTAGAAGTCTTGGTATATTTAGCGAGATGGAATACGATCTTAGAGTATAATAAAACGATGTAGGATGAGTCAATAGTAGTCAAGGGGTGCGCGCGAACCACCCTCTGTTCACAGTTAAATTCTCCACGGAGATTGCGATCAGAGACAAATTCACCCCTCTTGCGATCTCTGCAGCCGTAAATCACGGATTAAAGCGGACGCGTATAATTCGCAGCAGTTTTAATCGTAAACAGTTTAATCTCAGCCGCGAGTCTAAATCGGCCACGTCAAAACAAGAAATCCTTCACGCTCGTTTCTGAACCCTCGGTGCGTAGAAGTGTGTTTTTTTTCACGGATTAACATTTGGAGCCTTCGTTAAGAACGTGGTAATATAGATGATACCCAAATAATTGTTAATGTCGCTTCATGTAGTTACGGAATTAAGTTTCATTTTTTTACAAAATATTGATGTCATAATTGTATATTGAATTGCTCTTGTACTCTTTTTGATTTTAATATGTTATTCATACAAGATACGTAATATATATAAAAAGGTGGAAAAATTTAGAAATAAATAAAAAAGTATAAAGTGCGTAGTAAAAAATATTTTGAAAATTGTTAAAATTATTTAAATTATATTGTATTTATTCTTATTTAATTTACGTGATATCGTCATAATCACTGCAATAAAATCACTCTTAAAACAATACAATAAAGAATAAAAATTTTAGAACTTTTTTTATTTTGACTGGTCGTGTTAGTGGTATCTGATGAAAGATCTATATTAAAATCGCTGAAATGTGTTCTCACTTAATAATGTACTTCCATAAATTTGGCTTATTATTTAATGTACTGTGAATTAAAAAATGTTAAGAAATGCTGTATCAGGCAAATGTTTAAAAAATCTAAAATTTGTTTTTTATTCCTATACTAAATCGCAATAGAATTTTCTTTCTGGCTTTCGCCAAATATCAAACATATGTCTATTCTATTTAAAAATTCAAAAATATGTGCACTCGTAATTTAGCTGTATAAAAAGCAGATCTATAGATAAATGAGTTTCTGTTTACCTATTTTGTTCTTTCGAACACTCTTCGCTTACTATATCAATTTATCTTCTTTATGATCATTCTTATTGTCATAAAATTTTGCGAAATTGAATCACGTGCTTCGCGCTTGACAGAGCGCGCCATGCACCGTGCCGCACAATCGCCAAGATCATCGAAGAAATGACCATTTCTTCACCTGTAGTTCAATTTCGATACGTCGACGTGATTTGCTCGCGGATAAAAAAGCGCCTCGTGGCTTCGTAGAGGACTTTAAGGGTACGGAATAAAATTGACGAAATTTTTACGGCACGCGTCACCTGGCGCGGCAGTCGAAGCCATCTACAAGCGGTCGGGTTATCTCATAAAGTAACTCGTAAGTTTATTACGATCGTTATTAGGCCGATACATAATACCTCGGCCATTTATTGCCACAATATTGGATCCGATATTGCCACCGTGGAAAACCGTATTTACATATGAGAGCTCGAGAACACCGCGAGTTGTAACAGCATCGCGAAATCTTGCAAATACTGCCATAAGCTCTTATTTACGATCTTGAATACTTATGCCACCTATTGTATTTTATTTTTAATTGACATAATATTAAATCGGAAAAGATTTTATTTTTGATTTTAAGACAAAATAATTTTTTTTATTCAACTTTAATAAAACGTATGATTTTCGCGATATTTAATAGTTTTAGCAAAAAATTTTTGGACCATGATGTATTATAGCTTTTTTATACTAAATTATTTTAATTGTGTAAAATACAGGAAATATATTTTGTAATCACAAAGAAACTAATAATGTCTGCTTAATTAATTAATTAAAAACAAAAATATATGATATGAAAACATCGATTAAAGTTTCCTTTCGTTTCGTGTGATCGTAAAATAGAAATTAATTTATTGTCACTATTATCTTTTTTAAATTTTTCGCGAGAAGTATGATTGCATAACAAATCTGAAAATTAAAATCAGTCACTATATTTCTTGCGGTAATTTTACTTCATTTTCATGATTTATTAAAATCACGATTTTATGCCTCTCGGAATATAACAATTTAGCAAAAAGTAATAATAGTAAATTAATTTACTTAAATATTTATTAAAAAGTAAAACAGATTTGATTTTTCACATAAACGCGTGTCAGATTTAATGTATAATATATTTAATTTATATATAATTTATGTATGATATATTATCTCAGCTATACAATTAATTTGCAATACAGAAATTAGAATATTCTGTACTCGGCGTAATTTATCACATAATAATACGTTAAATTATTTATATCAGCAACGGTTTCCTTTGCGACATATCGTGGCGCATATACAAGGTCGCATGGTGTTATCATTCACGTGGTGAAGTTCGAGTCGATTGGCAGCAGCACGAGCCGTTCCACATGTTCTCGCATTTCCTATCGCGATCATAGCAAGTTCAGTGAGAAAGTGCGAATGAACAATTGCAAATATTCCTAATAACATAAATAATTAAATTACACGATTCATAAGCTTACATATATATATAAGATGCACGGAGAGTTACTCATAGTAGATATATCGCGCAATTTATTAATTTCAAACAATGCAGAAAATAAAATATTCTGCATCTGCGTACATAATAATACGTTAGATTATTTGTATCGGCGACATATCTTCGCGGCATACCGAGGCGCGTACACAAGGTCGCGGTATTATTATTCGCGCGGTCAAGCTCAAGTACCAGCGGCACGTGCCGTTCTACATATCTTCGCATTTTCTATCGCGATCATAGCAAGTGCAGTAAGAAAATGCGATCTTTACGAAATGTATCCTCAGTAATATGAATAATTAAGTTATAATTCATAAACTTATAAAAGACACATGGACAGTTACTTATCGCAAGTACATTTAAGCACGACTTATTGCTCAAATAATATACATGTTCAAAAAGGAGAAATAACCCGTCTTACAAACGTCTTGAGGACATCTTTATAACATGATGTCTTAGGACGACAGATTCATTTAATATATGAATCGAAACGATAAGAAATAGGATAGTTAAAAATTAATACATCGGTATATTGGTATATTGCGTTATGGATGAAAGTCTAACGATTTTCTTAATGACTGAATTCGGAAATATTTCACACTTAAGATTTCTGACGTTTTACAGATAGCAACGCGGAATAGTATTTTTCGACTACTCAACGAAATGTCGCGGTTACAAAATGGATCGACAACAAATTGAATTATGACACGTTTAATAAGTAATACAAACATAATTAACTTCTAACTTAATATTTGTCGATCATATCGTCTAAATTTGACATTTACACATCGATAATTCATTAAATGTTCTGTTTCGTCTTAAGATTCGTCGTAAGATTTGTCTGTTGCGTCGATTTGCGAGACGTGTCACAAGTGTTCGTATGCTCGTTTTTTAAATGTTTTTTAATATTATAGTAAGTGATTAATATCGTAGTGTCAGGAGTGTTGTACAAAATGTCGCAAGTAATTGAAACATATTTTCGCGAGTGAATATTATCTAACTATAACAAGGAGGAAAAGGAGGCCTGGGAGGCATCAGGAGTCAGCGGAACAACCTTTGAGTAAGTAATCTATTATTTATAAATTCTAATATATATATATAATAATTAAGATTAGAAATATATATATATGTATAAAAGTGTCATTAATTATTTATTTGAATAATGTGAACAAAAATTAGAAAAAAGAATTTTTCTATATCAAATTATGAAAGCTTATAAAAAGAATAGTTTTTTTTTTAAATTATGTAATTCTTTTATTAAACAATTTTATTAAAACGACCATAACATTTCATGCGTTTAATAATAACTTTTTTGGCATATTATTTTGAACGCTATTATAATTTGAATCTTATATTTGTATTTTACAGATCGACGTAGTTTCAACATATAATTCCGCTATTGCGCATCGCTTCGGTGAAAAATTACTCTTATTTTATATATTGCGGTAACAGATCTATGTGAAAATTGTATCAGATATAAATATAAAATATATATGAATTTAATAACGATATGAAATTGCTACAAAGAAAAATGATGTAGTATAGATCTGTTACTTCAAAACGGATGGACCAAAACAGATTAGGATCGGTTTTTAATCTTGAAATATTTATATGAATTTTAATGTCACTGAAATTTTAGTTCAAATATATTACAATAAATTTAATTGTTTGATTGCTTAAACACTTAAAACCGAGCTTAAAAATGTTAAAAGTAAGAAAGGAAGAAAGAAATAAGATTATAACATAAGTATAATAAATATTAAACTTTAAATTAAAAAATATTTTTAATTTAATTTTATTTCTTTTATGATTATAATTACTATTATAACATCAATTTTATTCTAATTTGTCATAGCCTATATTCATTTATATATTGATAATTCAACTTTATTAATTTAAATTTGCATGTAATGTTTAAAATATTTTATCAATAAGCTCTGTAATATCTATTATCTATGATGTATGTAATTAATAAGAAACCAAAGGATATAATTAGTTAAACAATAGAAATCAATATCAACTATAAGTCACGAAAATTAATAACGGTTGACAAATCGATGACAATATAAGCGCAAAATTATTACGTTCTTGAAGTTTTCATATGAAAATGTTTTCTAACCCCCAGAAATATCAACTATTACAGTATTGCTTGATGATTGCATGACATGTACAGTGACATCGCATTTTTTACATCGTTGTTACTCTAATGTTAAAACAACATATAGAAAAGTTCGTACAGTAGAAGTGTAGCTAACTAGATCGTTTTTTGGCGTCTAAGGGTAGCTCTAAGTAAGGATAAGGGTGACTTCGTCTTTACCATAAAGACGCGCGCGAACTATTTCGTATGCCGTGCAACATGACAACATGCTGCGTTATCAGAATTATTGCTCACCTCCCCCCTGCGTTTCTAACCAATACCAAGCTAATGCGGCGCGTTAACATTCGTGGGGTGCGCTTCGAGCTCGTATCCTCGCAAGCTGTGGCCGGACTACACCGCCATACTACCGTCTTAAGGCTGATACGCGCTTTCGATCTCTCTGTAGGCTTTGGTATCTTTTAACATTAATTTTTCTGAATAAAATTTACGTTATTTATATATAGATTATTGTTATAAAAAGACCTTATATAGAATCACAAAATTATTTATATTGAAGAAAAAATATATTTAATTTTTTCATACAGTAAATATGATACAATAAATAAGATAAAATATATTTTTGTATATAGTATCATTTGTATTTTGTATAATAATTTGCAATATAATGAGCTTTTTCTATTTATAAATTAATAAATGAATGTCAGTCAATTACCGTGATTTATTTTAAATAATGTTTCATCTAAATCAAATTAAATTATTAATTATTTATTAACAAAATAGTACCAGACACTTGTTAAAGTTTTTTATGGTAATTAAATCGCAAGCGTGTGAATCGGGTTTTATTCTCTTCTATGTACCTTTCGGTATGCTTCGTGTTCTCGTTTCTCTCTGCATATTGCCTCTTCGTGCACATCCACATATGTCGCCGAATATCCTACGATATACCGTATATTCCGTGACGCGGGCGAAAAGGGATATGAGGGTTAAGAAGGAGCAGACTGTGAGTAGCTCCTTGCACAGTCCTTTCAATTTATTATTCCAGTTCCGCCAGCTAGATTCACGTGCCATCATAGAGCATACATCCTTGGTTCCTCTCGAATTTGCTGGTTCTATGATGTTTGGATTTTCGGATCCACGAATTGTCAGATTTCGTGATTTCACTGCAAAGCATAAAACATAATTTAATACGAAAATGTTATCTTTTCTATGTTAAAAATTTGCCATTCTCCAAGCTTTACAAATTTGAGATCTTAAAATTTCTGAATGTTAAACAATTATTCGTTCTTCTTTTAGAATTACAATACTTTAAGAATTTGTGTCTTTTAATGCGAAAGTGTGAAGCTTTCGAAATTTCGCGACTTTAATATATATTAATCACAATTTTGAGTCATCTTGAATTTTCAATCCATTTGCGGACATACCTTTCCGTTCATCGAAACGTTTCGAGCGTATCAGTGGGTTCTCTCACCCATTATCATCATCCAGCTCTTACTACACGCCCCCTCGCCCCTTTGGCGATCGTAAACGGCGGCGCATCGCTTCGGGGCCTCCCTTGGAAATTCCTCCCACGGGGATATTTCGGCTACAAAAGCACGCCGCGTTATTTATACTGGTGGCCTACATCGCGTCTAAATTTGCATAAAAATTTCATACACCATTCTGCAGGTGCAGTCACTTAGCCTCGCAATTTTGGATCAAAGTCGGCGTCCGCGTCTCGGTAACCGTAACGCACTTTTATTCCCCTTCACCCGAATGAGACACCCTTAAACAACTCTCCCCTGGTGGAAAGCCGCGATCCCGAAGTTATTTCGCGAGGCACCGTAAAAATTTGTGGGGATACTTTTCCGGAAAGGCGGTATGTCAAGACAAGACGATCCTGCAGGACGCTCCCGGTCGCCATAAACGTTATGGAGAATGGCTGCTAATAAATTAGGTACACATCGCGAAGTCGCCCTCTGAGTCTCCTTAACTTAATCGATTCTCTCGCAACCACCAGGCTTTCTTTTCTCTTCTACGATAATGAACGCTAGCTTCTGATAAAATCCTTAACGAGGGTGTAGATCTCCCCCAGCTTTAATTTTAGTTTCCTTCAATCCTAAATGTTGTGAGACATTTTCTTTCAGCTTGCGTTATCTACGTTCATTATAACAAATTTTTATTTATTATTTAATATTTTAGATTATTTTGAATTATAGATATTTAGAAATTCATCATTAATATCAGCATTAATGTAATATCACCGCGTTTCTATTTTTGTTTCGTAAGACATTTCATTTTGCAGAATCAACTTTCAAATAAGCTACGGTAAAATTTTTCTCTTTCCGATGTGAATCTTTGTATATAATATTGTTATTTTTGTGACGAGCTGCTATTTTGTTGTTGAAGACGCAAAAATTAAAGGCTATATGACATACAAAACAAACTTAAGCAGTAAGATGTAACCAATAAGCGCAAATCAACATTTTGGATTTGTCACTACTTAAGGGCCGTCTACAATGGAGGTAGTAAGCCGTAAAAAATTAACCAGTCACAATTGAATGTGAGGTGAATAATCAACTATGATTGGCCAATTTCTTACAGCTTACAGCTTAAGAGAAAGTACAGTTATTTTCATTGTAGACGATCCCTTATATCTCACTGCTTTACGTCTTTACTAAAGTCAGTGTCCAAACAACGTTTTTGGAACGTATTTTAGACATCCAACATAAATAGGACTTTATAGGATATACTTCGGACGTCCAACGACGTCGAATTGTTACGTGGATTCCTTGAAGGAAACACCCGTGGAAAAGCCTCAAAAATATTATCTACAAAGAATTAATTTATTTAAAAGTTACTAGAGTGCTTAAAACTTTTGAATGATAGTGTAAGATTGACATTACCTTTTTTCAACCAGTAAAATGTATTTCACGTCGTAGTAATTGAAACTAAATTGTAACGACTTTAGTCGCGAGATGAGTTCGTTCATCTAGATGACAAGTTTCGATTTGCTTCGGCAGGAAGAAGACGAAACGGACTCGCCGCGTACTCGTTCGTTTTCAACGGTCGATCATTAAATCCGTAAAAAGATCAAGGATCCGCCCACCTACCGGCTCATGGAGCATCGGTACCAATTACTATACCCGGCGACCATTAAGCTCGCGTACACACCACGCGGTTAACGCATTGGCGTACTCCGCCGTCTTTCTCATTCGATATTCGAAAACGGGCGCGGTCCATATTCCGCGCGGGGTTTCTATAATAGCGTGAATAATTTTAAGATGGCCGAAGTATAATTAAATGTCTAGACGAGTTTGATTGATTGCGGCGGGATCGATAATGATTGGAGTTATTGTTAAATTCTAATACTTGAAAGTCTGTATGTAATTTTATCAGGACTGGATTGACATGATATATTCATAGAGAGGCGGGACGGTCGTAACAAGGCATCTTAACAAGGATATGTCAATAGAAGATCCAATCGAATGTCCAGACGGGGAATTTAATTATTAGAGTTGCAAATATGTATAATAAATCTCGCACCTATTTCAGGCGTACAACTCTTTACCGTCAAGCTATTTCGAATCATAAAAGTGGAAATGGTTGAAATTAAAACAATTGTCCTTCGGTAAAAAGACAGTTCCTATTAACACAGTTTGACGAAGATAAATAATCTGATCAATAAACTATTCATAGTGCTTTAAAAATATTAGCAATAATATTAAATTGCTTATCAATTTAATTGTGACATTATTGTCTCAGCTTTAAGTTAGGACTATGTTTTAAGATCGTTAAATAATAATCAACGCACAGTTTACTTTAATTGGAATTTTTGTATAAATTCACAAAAAATATTATTACGTACCTTTGACCGAATATAACATTTTTTACTTATTCGTATTTAAATAATCTGAATTGTGCTATGAAGAATTAAATTTGTTTTATATAATGATTTCTATCAAGCAAATTGTCACTTCAGTTTCGTACATGTTGAGAAAAATAATTTTTAAATTAGACTATTTGAAAATGAAAATAGAAATGAAGACTAATTTAATTTATTCAGTTCTCATAATTCCTCTCATTATCGGGGCCAACAAATATTCTTAACCATTCCTCCACGTGCCACAAAAAACAATTTACGCCAAAGGCCTTTTTCGTCGAAATCTATATATGACGTACATGTTAAACTTGTAAAAAGAACAAATTCGCCTTCGCGGAGGCAATCGGGAATTATTTCGACGCCAGTGGCTAAGCCGAACACGTAGGCGGCCGGTGTGTAGTCGTGTACCACGTGCAAATCCACGCGTGTACGTGTGCACTCGCGTTCGCGCGCGCTCGTGCTCGTGCGGGTGCATGCGCCTGCGATCTCTCACGTGGGTGTGAAGTCGCGCGCGTGTGTCGGCGGCCGTTCGCTCGCTTCGCGAATGTGGTAAGAGAGAAGGCAAGAAGGTAGTAGCTCTCGTAGCCCAGGAAATCTATCCCGACACCGGCACCGGCTGCCTCCCCGCCGCCATCGCGCGCCATACGACTTTCGCTTCACCGCCCTGTAATCATCGCGAGTCAGTGGCGGCGGCCGCTAATTATGTTTCATAACACTTCTTACCCCCTCTCTAATATCCACTCCCTTAAGGGCAGCTCGTCATTTATTTACATCATATTCATCCCGGGGGATAACGCCGCTCTTCTGGACCTTCGTCCTCTCTCTCTCTCTCTCTCTCTCTCTCTCTCTCTCTCTCTCTCTCACTCTTTTCTTCGCCCTCTTTCTTTTCATCATACTTCGTTCTTCAACGTTCTCTCTGTTCCGTCGTGCCGAGACCAGGGCAAAAAGCGGCCAATTTCGTGGCGAAATAATGCGCGAAACGCCGCGCGGGATCGCTGAGGCGACGAGACGCGAAAAACTCGCTCGTGACTGTTAGTGTCGTGGAAAAACATGGGGCTTTTCCTTCGTCTTTCGTGATGGAATTTTGATTGAGGTGCTATTGCGGGTTAGTTTAGTTACAAATGTTATAAAATTACCGGAGAACAAGAGAGAATGTTTATGCAGGATTTGATAGAGGACCTAATTATTGCTGCTATAAAGTAATTATCGGAAGGTTTAAATATATATGGAACGAAAACACGTTAGAAAATTATTTTTATTATAAAATATATTTCCGTTTTGTTAAAATTTGTCTCTATTAATTTTGCAGAGTATTGATAGAAATATTAGTAGAAAAGATAAAACTTTGCATATAATCTAAAATATTTTTTTAATCTTGTCTTCTATTATTATCTATTTATTATCCGATTAATATATGTAATAAGAGAATGAGTGAGATAAATAAGTATATGAATGAGAGAGAGAGAGAGAGAGAGAGAAAAATACAATAAACTCGATACGCGAGTACAACAGTAAAAATACAAAAGAGAGAGAAAAAATTGCATCAGTCGAAAAAAATTAAGATTTACATTCGAGTGAGTAATAAGATTGTCTTGTGGTTTAATTGAACTTAACAGCCGATTAATCAAGACAGTGACAAATCTCGTTAATGAAAAAACCCTGCAAAAAGTTCAGAAAGCCAGCAGCTTCGAAAGTCCGACAGCTAAGGTGACTTCGGATAATCACGACTTAATAGACGTTCGTGCCTCTCGATTGATTCCAGGATTAGTTCGAAGGTTCTCTGAGTGCCAACTGCGATCGTACCATTCCTTTCGACTGTTTCTTCCTCTGTCTCCCCTTTTTGCCACCTATCTTTCCCTAGTCTTCCATCCCCCGAGGATCTTCGAACAGACGCGCTTTATACCCGGCAAATTGGTGGCACTTCTGCGGTCGGGCGATTAAGTGGTTTCAAGCGGTATCCGCTAAGAAAATTGGCAAGGTGGAGAACGAATCAGCTTTTAATTAAGCCGCTGTCTTTTCGAGATGGTCGCTATGGCGACCGAGGGGATGCGGTGAACCGTACGCTTGTCTGCTGCTGGCATAAAGAAAATCGAATTACACTCGAATCTCGGTACAGCGAAGCCTCGAAATAGTGAGCAAACAAGAGAAACAGACCTCCCCGCTATCATGCGCCACCGCGACAATAACAAAAAACTATCTTTAGATCCCTGGAGCTACAAATTCTTGAGTCGTTGATCCGTGAAGTTTTTATATTTGGCTCCTCGTATTTTAGCAGATTTTTTAATTTGGTTCCTTAGATTCCCGAACTTTCCAATTTCTATTAATGCAATCCTGATATTTTTAATCTTATAATGCTTGTTTATATCCTTACATATTATTTTATATTTATAAAATTATTTATGACGGCTATCACGCGCCACTGTGACAACAATAAAACTATATTTAGATTCTTAGTGTCATGAATTTTTTAGTTGTTGATCTGTGAAATTTTTATATTTGGTTCCTTGTATTTTGAAGCATCTCAGATTTTTTAAATCTTTTTAGATTCCTTAATCTCTCATTTTCACTTGCATCTACTGAATACGAATCTATTAATATAGGCTTGATGTCCTCTATTTTTAATCGTCTTGTGCATTATTTTACCATCACTTATGACTGATCGTTTATTAGATAATTCGAAAATTCGGATATATTTTGTTAAAATCATTTAATTTCAAAATAATTATGTTTCAAGACTAGGTAACTCTGCTTTATTAAAGATATAATTTTACGTTCATGAAATCTGCTATCGGGAGATCTGAGAAAATATAAAAATTATTTTAAAAATCTTTGTTTACACCAATTATATATTTGTCTGTTCGAGCACGGTCGGCGGCTGTCAAAGGCCAGGTTGTTTGGCCCATTGCGAGCCGTCATGTGATCTTGTTTGGCCCTCTGTTCTGACGCGATCGTTGTTCTCTCGTTTTGCGATATTAAATATCGCGCTACGACTGCCACGTGGTCGGCATTATAAGCCGACGTAAACGGGCACGACTGTGCCCGCCAAAACCGCAAGCCTAACCGAACCACTTTCGGAGTCGTCCGAGTTCCGTTGTATAACAGATGTCAATCATGCTCGAAGGATATGGACAATGGTCCTTTGTCACGACACGCTGCCTTCCCTCACGTTTTTACGAAATTGCTTTACAACCCCTAAACGCGCCATTTTATCGATTGCTGTCATTTTCAACTCAATTGATTTGCGACTCGCATCAGTGAGCTGTGTTATACAATATGTAATATCTTATTGAGAATTGTATGGGAAATACAAGAGCTAGCGTTATTAACTATTATTGCAGCAAAATTAGTATATATTAGATTTTTATTCAAACTTATGGTTCTTAATAATTATTTAAAGCAAAAATTTATTAAGAAGATAAAAACTTTAAAGTGGAAATAATTTTTTTTCTAATAGCGAATTTGATTGAATACACTATAGTGCGTACTGATGCATATTAAAGTCGTTGCATACTGATCTAATTTGAATATAAAAATAGAAATGCGAATATCTCTAATGATAAAACGACCAATATATTTACGAAATAGCACAATAAAGTGTATTGAAGATTTTTTGCGATTTAATTTATATATTTATATTAAACATGCATTTTAATTTGTGTACGACGGAATTAACGTACATCAGTACGCATTAGTGCCTCCAATTAAATTAGCTATAAGATGTGATACAGATGCATTTATATCTCTCTGCATGGGCGAAATAAAAAGTCACTTATATATTTCGTCGAAGCCCTCCCCCAATTAATAAATTATTTCGTTGAAAAGCAACGGGTATTTCTTGTAAGGACCGATGGTGTTATCTTGGAAGATAATATTGCGAAGATACTCAAATACCGTGGTTAACTCGCGCGTCACGCTCGATGGGAATAAAAACGGTAAGAAAAGGTAAAGAGCACTTACCTTAATGACACGGGCGGTACTTAATAGCACCGCCATTATTACCGAGCGGGCATTGTTTTGTACCGTACTTCTTCTCGTACTGATATTTCCGCGATATCTGATAAGCGTCAAACGCTCGCCATTTCTTGACGGCTGACATTTCGATGCGGGTTTAAATTTTACTTAGTTTTATTTATGTTTTGTAATATTCGCAAAAAATTTAAATCTCTTAGTCTTTTTACACATCGTCAATTTGTTAATTATTATAAATTGTTAGTATTACGTTATATACTCTTTAGGAAAAAAAGAGTAAGAAGAAGAAGAGATAGAAAAATGTATAAATATCGATAAGAGAATTAACTGAATAAAAATATGGTATTAAAATCATATAATAACATATTTATTGTATACCCTGATAATATAGATGATTGTTATGAATTAAAAAAAAACTTTTTTATGAATTGTAATTATATCGTAATTTACATTCTTTATGAAGCGTAATTTGTTCGAAAAGATTCGCGAGCAGCGTGACATCGATATAGATGGAAACGACAAAGTTCAATTTTTCATAAGTAAAAACTATACGGGAATAGAATAAAAGGTGCATTATTATGCTGTCTTTCATTCATATTTTGGTAAAATAAATTTTTTTAAGGCAAATCGTCAAAATAAGGTTTGATGAAAATAAGGTTGTTTTAATATATATACTGCCAATACTAAAAATCTATAATATACATAACGTGTATATATTGGAACATATAGTTTAAATGAGATGTATTTTGACAGTATAATTTTGTTCCGTTTTGTGTAAAAATTTATTTAAAGATTTAATATTCTTGAGAATTATACATTTGTGTTTCCCGAGATACCATCTAAAACCTATTTCATTTCATTGCGAATTCTTATAGACTATAAAAAGATTCTTTTTTTGTATTTGAAAAAGGTTTTAGAATTGGTAAGATAAAAGTGAAATTTTTCTTTTGGAGAGCTCTTAAAAATATTTTTGGATCAGAAATGAGATTTAAAGATTTAAAAACATATATTTTTGGACTTTATGCTGTCTGGTTATTTGTTTATATTGTAAATAAAATGATCGTACAGAAAGTTTCATTTAAACATTTGGCGTTGCGTTTTGCTAGTAGGCATACAATTTTATTCACATATTGATCAAATGTTACTTATTGCTGTGTAAAATTTTAATTGGTGATAATATAGTATTACATGATAATATTTAATAGAAAGAAGCAAGAAATTCTGCACACCGATAATACATATGTATAAAATAGTAAATAACGTAATATAGCCTCATGAACTGTTTCCTGAAGTAAAGATACCTACACTCGCATAAAACATAGTAGATGACTGTCGCCATCCGCGCGTCGAAGTTAAGATCGACCCGTTGCATTTTTCATCAGTTCGATGGTAGAGACTCGACGCGTGTGCATCGATCGGATTCGTGTGGGTCCATGATGCACGAGGCAAGGAGATGGGATTGTAACAGGGCGAAGCGAAGGAGCATCGAAAGACGGGAATAAGTGCCGCGTAACCGCGCGGCGATTTGTCCGGATCAGCGTCAGGGCTAAGCAGATTACACAGGCTCCCCTAAACGAAGGAGCAACCCCGTCGATTGTCCATGTTCCGAAAGTTCATTGGGAGGTCCATCGGTCTATAGTCGAGAAAAAGAAATGCTTATCCGGCGTGATTGACCGATTGGAGACACTCTTTACTAGGGTTCTTCTGTTAGGCGATTAATGCCTTCCCGACCGAAGGTTTTGTTAAAAATTACAGGTACGGGGTACAAAGATTAATCAGCAATAATGTGATTAATATTTTATACAGATAAACAGAAAAAATATATATATCATACATATAAAAAATGCACTAGTGCACTGAAAGAAAAATGTTAGGTATTTATTACTATAATTAGTGATAAAATAATTATGATTAGGGAGCTCCATTTTTATTACCGCTATAATGTTAGTAATAATGATTACATTTATCATAATTCTATACATATAAAAATATATATGTATATATGGACTCAAAAATTTATAGTCGTAATTTATAGTCGTTTGTAAGGTCAACTATATACATATTATTTACAGAACTGTAAATATAATTATTATTGCTAATATTATAGCAGTAATAAAAATGGAGCTATAAAAATGGAACTCTTTCTCTCCTCTCCTAACTATTATTATTTTATATGCAATTGTAATTATAGTACAAGTATCAAACACTTTTTTCTTAGTGTAAAACTGAAAACTATATTATGAAGACTCTATATACTCTCTAAATTCCTTGGAGTAGAATCTCACTCTCAAGAGTGACAATTTTTAATCTTAAAGAATGAGATTTTTATTCTAAAAGTTTTAGAGAGTAGATACACAAGAAGATTATTAATCCCGTAGGATCTGAACTAATAAAAATAATGATCTTGAATATACACTGAAAATGTTGTTCAAAATACGCGTACGTAAAACAAAATGAGCACATAAATCACGTGAGGACTCAGCAGATCGTAATAGCGAAAAGTTATTTCCTAACGACGATTGCTGAGCGCGAATCAATTTTGCAGGATCGATACGCTCGTGAAACGTGGTATTAATCGGTGCAGCACAAAATGGCTATAACAATAATTGCTCGTTTCACGGCATGTTCGTGCGAATATAAATCGCGCTACGTCTAGAACGATACGACGTGTAGAATCGCGAAGCATTAATCTACGCGGCAGTATTATATTCATGCGTATAAAGCGTAGGTTGTGTCGTAGACTATAAAGTTATGCGTATATATAATTTTTCCTACGTTATTGTCTACGTGATGTTTAAACGAGATTAAATCACAACTTATTTTCTTTGATCTTATTCGGTTGAAAGATTGCGCGGGGTAGATCTAGGTCGTCCAATATATTTATAAATATCATGTAGATATAATAGGCTAAATAAGCCATGCGTTTATCTGCCCTTATCATTATTATTACGCGTATTCCAACATGATGAATTAACATTTTACTTTTGATTAAATCGATTAAGCAACAGCCTTCAGAGGATGACCTTTAAATGTATGTTTATTTCTATGTATATGTGTATGCAGCGACATAATTATAATTCTTTGAAAAGGATAAAATTAATTGTCATCAGTGTTGTATATAACATACCTAGATACTTTAGCAGTACTTAAGACGTCTGCCTAGCTACGGTCCCCCCTAAAAGTTAAAAAAATATTTTTTGTGGAGGGCTGACTGGCAGCCTACTCAGCCTCCCCACCAAAATTTTTTTTTTAGCTAAACGAAATAAGCGTAAAAATTTTTTTGCGGATTTTGAGAGCGCATAAATAGCGCATTATTATATAATTTATTCATTAAGATTTGCTTAAGTGGGGG
>NW_017296059.1:3554903-3561648 GCF_001594075.2 Trachymyrmex cornetzi
CCTGTATCTTGGTATTTTCTGGTAGAACACCTTTTAAGTTTAGATACAAGGTCTTTATCTATACATTATGTCATTATAGGTACTATAAACTTAATTTTAATCCCTACAAGAAATTAACTTTCCGATACAATGTTTGAAACACTACTGATTTTAGAAAAACATGACAAATAAAAATTATCCAAACATTTTTGTAAGTATATAAGTAGTAGTTTTATGTAAAAAAAATATATTATTAAATTTTAGTTACTTTTATAGTGTACTTTTATCTATACCTAGATAATTTTTTAAAAATGTATCTATATAACTAGTGTAATTAAATAGGTACTTTTCCTACACAGAACTTATATTTAGGTACTTTTCAAAAGATATCTGTTACAACACTGCTAATGATAGTAGACATAAATAACATATACATATAATGATGTTTTATTAATTACTTTACAAATAATTATAAGTTACAACATATATATTTATTAGAATAGACGGTCAATTAATTTTAAAATATGGATTAATTAAAACTATCACTAAAATATATAGATATTTATTTGAATAAAAGCTTAATTAATTTAAAATAATATATTTTTTATGGAGCTTAACAATATTGAAGAATTTAAATTTAAATTAATTTTTTAAATTCATATTTTAAAGAACATATAAAAAATCCAATTTCTTTTTAAGTTTTTATTTGAACGTGATTTTGATATTCCTAAAATATTCTTTACAGTCTTGTAGAAATGTCGAATTTAATTTTCATTATCTATTTGTCGGCCAAATTTATCCGCCTCATGGCATCATACTGGGTTCGAGAAAGATCTTTTTTACCACACCGTGCTGAAGATACATAAAGTTACAAAGGTCGCGCCGGAACGCGTCTGTTTCGACGCGGTCCTTTGAAGTGGTTTTCGCTGGTCTACGAGTATTAAACGGGTTCACCTGATCGTAATGTAGGCAATAACCGCCGCCGTGTGGCGGCGGCAGATTATTCGGGACGAAAAAGCCGTGGCGGTGGGCGGAAGAGCCGAACGACCGGAAGCGGCGCGGCGGTATTCTCTTTGATACACGGTAAAGCGTAGCTTTTTAGAAGCTCGCAAGATGCTGCGTTTACGCGCCCGCCCGGCTTGTTGGTGTAAACGTTGTTGACGGACGGGCGTAAATGAAATTAACTCCTGAAAAGTTGGACGGTCTCGCGTGAGAATGATGGGCGAAACATTTCGCACGGCATTCGTGAAGTGTAATTTTGAGCAATTATCTTTAGCATTAATCTTTCAAGTCATTCTCGAATGCCTTTTCTGCGTTGAGACAATTCTATTTTTATAAGCGTAATTGAATTTTGCATTTAAATCTGCAGCTTACAATTAAAATATCATTATCATTAGCAACTATATACACGCAGAGTATTTTCCATGTTTTTCTTACATGAACAGAACGATTTAAGTATCTGAAAAAGATACTGTACAGCCCGACAAAAAAAAATTAATGGAATCTACTGAGATTTGAACTCGGGAGTCCTCATTTTCAATCTTTGTGTGATAACTAATTACTGTTGTAATTACTCCGATCGTCTATATTTAAGGGATACTAGCGTGACGACCAAACTCTGACAAGATCACTGTTTACCGATTAAATGCGAGTTATACGCATACGATTTATAATACGATTTAGGAGACTTTGATGCACATCACTATGTATTACCCAGACAGCACAAAATACTAAAGGATAACGAAAAAAGATGTTTTTTTTTAAAGATTTCTTCGACAAAACGAAAAAATGTCTAAAAAATGACAAAGAGACATTGTTTTTAGGTAATGTTCTCGGTAAAACGAAAAGATGTCTATAAGAAGTCTTTTAGTTTTGTCGAAAAGACAACTTATATAAAAATGACATCTTTTTATCATCTTTCTATGATTGTCGTTTCGGCAAAGCGAAAAGTCGACTAAAAGGTATCTCTTCTCGTGTTATCGAAAAGATAACATAAAAAAGAGATACCTACCTTTCCATTACTTTATCTTTCATCATTTACCCGCGAGTAGTATGCGAGATCGCCACCAGGTGGACGTGGTGGAGTTCAATTTCTCGTGTTCGAAAATTATACAAGATAGAATAAAAGGTGCGACATTGTGAGAAATTTTACCTATCTTCTAATGAACGCTAATAAAATATTTTTGAAAGCGATTCCCTGAAAGGGACTAAAATAAAAGATAATGGCTCTTACACATACGGCATTATGGTAAATATTACAGGAATGGGATGTATATTGACATGCAATTTTATTTAGTTTTTTGTAAAAATTAATTTAGGAACTTGATATGTGTTATTAAACGTTATATATGTGCGCCAAAATATACTAAAAGTAGTCATCTTTTCGCCGATTATATTCTTTCATTAAAAGATATCTTTATAACAATTTAGTCATCTTTTAAACGACTTTGTGCTCTCTGGATATTTAGATCATTCGCACATATACTCAATTTATCATAAAATATTTTTATTTAGATTTCTAAACATAATTTTAACAATTTACATATATTTATTTTTTATCTTACATCTGGCTTTGTCTTTATTTCGAGCATATAACTTGCATAACCTTTCTACAAAGTAAATGTTTTGATAAATTTGGTTGTCGAATTGAGGTGAACATGGATAAAGAAATCTGTAATTTCTGTATTTTTTCCTGCTTTGGACATAAAATACACCAGAACCAGATACATTAGCATGCATATTTTAATCGTGAAAAAGGAATTTTAATTCTGTGAAACAGTACAAAGTAATTAATATATAAAACAAAAATGATATTTTTATCGGTAAAACAGACGACGCCAACATCCCCTTAAATGTCTCTCTACGCTTCTCTTTATTTTCCTACACTACTACTAGATCTAAAAATAATTTTCTCGGATCGTCAAAATAATTTTGTACAATATTCAAGCATGATGAACAATACCAAAAAAAAATTTTGATATTCTAGTAATCAGTTTGAGTTTTATTATATACACAATTATTTTGATAATTCAACAAAATTGCTTTCAAATTTGTATTTAGCTAAAGTTTTCATGATTTTGAATTTATTGAACTTAGAAGAGCAACTTCAATTATAAGGCACTGGTGCAACGATACAGTAGTCATGTCACGAAAGGCTGAAAAAGCGTATGATTAATTAAGATCTTTGTTTCGATCTCGATCATACAGCTTGATCGTTCGGCAGACATAAGAGTGCATACCGCGCATATAATTAGTTAACCGCTCACGTCGTTACCACCGCTAATTGACACCAGTCGTGCGTTGCACGTCGCCTTTCGTAGACATGTCTAATTACTGGTGTTCGCGAAGATCGGATCGCGGAATCGGTAGCAGGTTTTGGCCTCGCACGTGTTGCATAGTATGCTAATTTCAAATAGAGAAACAGTATTCTTCGCCGTAATAATTAAATCAGGCGACTTCATTAAGGAAACAAGATACACGTACGGCCTTGATGCTTATTAAACTCAACAAGATTTATTGCGCTAATTAAAATCGTTTTTCATACACATTAATTCGTTCTTTCTAAGAAAAACAAGACTTCACTGTAATTTATTTAATATTCAGAATTAAAAAAACTTTATCAAATTAATTCGAGAATGTAGATAAACGTAATAAAATCTTGTTTTACAATGAACTTTTATCTTTCCATGAAATGGAAATTTTATTTATGGCTTAATTGTCAAGGTACATAACAGAAAATTACAGCCGACTGATCGCATCAGCTGGAATTTTTAGGCGCTTTATTCTCGTGCTTTTGCGCACCGAAATTAGCGAGCTCGACGCTTCGTCGGTGCGCCGCGGATCGATTAATTGAATTAACTCAATCAGAGCCGCAGACGCAACCACCGCGCGCGAATTGAGCGCAGCCTCGTCGAAAGTCGGGACCGATAACATGATAACCGAGAGCGCGTCGGCCGCTTCCGGTCGCCGAGGTAAAAGCAGGATCGATATCCGATCGCGCATAAATGTATCGGGCCGCCGAATCGCGTCACGCCTCGATTAACTGTTTCGCACGGCTCGCAATTTGTGCGCGAACGATTACGTTTACCACCCGCGGGATAATAGCAGAACGCACCGCGCGAATCGCGAGATTTTCAGACCTCTTTCTCTCTCTTTTTCTGCCCCTCTCTCCCCCGCAGCGGCAGCAACAACACAACGGCATTGCGCGTTGTTTCACTTGCGATATGCCGCGCTGTGTAATTACGATAATCCGCTGATGATATAATTTACGAGGCCGCATCGCTACCCGCGCATTTATCACACGAGGTAATTTCCTGCTTTATTATAATAATATCCGGGGTAATATGCCTCCGCTTGCGCGCCGAATACCTTCTTATTTTCGAGCACGCCGCACCGCTTCTCTTCGTTAACCGCCTCGTACCGCCTTAGCGCGACGTTAATTATTTTGCGTAGTTGCAGTGGTAATTTTGCGTTTTCGCACCGCCGCGCTTGACCGCGAGAAAGATTACCGACTGCATCAATTCGTTTAATTGCAACCGATAATTTGAAGATTTGCAGCGTTCGGGAAGATACGACACGCGTGCTTCGTGAGATTTCGTACGAGAATTAAAATATTTCATCTCTTGACTTCACCTTTTTGCCATCGAACGAAGAAATAATTCTGCTTCAATGGACCTTTCTAATGACTCATAACGAAGAATGTACGTTTGAATACACTCCTATATTAATTTTATAATAGTGGACCTCACTTTTGATATGGCTTTTTGATTGACTTTTATATTATAATTATGAATTATTTTAATGTTTTATTTATTACGACTTTTTTTATATTTTATTATATTCTTAATCTTTTAATTCTCTATTACGTTTATAATTTAGTGGCAAAAATGATTGAAGTCGAAACGTTCGAAACTCTTTACACACACACATTAGCGAAAGACTAGTTTTAAATTTTACTCCCTTGATGTTTAAATAAATTAGTTAAAAATTTTTACCTAATTATTTGTTTTATGTTGATCTCTTTACAATTATTATTATTTTGCGTTGCAATTTTAAACTTGACATTTGTTAAAGCAAAAAATGTAGTAAACTTTTTTTTAATGGTAACTTTAATTTTTTCCAACGGTTCTATTAAAAAATTATTTACAGAAGATTATATATCGTTGCATTATACATCTCACAACAAAGATTTGATACATTATACATATCTTCCTCTACTATCTCCGAAATTCAATCCAATTATAATTGACAATTTAATCGTAATAGAAAGATATAACTGCGTTGCTTCGTGCGCGAGATTTAACGATTTCGAGGTTTTTTACGGGTATCCGAACTGGTTAAAGCCAAGACTTATCTGCAGCGAAATGCTGCGTTCGAAACGACTCGCGAGATATTCGACGAAATAATATCCCGACGGTGCAGGGAGGGCGAAGGGGAGAGGAAAAGTGCCGGCGATGCAGGGTAAGCGGGCTCCAACCCCCATTCATCTTCGGCGCTCGTTCCGGCCGAGGATAACGTTATTTCTACCGTAATACTTCTGTCGGAGAATCGCCCAGCGGAAAAAGCAGTTCGGTATTGCAGCTGCTGGCGCACGCGTACTTCTCGGTTCCTCGACAAATGGCAATAACGACGTTAATAGCGCGGCGAATCGTGAAGGGAAGGGATAAAAGGAGATTTCGAGGGTCCTCCGTGGATGCGGACATAAACGGAGATGCGAAACTCTCCGTGATCCTACTGAATTATGATCGATGCGGTTTAACGATTAGCGAAGATCTTAATTCCAGGATCTTATATATGTTTCGCGTGCCTCACTTTTCAATTCTTAAAAGATAACGAAGAATAATGACACATTGAAAAATATAGGGATGGATTTAACATTTGTTTATATAATTTTCACCGTGTTGGTGTTAATAGAAATATCTGATATAAATTTTTAATATTATGATTTGAAACACGTGATAATTAAATTTATGCCATGTTGGTGTTTATGTCAACATCAACGCAGGGAGAATTATATTTAACACTCTTGGTGTTAAATCTATATCCATATTTTTTAAAGTGGATATTAAGAAATAAAAACAATGGTATTCGCGAAATAGTGAAGAGATTCTATGAATTAAGAATGAACGCTTGAGCTTTTTAGGATCTTCAACCTAAATCGAGAGCTTAACGCATTTACAGATAGCATTATGCTAAAATCAGTTAATAACATTTACATATTTTTTTTAATAATAAAGAGCGAGATTTTTAAATTTTATTATAATATAAATTATTCTTAACAGCGCTTTTATCCCGTCTTTTCTTAGAATTCATTAAAATATTACAAATACATAAATACTTTTATGAAGATTATAAAAATGATAAAGTTTATCTTATAAAAAGATTATAAAAATAGACGAAGGTATAAATACAAGGTATGTAAAAATATTCTGCACGAGACTATACATTATGAATAACCTAACTTGTGTTTAAAAAACGCATGCTATTTTAAGAAGACGAAGAGCGATCGATTTCTATCGATCGCTCTAATTGTCCTGAAATTGGCAAAGTGTAACGCACTTTCGTGATGATATCCGCAAATAAGTTGAAAGACAGATCAGACCGAACGAGATTCGAAAGATAGAGAATACACATCAGGAGAGCAGAATGAGAAATAATAAGTGCGCGCAATCGGCGAAGTGTAGCATAGTCGCGGTAGTAGACGTTGACGGGATTTCCCAGAGAAGTATACGACGATATACTCCCACGCCCCCATTCGACG
This sequence comes from Trachymyrmex cornetzi, assembly GCF_001594075.2. NCBI lineage: Eukaryota > Metazoa > Arthropoda > Insecta > Hymenoptera > Formicidae > Trachymyrmex > Trachymyrmex cornetzi. The sequence goes on from NW_017296059.1 coordinate 3,561,643, forward strand.
AGCCCA
>NW_017296059.1:3561963-3597603 GCF_001594075.2 Trachymyrmex cornetzi
CCTCGTTCTGTACGTGTGGACGTCGAGCGTGCAGCGAGAGAGCGACGGGTGGGGCGGGTTCCTACGTTTGGGAGGGGCGGGAAGAGGAGAGGGTGAAAGGAAGAAGCATGAGGAAGAAGGGACAAGGACGCGAGAAAGAGAGAGAGAGAGAGAGAGGGAGGAAGGGAAGAGTGGGACGAGACAGACAGTGTGGAAAAAAGCGACGTAGGACGAGGAGAGACGACCTGGGTGAGCAGCGACGACTATGATGACGACTACGATGATGACGAAGACGACGACGAGGACGAGGACGACGGCGGCGACGACCACCACCGGCTGACCGAGAGAGAGAGAGAGAAAGAGAGAGAGAGAGACTCCTCCTGTGGACGTTCGTGCGTGTTTGTATCGTCGGCTCCCGGTTGGCAGTTCCAGTTTGACATGGGCGCGAGAGAAAGAGAGGGACGAGTAGAAACGAGAGGAAGAACGACGCGGTAATAACGTTTAAGCGAACCTCGAGGTGGGCTTCGCACGGGAGAGAGCCTGCAGGCGGAGCCGGGTGCTGATCGCGGAGGAGGAGCATGCCAAGGAACCGCCCATTGAACACCCGCTGGGTATTTTCTCCTCTCATTCCCGCTCACGTTGTACCGTCCCTTTAGCTCGTCTGACCGAGCTCAATCGTATTGGCGGGGATGGGGGTCGGAACGAAGAGGCGACCGGCAGTGGCGCGGGTCAGTCTGTCGGGCAACCGGTCGGTCTGTCGTTCCCTGCTCGTTTCGCTCGCTCGGCCTGGGAGTGTAAACGATACATCAAGCAGCTCCGCTTTTTCACGCGTGCGAAAGAGAAGCGAATTGGTGTCTTTGCGACGACGTAACTTTTCCTCGAGTCCCCACGCTGTTAACGGAGTGCTACTCCGGCCAACATTTGGCCGGCGTCATTTACTTCGGATCACATTCACTACCGATCGCCGATCGCTAAACATCACGGCTAGCTATTTGGCGTAGTTCTAGTGTTGTGCTCCGATTTTTATCGCTGCCCCAGTAAGGACTCTGATCAGTTACAACGTTTTACTGTACCGTACTCCACCGGCCATGCAACGAACGCGGCGATAGTAATCGACCACTCCGTGCCCGATTTCGTTCGTAGGTTTTTCGTTCCTTCGCACGCACGTGCTCTGTCATCTCCTCGCACGCGATACACGCGCGTATGTCGACAGCGAGGACTCGGAGTTGATTTGCACGATTGTAGAAGAGGATGCTGATGCCGCTTCAGCGGTACTCGCGTATCGAGGATAGAAGCACATACGGTCTTCCGGACAGCAATTATCAGAATCGGCATCGTTCTGACGCACGACGCCCGTAGCGTCACGGCGTCAAGCGGATCCGCCCTGAAACGCTCTCTGACTAGTTTGTCGGTAGACCCCACGTGGCTCAGGAAGCAGCGCGCGAGGTGATGTTGCTGGAGTCGCGAGGCCTCGCCGGTAGGAAGAGAAACGGACTGACACTGACCTCGTTCGGCGACGGTGGCGGCGGGGGGGGGGGGGGGGGGGGGGGGGGGGGGGGGGGGAGGAGGACGACGAGGAATCTCGACATCACCTCTACCTGGGCAGGAAGATGCAGGGCGAGGGCACCGCCACCTCCGCGGTACCTACCGGGCTATCCGGGTGTGCCGGCGATGACGGTGACGAGAGCTCGAGCCCGTCGCCGAACAGCAGTCTCCTGAATAATCTCAATAACAATTGTAACTCAAATCGTCAATGCGCAACCGACTTCAGCATCGCTGCGATCATGGCGCGAGACTCGCGTCAGCAGCAGCAGCAGCAGCAGCAGCAACAGCAGCAGCAACAGCAGCAGCAGCAACAGCAGCAGCAGCAGCAGCAGCAGCAGCAGCAACCGCAACAACCGCACCATCATAAACATTCGCAACAGCAGGCCGTCGGAGGTGGAAAGTTGCATCAACACGGTGAGTCTTTTCAATGGATGGTCTTTGGGATTAAATCTCAACAATAGACCTTCTTAATGTGACGAATTGAAGTGTTTTGTAAAACATGTGAAAGACACCAGTAATAAAATAAAATTAGAATTGGAAGGTGGTTTATCGTTAAAAGCGCATTGTTAAGTACAGAATATAGGGAGATTATAACTAAAGCTAAAATAATTTTATTGTCTTTGTTAGTGAGACGCCCGCTTAAAGTAAACGTTTTGAATAATTTTCTTAAATTTTCTTTATCAAAGGGAAAAATCAATTGTGAGGGAAACTGATAACGGAGAAATCAGGGAAAAGTCAAGGAATTTTTTGGCAAATAAAATTCGTGGTTTTAAAGAAGTTTAATATGCGCAAATTATTGCACCTATGTAGTTTTGGAACTACCACCTTAACAATTGAATGCAAGCAGTGTCAGCAACATTAATAGTAATTTACATTGTCATGTTAAATTGCTCTCTCAATAAAATATTTAATGATTTCTAGATCAAGAAAATACAAAAAAATTCAAATTCAGAGAAAATCATGACATTTTATTTGGAAATCAGGGAAGAGTTATGGAATTTTAGGACGAGGAATTTGTGGCAGTTCTATAGGTTGTCATCCGTTGAATGGCTTTTTTATATTATATTTTCTTATTATAGCTTCTGTGTTTTCTAATATACTTTATATGTTTATATATTCTATTTCTCCAATTAACATTGCTTTGATTGATAGGTCTACATTAAATTAATAAATTGCATACCTTGCTAACAATTTTTCATAAATATATATTTAACTTTTTAAAGAATTCTTTTATATGGTTTTCATTGAAGTTGTATGAAACTTATAGAACATTATATATATCTTTACACATTTTTATTTTAAACCAAAATTATTATGATTTATCGTGTGAGCATAGTTTCTTCATAAAAACGCAAACCATTGTTGCATATTACTACAGATTTACTTTCTGAAATCTTCATGAAATCCTTTCGCAATCGATCGTATGGTTTGTAACATCCGTGTAAACTTTACGAGCGTCATAATTACGCGTACTTTACCGATAAAAATTAATTAGTTTCGAAAGCCTCGATGCAACGTATCTGTTGCATCGTTCCTGTTACGTGAATCATTAAATATCTTCCTTTTGTTTAAATAAATGATAAGTCGTGTGTTACATGTCACGTGCTGAATATTTCATATTTCATTGTTAACTCTTGTATTACTCCAATAAGTAATATTTTTTCTCTTAATTACACAATGAGATATGTAATAGATTTTAATAAGAACAGAACGATTTTAATTGTTGAAGTATTTAAAAATTTAACTAAATACAGATCTGAAAATAATTTTGTTGGACCATCAAAATAAATATGTAGCACGCTTAAATTGGTTGCTAGAATGTCAAAACTTTTTGCAACATTTGTTCATCATGCTTGACTTTTCTACGTAATTATTTTGATGGTTCAAAATTATTTTCAGATCTGTATCTATAGCTAAATTTTTAGATATTTCGACATCATTATTTTTGTGAGAGTATGTATAATGATTATTGGCCACGAACATTAAGAAATAAAGAAGATTAAGACATAAATAATTTTTTGCAGCTGAATTACATATCTTACGATTTCGTTTGGCATATACATACTATATTTGATATCCATTAAAATAATGAGTAAAATGTTTTCATTCATTGCAAAACTGCAATTTGCTCCGAGGATTCTAAGTGTTAAATATGATCATGCAGATTATATTTCAGTATAATATTAACTCTAAATTCGAGCACATTTATTTCACGGAAAAATCACTTGATATAAATTCGTGTCGTTTTCTTGGCTCGCGGAGAGTCGTTAGTCGACAGTCGCGTAATTGACATTTCACGTCGGTGTATCAACGCGCGATTACTCTTCTGTGTCGCTACAATTAATGTCGCAATTTTAACTTTAATTAATTTATTGTTAGAGAATATTTTAAAGAAAAATACGCGCGTGCTCGTCAAAAGTAAAAACTAGATTTTCTCAAAAGTAAATTTGTGAAACCGATTAATATCTTAATTTTCGATATTTCATTTTTATTCACTATTCTGGTTTTACAATTTGTTCCGTAATGTTTCATGTATCTATTTATTAAACGCATTATATTGATAACAGAACATCTTATAACATGATGTTTTATAATAATGTTTTGAATTGTATATAAATAGAATTTATATTTAATTGGAATGTCATTTATTGTCGCGACGAATTGTCGTTTACGAATTCTTCGATCTAAAACACTTATCGCTAATACACTGTTAAATCTATAGTGTCAAATTTAATTTAATTTGAGTAGCCATTGCTCCTACTAAATAATATCGTTATTTTTTATTAAAATGATAATTGAATTTGACACTGTATAATATTAAATTAATATACTGTATAGTGTCAAATATAACCATTGTTTTAGTAAAAAATAACGATATTATTGAGTAGGAGCAGTGGCGACTCACATTAAATTAATTTGACCCCATAAAATTTAACAGTGTACTTGAATTCTTGTGACGTATTTGAGATTGGCGAGATCGTTGTTCATTAACGGCCAGCTTCTTTACACTATTACATTTATTGTTATCGCGTTTCTCGCGGGCGCATCGTCGCCGCTCCGGTATGATATTGTGCGAGTCATAACTCTCTTCGCGCGGCGCACCTTTCTTACCGTGGCGCATTAACTCGAAGAAAAATCGCTCACCCCTTTCGGTACGGCCATCCATAACGTTTAATGCGGCCATTTCCGACGAAAATGGAGCGGCCAGTCTATCGCGCGATTTTTGCGTCGTATCCCCGGCCTACCTGTCCGCCGTCATGGCTCATTATTTTTATTGCTCCGTTAAAAACTTCACAATTAATTTTCGACCATTTTAACGTTTATCGCGTATTGGTGATATTCCAATTCTTTTGGAACGACACCATCACGTGCGAATGAGTGACGACGATGCAATTGCAAGATATATATGGAACGTAGAAAAACTGTGTGCAAAGTTTAAGTACTTTAACATCATTATATAAAATTCACGCATATTTATATTATTATTGGGTAATTACATAAAATAACTTGTTATTCATAAATAATATCAGATTATTCATGAATGATAAGTTATGTATAATAATTACCTAATACAATAATAGTGTAAATAATCTGTTCTGAAATAAAGAAAGTTTTTCTCCTTCAGTTTTTAAACTTTTTCCCATTTAGCTGAAAAAAGAGAATATATTTTGGAATTATAGCGTATAATATTTTTGTATGTACTGTCGAAATCAATAACTATAATGAATTTTTCAAACGCTTATAATAGTTGTCAGCGAAGCTCTTGAGAAATGTACGAGATGTTTTTTTTGTGCTGAGAAATAAAATACAACGACAACCTCCTCGACGGAGCGTGAATTGCGCGGAAAGTTTTCCGCTTGACGTCTTCTCGCGTTTAAGTATTAATTCCGGAAGCGCCGATGACGCACGTCGAAACGTGGACTATGATTACCTGTGAGCTGACAATTGTCAATTGTATTGTGAATTGTATAAAGCCCCTATCCCTTTCGATGTTATCACACAAATTTTAATATAGCTAATATTACGCCGATAATATCTTGTTGAAGCGCTGCTGCGTAATAATTACTGCGAGTATGGACGATAAAATAATTATGTAACAATTGTGATGTGATACATTTTAGTACAATTTAATTAGATTTTTATTAATAAATACTATATCGATTATTATAACATGCTATTATGGTTATACACAAATACCAAATACTTTTCTCTCAGTATATATCTACTTAAATTTTTAAATACCTTAGCAAAATTGTATTTTAGTATATAGATTTGGCATCATAAGTCTTTCTCTAATATTGCAAATTTAATAAATTTTTTATTTGTAATTCCGCTTAATAATCATAGCGATTTTATGATTGTTGGACCATCAAAATAATTATGTGAGAAACTTAAATATAATGAACAATTCTGCAAAAAGTTTTGATATTGTAGCAATCAGTTTGACCGTTCTACGTAATTAATTTGATCCAATAAAATTATTTGCAGTTTTATATTTGCTAAATTTTTAGATATCATTAGACTTCATCAAAATAATTTTTTTTAATTATAGCAGAAGCTACTGTTGTGACAATCATTTCGCTGTTTTATATCTGTTCAAAACATCTGCCAACATTCAGAATCTTCTTTAAAAAAAAAGATATTCGTTAAGCAAAGACTTGAGTGTTACTAAGGCGCGACGAGTGTAGGAACATGCTTGCCATCGCGTTTTAATTCACGCATTTGCGAACATAAAAATGTCGACGAGGTAAATTACAAGCTGGCGCGGCGTTCTAATGAGGCCCTCTAATATAGAAATTGTTCCGAACTGTCATTATCGAGATAAATGACCGGCGAGGGCCGCGGCTCGTAGCTGGGGACGAAAGCGGATCGTTTTTGTGGGGAAACGGGATAATGGCCCGTCACTTTCGTTTCTTTTAACGACCGAAAAAGGCGTCCGGAGCGGGGATTCGCGCGGTAAAGTCACTCCATAATCCGTCGCGCACATTTAGATGGCTATATCTCGTAAATGGAAGGTAAATTGACCTAAATAGCTACTAGAGAGTCGCTCGATAGATACGGAAATTACTGTACATGATAAAGAAATTATTATCGTCGTAATAAAAGTAATAAGAATTATTATTATTATTGTATATGTGCGAACATTTTTTTAAAGTAATTAACGATTGCATTTTGTCTTGCATTATGAACAGATCTGAATTATTCATTCAAGCAATATAATCAAAATTTTTTGTCAAGAAAATTAATTATTTTTTGAACAACAAAAAGAACTCTTTAATTTAATTGTGATAATTTTTACTATTGAATTTATAAGAATATAATCCCACTAATTTCACTTTGGGAAATTTGTGATTATTTATTATTACGATTATTTATTATTGCCAGAATTATGCTATGATATATAATTTGCTTGATTAATTACTTACAATTAATAAAATGGATAACATTGAGTATATTTAATAATTTTAAATTACAAATATTAATGACAATATAAATATTTCATACATATTAGAAATTTATTAAAATATTTTATGTGATATAAATAATGTGATGTAATTGTAATATAAATAAATTTGTAATGTTTTTAATTATCCGGTGCGCAAAAAGGAATACATGTGTTTATAACAAGGTATTTTATAAATTGATACTTTGGATTTTCCTGCAATTAACTTAATGGAAGTTTGGCGCGTCATAGCGATATTTTCGGAACGTTCCTTTCGAAAATCGTTCATAGAATATCTGATTATGCATCTGATAATGGAGATTGTAGCAAATTCGACGCCAATGTTTTAGTGGTCCGAATAACGACCGTAAATTATATCGGCATTAATGAATTATTTAACGCGCACCGGCGTGAATGGAATGGTAAACAATACGATCATCTAAATCGTCGAAATTTGTTCTCGTGAAATAATCAGCCGCGAATATTTTATGCGTGAGATGAGCAGCGCGGCTGCAGCATTTCGTCGCTTTAGAAACTCATTTGCACGACAATGGTATCCAAAATACCTATTGTAATTTGTTTCAATGTAAATCAATTATGCTAGGCGAATAAATGAGAACAACTGACCAGATTATTTCATGAGTGGGTTGATAATGAAAACGAATAAATAAATTTATTCGAAAATGCAACGTGTTTAACAAATATAAAATTTGTTTATATAGAAGAACAGAGTTTAATAAAATACAAAATAGAGAATACAGAATTTAAAAAATATCATTAAAATGTCTGTTTCACATTTCTAGAAGCTTGAGAAAATGTTTAGATCTTTTCAAATAAGCAAGATTCTCTCTTTTTGTAAATTTGCTTTTCAGCAAGTGTTATCTTGTCGAAATAATCAATTCAGATATGTGGGCGAGGTATACATTCCTATTTCAACAATTTATATTCGCGCGTGTCTGTTAGTTTTTACATCGTGATAGGTGAAAGATAATTCCGCCAATCCGCCGTGATTCACTATTGAAGTAGACTTCATCGGGTATTAACTACGGAAACTTAGGCAGAATTTACTTTCGTGTGAGATAAGAAACACTGCATTATTCAAAAACATGTGTCACGCCTAATTGAGAATGTTACTCTCATGTCAAGCGTGGATTTTACTTAGAATCACAAATTTTCGATTAATCGACCGGCGTCGAGCTTCGAGCTGCCTGGTCCATTAAGCGAAACGGCAGGAGAAACAAGATCCGAAATTACTTAATTCTCGCGCATAAATTGTTGCTGCTGCGCTAATGAATTATTTAACGTTCGTTACACGTCAATGAAATTCGAGTCGTGACTAGTAATACTTAAATTTAGCTTTATTGATACTAGATCTTCGAAAATCGATCCTATTCACTCCTCGTGACGAGTAGGAATACCGCGCGGCTATGAAGAAGGGAAGACATATATATGTATATTTATATTTCACATTTATAAATACATCCATAAAATATATATATATATATATATATATATATATATATACATACACGGGAAGAATTTTGCTGAAGTATTTAAAAATTGAACCAGATGTAAAAATAATTTTATTAGATCATTAAAATAATTATTAAAAACGTTTAAACATTGATGACAATGTTGCAACAAGTTTTAACATTCCAGTAAATTCATAATTTGGATGGCCTAAACAAAATTATTTTCAAATCTCTTACTAAATTTTTAAATATTTTAGTAAAATTGTTTTTTTTTTCGTATATAATTTATAACAATTTATAGATCATATCAGCAAATGTGAGAGTTACGCTTGCAATATTTTGTCACACTTTATTCTTGAACAGACATTAAGAAAAAAGTACTTGATATTTGTAATTATAATTATATGATACAATAATTATGGTTAGAAATTTCATTTTTATAGTTAGTACTACTATAATGTTAATAATAATAATTATATTTATAATTATATACAAAAATATATAGTTGGCACTAAAAATTTAAATGACTATAAATTATACTTAAATTATGCTAATTGCAACTGTTTTTTTCTCTCACTGTCAAATTTACATATCGACATTACAGAAGTGTTTCTGAGACAATTCGTTTTACAGGATTTAATCGATCCATAAATATTACGGTCAATTTTTTAGATAGATTTGACAAATTATCCTATACTTATCTTGTTTTACGGTACCAGCTACCGGAAGGGCGTAATTGACATTTCGATGGTGCGTAGTGAAATACGTAGTGGTGAGTAGGGACCCGACTGAGGTGAGGCCCGAAAAAAAACCCGTTGTACACCACGCCGTATTGGCTCGGCCAGGTGAGGTGTCCTATCGGAATTCTGGAAACGGCCGTGGCCGCTCTCCAGGCCCAGCCAGACGTCCGAACGAGACCCGATGGTGTTCGGTTTCATCATCGCGTATCTTGGACGCCTGCGGCGAATAATCGCCCACGAAGATCCTACGCGACGCGAAATTTACGGTCGGACTCGCTGCAATTCACCCACGGAAACGGGCCGCCATTTCCAAATAAACTCCGGCAAACGGCGGCATGAATCGGGCTCTCCTCCGGCGGACACAGGCAAATGCGGACGCGTATACGGGCGTGTGCACGGACGCGCCGAGAGGGTGTGCGAAGTAAATCTGCGATCCCGCGAACTTCATCGTGCCGTAAAACTTGGTCGCGGTGAACTTCTTCCATTGAGATCGATATTCGTCGTGTAAATCAGAGGAAAAATTTCCTTTCAACGAACAAGAGAAAGAAAGGAACTGTATGTGCTTGTTCTTTTCTTTCTTTAATTAAGAGAATAAGAAACAATATAGATATACATTTAAAATTGATTTTTATCATGAAAATTAACGCAGAAATTAAAATTTATCTGCACTGATAAAAAGTCTTGTTGTATTGATTAGAATTTTAGTATATTCAGCAAAAAAAGTATAAATTGGACATTTATACTTAAATTTCAACTTAAGTCAAGATAATTCAATTACGATACATAATTCTCTTACATTATCTTACATGCTGAAAATTTGTTTTGTTTATATCTCTTATTAGTACAACCAGAATATTTTTTAATAAATAAAACACTTTGAGATATTGATTATTGTATTTGCTTGTTGCCTATAATTGATCCAAATATGTTTTCTATTCTTCTATTCTAAATCTAAGATTACGGTCCACGCTCAAATCTTTGTGTTACATCGAAAGGACAAACCGCGCTATTGGAATAAATTATTGTATCACTTGAGAATACGACTTGATTCTTAACAATCAAAATTTCCAATATCAGTTCTGGAAAACAATATAGCAAGTTAGATCGGTCGTTTCTTTGGTAGAGACGCTTATGCGCCATAGCTGGATCCTTATGTAAATCTGTTCACGTTGGTCCTCATGCTGCTTGATGCCGTTGTTTGCCGACGTTTGTTTTCTTGCACCTTCGCTCGCTCGCTCGTTCTCCTCGCGGGCGAGAAATTTAAATGAGATGTTAAAACGAGGAAAGTACCATGTGTCGTCGACCGACGGAATCGACGGCCGTTAGGCGAGATTTATTTTTACTATCGGCCGTCGAACATTTACGTTAAATCCGATGTGTGTTACGTACCGCGGGGAAACCGGTATCCACCGGGCATAACTGCGGGATTAAGCTCGACGCGCTATCGGCGCCGCGTTTAACGCTTAACATTGTTATCTCAACGCCAGAGTTTGTTTGAGTTTGCCTGAACTGGCCCGAGGTCGATGAGCACGATACAGCGAGAGATGCACGGTCGAATTCGGGCCTGGGCCGTCGCCATACTTTTCCCGTTGTTGAGAGAACCGTGTGGTATACTCAGAAGTGAATTTATAGTTGTACACGCCCCTGGGGAAGTCGCAATGCGGTGGCCATGATAACCGATAAGTCGTAAGAAGCAGAAAAGCAGGAAGTTTCTTCAAATATTTTATCTCGTGCGATCGCGAACGGAATTGATTAGAACAACCACTTTGGTATATTTAGCTGTGAATATAATTTATCTCTTTCTTTCTATACTTTGCTCTTCTTCCTGATACAACGAACAAATGAAAATATTCTACGCTAAATGAGTAATGTTAGAAATGTAGAATCATCTCTACTTTTGTTACATTATGATTGACAAGATTGTCACAAAATGGTGGTTCCTCGAAAAAAATTTCGTATTAATAATAATAATAATAATAATACATTTTTACAATATGATACTCTACCTTTTATTCAAAGCATTAACGGATCTATAATATTATACATAAAACTCGAAAGAAGCAGAAGAGCAGGAAATTTCTTTAAAGATTTTATCTCACACGATCGCAAACAGAATTGATTAAAACAAGTTCTTTGATATATTTAGTAATAAATATAATTTATCTCTCTCTTTCTGTACCTCTTTCTGCTGTAACAAAGAATTAAAGAGATTCTACGTTGAATGTGTGCGTGATGCTTAGAATTGTGAGAAGGTAATAATACGAGACTTTTTCGAGGGACCATTATTGTGTGGTAGAATTGTCAATCGCAACGTGACACGCTATATTTCATCTGGAGCGTTAACCATTATATGTTATAAAACTCCTTGTTTGGCCGGCATAAATTTAGCGAGCGCGTTGTGAAGAATTTTAATAGAATTAAAACCGTGCAGTTCGCCGACGAGTTTCTTCGAATCGATTTCGAACGGACTTCGAGAACTTCGAAGGCCCTGCGTTTTGAGTAATCGCAAGCCTTTAAGCCCCTGTCCTTTTATTTCTTCACGTGCGCGCAGGTGCGGGACCTCGCGAATTCTCGATTGAAACTCAGCGGGTTCGCGGACGACGCGAACAAAGCTGGTCCGGGGAACACGTTAATTCCCAAACGGTCCCCAGGTATCCCTGGGATACGCGGGAATAAACGGTAGCTCGTTTTCACGAGCCGGTCGCGGAGCTTGGCGAAATAAAAGAGTGTCACGGAGACATATAGAGTTTCGTCGGAGTGTCAACCATAATAAATAGCCAATGACTTAGTTAAGCGGGAAGCTATTCGACTGAGAGCGCGAAGTTATGACCGGCTGATTCCGACCGGTCGGATCAGTTGATTTGAGTAGGAAACAGGTGGTGGTGGGGCGACGTATGAAGAGTCTTTGTGAAGTGAAATGTTTGCTAAAAAAAGAAAAGAAACAAAGGTACGCATGCCTTTTGAGTCGAAAGTTAACACATCATTCATTAATTAATGATACTTAAATTTCGTTATATTAATAATAAGTACATTAATAAATTACTATAAGTATAAGAATAGTAAGAACTTACAATGCGTAACTCTTCGCAAAATATATTACTAATATAATTAAAAAAAATTATTAGTAAGCAATTGTTATAACTAGAGAGATTTATCTTATTATTTTCTAATTTTCTCTATTTTAGAACAGCAGAAAAATATAAATATTGCAATGATTATAATTTTACACTTCATGGTGTATTATAATTTTACAATTAAAATAATATAATAATATAAAATCTGAATTTGAGTCTTAAGCGAATATATGATCTCTTATTCTCTTTATTAATAACTGATTGATATGAGCCTAGACGAAGTGTTGACTGCAACGAAAAATGCAGCCAACATTTATCTAGTCCGTGTCCCTTATTCATGTTGTCCCACTTCGTGGTTCACCCACTTGGTTCACGCCGGATACTTAAACGATCGTTGACACGAGCGGGCATCTCGAATGCAATGGTTTCGAAGACGATTCTTTCGTTCAGAGTGAGTGCGACGATTCCACTCTGAGGTGGTCCCAGCGACCCGCTTCTCTTCATCGAAATACATTATCGTGAATCAACGCGTTTCGTTAATAAACGCCAACTATGATGATACAAGAATTAAATTTACACATTTTACTAAACATGACACTTCTTGTTGTAAATCAGCGTTCGATCTTTGTTTGAAAATCACGTGGTACAATAGGAGTAAAAAATAGTCATTGTGAAACAGTAATGCGGAATTTTGCACTATTATATTTGCGAATCTTTTTACCAATTCGAGAGAACACTCTGGAGTTTAATATGAATGGGAAATAATATTTAAAAAGTTTGCCTTTTTAAAATTAATCAAGAAGTTATTTTTGTAGAAATGGCATTAAAATGAATATTTTGAAAAGTAAGTAGTCACTACTGTTTCTATTTTCTACGCTTCTATTTTCTTGTTTGGACTATAAAGTCAAAATGTTGAAGTATATATTCAAAAATATATTTTATTTAACCATTGCTAGTAATTTCTAATTTAACATAGCATTTATATCAAGAAATGTCAAAAACTGATTTCCTGAAGCCATTCGGATCGCCGTTGCGGCTGTCTTAAAGACAGCAAATCGATTCGGGCTATCGTCAGGGACCACAAATTACCATTTGAAAGTGTGCAAGATTGTCAAAAGGATGGAAACTTATAGCATAGTGAGAAATCTTTTAACATGAAGGCACGTATCATGGAATAGATTCAATCAAAATTTTGTTTTTCCTAGAAAACACAACAGAAATCGAAGGAATAATTGAATAGTTCCGATCGGGAACCACTCTGAATTACACTATACGTGCTCAGAATGAAAGAAATGCATGACAGTCCGTGAAAATCAGGGCTACCAAATTTCAAGCTGTCATTAATCTTAAAGTGTCCGGTAGTTTCCAGGAATCAAGGCATCAATTTTAAATCAGTCATCAGTTTGTTGCCGCCTCCATGAAGCCAGAATGTAAAATTATGTTCCTCTTTTATTTCAAAAACAAACATGAGAAAAAGAATTGCTTTTCTATCGTTCACATTTAAGCTATGTATTTGTCTCCATACTATTCACCGTTTCTTGAAGCCATAGAGTTCAAATTTGGATTTGTAACTCGAAATAATACGAATACAGAACTTAAGTGACTTATTGATGTAATTTGTAAAAGTATTTTTTCACATTTGTCTTTAAAATGAAAGGAACAACAAAGCTTTCTGACTTTATGGAGACGGCGGCGAATTTTCTCTGTTACTTTTACAATAGTCCAAACAGAAAAATAGGAGTGAAACAATGACTACTTTTAAAAATATCGGCTTTTATTTCACTGCCATTTTCAGCAGAAAAACCTTTTGTTATTTTAAAACAAATTCTTTGAAATATTATTTCCTATTTAAATTATATAAGCTGTTCTCTCAATTCTTTTAAGTAAATCTCATATAACAGCAAAAATTTATTCTTTTGGAATGAAATTCACTCCAAGAATTTAGAAAGCACTGAAAATTCTATTGATCAAAAGATTCTTAGATAGTGCAAAATTCAAATTAATGCTTCATAGCTACCATTTTGGTAGCGATTATTTATTTTTGATTCCCACTTACACCTGAAATGTGAACAACAGTCTCGGAATAGTCGAAATTAAATTTTTATGTGAAACGGTGAAAATGGCGGTGAAATATCGTGAAATAATCTATGATCGACAGCCACGCGAGACATTAAATTACGATATTTTACCTGATGACAGTGATCCTATTAAGAATTGCAAATCGTTTTGTAAGATTTTGCAGACAATTGCGTTTTATATCATTGTATTTTAATTTACGGAATATCGCGTTATGTTACATTACGGAAACAAGTCGTCATACTCTGGGAATACGTGATAAATGTACATACGCTACGTGTTATTACCCCATTCGCATCGGTACACACACAGATATTATTTAGTTCGTTAGATAAGAGTTCGCGGCTGATATTACACTCATTACAACAACGTTCGCGTGGAGATGGACGAGCGACGACGTTGTTTTCGAAAGGCGAAACGCAACGTAACAGCGCGGTTATTAGAGAGGCGTGGATGGAGCTCGAGATTACATTCGCATTCCTCCGTTCCGATAGTTTTGCAAATTGCCGGTAATGACAGGCGATCGGCCGATTTTCCAGGGTATGGAAACCGTTCGTGGAAAGCAATGGCGAGCATCGAACGATGACGATATGCTTCGTTCAGCCGCGATTACACGCTGCGTTCTTACTCGAGTAAAACCGATTGGTTTGTGCGCTCTGAAATCATAGACTGCCTCTCTCTGCCTGCCCACGGAATCTTACCGACGATTAGACTATCCATCACCAGTTCCTGTAACCGGTAAAATGTAGATGATAATTAGAAAAGAATAACGGAGATTGAACGAAGCAGAACAAATAGTCATTATGGCATTAAAATGACTCCAAAATGATTATTGAAAGTTACTTTCCAATCAGTTACTTTAACATCATCGCTACGTTATCGCGGCCTAGTGTTCTGCTTGGGAAACTGTACGTGAATATACATTATATTTTAATGCAAACTCTCGAAATATTGATTGTAGCACAATAATAGAACGAGTGATTTACAAGTTAAACCGACTACGACTTCATCGATCTAATGATGAATCACACTCCTACTACAATTATTATTAGTACATATTAAAAACTGCTTTATATAAAATATTTAAATAATATAATTAACTTTGACAATGGAGTAATACATGTATATTCTAATAAGTAACGTGACAATATCATTATTTAATCATTTTAATTTATTTTAATCGTTTAAAATACATTCATTATAAATGTCTCACTATAAAATAAATTCATTATTTAATCGTTTAAAATATTTTTACATTTAATTTTCCTAATTTCATGTATAACACTTTTAGTATGCACTAATCTAATGTAATGTATGTGACCGAATTCACTGTAAGTATCGGTTCATACAATGCAACCATCGAGAACCACTTAATTATTTGACGTGTGATATATTTTGACATGCGCAAACCGTACGCATTTCGTTTAAATGACTCGGCGATTACGGCGGACAATCCGCGGAGAGGACCGGTTCAATTTCATAATAGCGAGAGGCGGGAAGAGAAAACGAAGGAATCGTCGAAGTCATCGTCACTTCGTTACCTCTGTCGAGAGCGCGGCGCAACGTACAAATGACAGTGCTTGAAATACGAGGCGCGAACGACATTTGTTAGCGCCTTCCTGCCACGCTGACGCTCGTTTCGCGGTGATATCGAGGAGATACGCATATAATACGAGAGAGGCACAGTGGGCTAGCTCGTTCAATTTGCCAATCGCGTTTCCTTTTGCGTTTTCGCGTGTTGGCGGTTTGTACCGACTTGGGCGACAATGTTATCTCTCAGCCATTGTCAAGTCTCATATTTATGCGAAGGGATATCACTGTAATCGAATATTTTTAAATCGAGAAGCATTATGGATAAAAAACACACAGGAAAAATTTTCAGAAGTTTGATCTTTCAGAAGGCGAATTTGTTTTGTTTTAAAAGAGCAAACCATTTTGAAAAATTTATTTTAAATCTTTTCTGGTTTTTTATAAATGTGCAGAGGATTGTATATACGGCAAAAAGAGATTAGTTTTAACATGGCGTTAATGTTGGCGTGAACAATTTTCACAATGATTAACGTAATTGACTGTGTCGGCTAATGTAATGAAATGTCCTCGATCTCAATAGTATATAAGGTGATATTAAAATGCAATTATATTCGCATTTTTTTTAAATCACAGTTTCTTTTAACACATTGCGTGTCAAGCTATGTATTCGCAATAAAATGTAAACTTCTATTCTCTTTATTGGTCATGAATCAAGTACATTTTAGTTACAAGTTTGCCAAAAGTTACGCGATTAAAATCAATTTAATTTATCATAGAAATCTGAGCTTTTTATTTATATCGTTATATATATTTATAAAATTTATTTATGAAAATGTAAAATATATAATGTACATACATAATGTATTAATTATTTACATAGATTCTACATTTAAAAGAAAGCTACAGCAATTAGGTCCTTTAAGATAGAGAAAGAAATTGAATGAAAGATAATATCTTGTATTAATTGATTTAATATACAAGATATTCGTATAATTTTTTTTCCGAATTAGTATAGCTATTCGTATACAAATTTATCTATTAAGTACTTTTCTTAATATCTTCCTAGCGGATAGATATCCACTGGTATCGTTAATTTGCATATTTTTTTATCTTGTGTCATAATTATTTATCGAGACCCCGTTCTCTTTTTGTAAAAATTGTTTCGCGAACGTTGCCGCGAAGTGAGACGTCGAATGGCCTCGAATGGCGTAATCAATTTTTTGCGTACATGTCGGATGCGACCGCGAAAGTACGTCATCTTCGATGAAAACGAGGAAGGAACGCACCGCGTCACGCTCAGATTAATTTACGTTTCGCGAACAAACAAGGTGCCGTTTTTAATTACCTGTCGACAGATTGATTGATCGATCTGAAGATGTTCCTCCTATCGCGCGATCAGATACGGCGCGTCAATACTCAATTTACCTCGTTGCTCGGCAAACAGAGACTTCCGCGACAGTCCTTTCCTTCGCACGGTCGCGCACGCACGCTCGATTTTATATCGCTAATTTACTTTTCATTAATGACGGATCGATGAGTCGGCGTAATTCTGGCGACGCTTGACAGAGCGTTTTTAATACGCTTTCCGCTATCTTAATTAGATATTTAGACCTCGAAAGAAGAAGGGCGGAGGAGCGGCACTGCTCATGTTATTAGCACGAAGGATCCGTTATTGGTGGCGCTAAATTAAAATGCAATTCGAAGAATGGTCGCGATATCATACAACCTTATAATATGCATGGAAAGAACGGTTTTGTCGAAGTATCCAAAAAGAGTATACCAAAGTTGGTCCAAAATGGTCAACTAAGGCTTCCAAAATTTACTGCCAGTACTGAAAATTTATGTTTACGTTACGTGAACTGTAGGTTTTCAGTACTGGCAGTAAATTTTGGAACACCTAAATAGATTTTCATGAAACTCACCAAAAACCGTCTATTGACGGACTCATTAAACGAACCGATAAAAGAATTTTGTGTAGAAATGACCAGTTGCGGGATTCTCTAAACATTTTATCGACAATTGTTGCAATTGTTAACTAGCGACAATAGCCAACGAGTGATGCGCTTTCTTCCAAGATAGTCCTGCCATTGGCAGGACAAAACAATAGCGTAAGTGGGAGCCTTCAAGTAGTTTGGAAAATATATAGCTACTCAAAAAGATCCAGGGTCTGCAGATCATTCGAGTGACTGAGAAAACGCACCGTGAAGTTAACAAGATTAAAGTGAAATGGAGGAAAAGTGAAAAGAAACTTTTGAAGGAGCGACATAGCTTTATGTCCCAAGTTGACTTTCTTACGGTTAAATTTCCTTACCAGTGTGATTCTCTGACTCGAACAAATTTGGAAAATATGTGAAACGTTTGATGAAATTCCATGAAAATCCACTAAAATATTAAACAAACTATCTTTTAAGATCGTAGTATGAATATACAACAAATTGGAAATAAAGATTCTAAACAATCAAGCTGAATCTTTAAGTGCTTAAATAATTTAGTATAAATTTATATATTGTATCCATTCTTACAAACTGCATGCCGAATTTAATTTTTAAACTTAAAACGTAATTCTAACAGGACTAGGGTAGTAATATCATAAATTAAATTGACAAGCAATTTAATGATATTGACGCTTATAGGCATCTTAGCGAGATCTTAATAATCTGATGTTGATAAGTATCTTAAAATGTCTAAATTTATTTAGATATACATATATATATATATATATATTCCTTTTTTAGATAACTACAGATCTTAAAATAATTTTATTTGCACGCTCAAGCTGCTTACCAGAATGTTAAAACTTCTTACTGTATTGCTCATTATGTTTGAGACTCCTACGTAATTATTTTGATGGTCCAATAAAATTATTTCCAGATCTAGCTAAATTAAATAAACTAGCTAAATTTTTAGATACTTCAATAAAATTGTTTTGGTGTACCCAAGGAACGTGCATTCCCGTCAGTCGCGAATGTTTCGATTTTCGGTGACGATCGTAATTCATTCGCGCGCTCTGTGCTTGCTCGTAAACTTGTCTCCTCGAACAGACGTAGACTTCCGCTGGAAAATATTTATGATATCACTCTCGTTGCTGCTGTTAAATTACATTGTTAACTCTCAGAGCACCGAGTGATAAATATTTTCTCGAATAGTAGAAACTTTGTCTTAAGAAATTTTTTTTTTTTTAAGATACTCATTAGTGCCAATATTATTAAATTGCTTGTTAATTTAATTTGTACTATTACGTATTGCAATTTCAGTTTAGAACTGTGTTTCTCAAAATTGATAAATCTGCGCGCATAAACTAGAAATTGTAAAATTCACGAAAGAATTATTAGGCACCTAAATGAATCAAATAAAATCTTCACTTTTTTTATTTACGTTACTCACACATTGATAGATTTTCCACTTGTATTATTCTTTATCTTTTTATCTGGAAAAATTAAATTGTTTGAGAAGCGTCCCGTTTGTTTTCGATTTTCTACCAAAAATTAATTATTTAACTTACTTAAATATCTATTTAAATCTTAGTACCTTCCGTGAAATTTCTTAGACATTCGGTTGAACACACGGTTGACAAAATCAATTCGGCTAAGTCAAGTGTTCATGTTACGGTGTCAAACGCAAAGTGAAGACATCAATTTGGCAATGTTTAGCTATTCTAACGAGTTCGTTCGCGCGCAATCGGATCAAACGGGATGAGGGCGATGTTTGTTCCCCTCGTAGTGCAAGACTCGTAGATCGTCGTTCGTGCTCACGACCCGTTTCAATCTGTCCCACGAGCGCTTTGATCCGCTTCGTCCGCGCTCGCATTCGCAATCGTAATTCACTCGGCGTGCCGTAAAGCTGCGAGATATGCCAAGAAACGAGAAGCACGGCCGCCAGGAGGCAGATACTCGGCCACCACGGCGCTCGTCATCCGTTTCGTCAGTCGTTTAACACGGCCGTAGATCGTGTCGAATAAAAATACGCGGATGATGGACCACACATCAAGGGTCTGCAAGAGTCGCTTGCGTACCTACATTTTCCCAATTACACCCAGAGAAAGGTTTCTTCGATTCAAAGAAATGTTTAAATAAATTTTTTTTATTTAATTTCAAAAAATAATGTTTAAATCAAAGAAATGATGTTCAAATTAAAGAAATTTTTTTTTAACCATAAGTATGCACGGAAAAAAACGGCTACGTTTGCCACGACCAAAAGTCGCCCATCAATATATTTTTTGGATATAAGAATTATAGTACGATTGTAATAACCATAAGATTGGCATATCTTAACGGTTATGGCTATAAAAATATGGCCATCTTCGGTTATCACAACCATATATATTAATGGGCGAAAATTATCATTATTTCTGGTTATAAAACAACATTTTTTCTGTGTACTATCAAATTCAATACATTGAAGGCACAGCTTAGTGCTTACTGTCTAATCATGACTTCACTCACTTGCAAGCCAGACTTACGAGAACCTTTATAATTTTGGATTTTCCTTCATCTATTGCATACTAATGCAAAGCCAGAAATTATAAATGAAAATGTCTGCTGTGTCAGTTTGACGCAAAGGGGATGTTTACGCGACTTATCGAACCGCCGCGCCGTGTCGCTAATTGCATCGCTTTACGTAACGTCAGTGCGCGACCGGTGAAAATCACTGGTTTCTGCCGGTTGCTTATTTGTGTTGGTGACGTCTCGAAAACCCGACAGGTTCTTCCTTCGGTACGTCCGCGATCGACGTGACGCAGCAGGTATCGCCTGATGCCAGGCTCTTATCGCGTCAAGACGCGCGACCCTCGCTGGCAACTTAATCACGGATATCCGAGGACGCCGATTCTCTCTTTCCCTTGTTGCTCTCGTCTGCCTCTCCGCAATTAAGCGAGGAAACACGCTCGATTTCAGGCCACGCGATGTTCCTGGGAAATAATGCGTCTCGCGATGCCACGTCGTCGTCAATAATTATCGTTTCTAATCGACGAGTGTCGGGCTCACGCATGCACGCGACAAAATGAAAAAAATCTCACGATTCTCAATATTCCAAATAAGTTCTTCTTTAATCTCAATGCGTCGATGTTGAGAAGAAATGAAAATCGTTGGAATTACAAAGTAAAATAGAGAATTTATTGGTATTAATAATAATTTATTAACGCATTAACTATTATACATTGATCTTAAAACACAACACTTCCGACATCAACCTAAGACTAAAGACATATTCATAGTCAGGCCTTATATTTAAGGCTTCCTTGAATTTATCTTCAGATGCTCTACGAATTATTTGATTGGCTACTGAACACCTAAAGATAAATTTAAGGAAGCCTTAAGTATAAGGTCTGATCACGAATACGGTCAATAGAGTATAGACTGCAGTATCCGTATCTAAATAGTATATAAAAAAAATGTGTTCATTAAAAATGAGAAAAACACGAGGACGAAAGAAACAATCTCCCTCTCTTTCTAAGATATTGTGATTGGTTAAATAGAAAGAGATAGAAACTGGCCATCTTTGCATCTTATTCCTCATTTTTGTCAAACAATTTTACGAATAGCGCAGTTCATAATTTATGTCTTTGCCTAAAACATTCTGAGCGACCCATACAACTTTGAGAAGTCATAACTGGTTTCAATCAATATTTTTCACAAGTTTTCTTCAACAAAAGTTCAAAGTTTCAGCAATGTATCTGAGTAGTGCCGAGAAATGAGATCTATTGTGAAGTTATTAAGGAGAAACCATTAAATGAAAATTTAAAAAAATTGTACAAAAATTTATATTTATATGAATTATCCAGTGTGATATGTTTTAGGGTTAATATTGGAAATGAACGCATTTGGCAAAGAAGATAGGAACAGAAGCAGGAGTAGAGAATTAAATTGAAAAGACTCTGTTAGCTTGCACAACATTTAACATGCTCGAAAGGATTAAACAATATGCTTTATGCAACTTTGAAGAATAACTATCCCATAACGCGCGCGCGCACGCGAAGAATCGTGCGAACATCTTCACGTTCTTCGCCACAGGTGTAACCATAATTCCGGCTACGCCCATCGAGTTGTATTAATGAAGCGATATCGATCGGCCGTTTCAGAATTTATGTACTCGATCTCGCGGTTGTTAAATAACTTCTTCGCGGAGTGTTAAACGCGCGCGTAGCTCGACTCGTGCAGGTGTATGCGGGGCTCCTACTCGCCGGGTAATAATCGTCGATAAATCGGCGTATCGGTGCCGACGGTAATTAATTATTGCTTTGTGGTTATCGGCTCTCTTGCGGTGGAAACGACGAGTTGCGTGCGGATAATCCCCGCCGACGAAGATCTTTCTATATTGAAAGGTTCGCAGCCGCGAGAGCTTGGAGCGCAACGTAAATACAGAGTCCGGCGACCGCAAAGGACTCTCCGCGGCGTTTTACGGCTAAAAGCCGGCCGACGAATGAAGATTACTGTTATTGCAAGTGGTAATTCGTACCTAATATTCCGCGATGTGTAGTGGCCGCCAAGGAGTTTACGATTGCGCAAACAAGTCGCCCGGTTTAGAGAATCAAACTGCTTTTAACCTTTTCTAAAGCGGTTCATTTGTCTAAATAAGCGAACACTCTTTGGAAATGAGAAATATCATAAAAAGGCGCGTATCATTCAAATAATATGTGTGTTGATGATGGAATAAAATAAAGGTATAATATACGTAGGTGAGTCAATAAATATCCTTCACTTTTATCACTATGGCTAAATTAAGATTATTTATTAACTAACTTATCATATATGATACATAATTAATAAGAATGCAAGTAATTTCTACTGAAAAGAAATGATATATCAACAGCATTATCTTAATTAAAAATAATGTTGTTGATTCAATAACAGGATTAATGAAAGCAATAAAATTTTATTAAAACAAGAGTTTGACGCATTTTATTAATAGAGTTATTGTGTGTGAGTGTGTGTGTGAGAATTGACAAAATGATTTTGAATTAAAATAATGCTGTTAATATAACATTATTTTTTCTTCGATGTACGACAGGAGATTTTATTGCCTCTTAGAATTTTATTTTGGACTTCGTCGTTGAGATATTTATTTATAGAATTATTTTAAGCGCGTTAAACTCCGGAACTGCTCAATAAACTAATAATTTTTCTGAAAATTCTCAAAACTTTCCAAAGAAACTAAAGATTACTAAGAACTACATATCAATATTAAATATAATATTTTGAAATATGCAGCATTAAAAAGAATTAAAGTTCATCGTTCGCTGATGACTTTTGCGAATCGTGCTTAAAAATTTGGAATTATACATCTACCCGGATACAAATTAGTGCCCGTATCAGCGGGTTAACAACCAATGATCGGTACTAGACACTTTCCATATTGCATGGTTTAATAAATATGTCTACGAGCTTAGGAAGATATAAGTTCAGTATACGTATTTTATATAATTTATCATACGTGCTATAAAGATGCACATAGAGAGGCAAGAAATATAAATGTGCGATACCATTCGTGAAGCGAATTGGCGATGTTGTAATCGAGAGATAATTTACATAATTCATGCATCGTGTGCGATATTCGTCGTAATGCGAACTTTTGATAAAATGTAAAATATATAAAATATATTTCAGAAGAATTAATCGACGCGAATCGAAATACGTAAAATAAAATAGTGATTACAATCATTATGAATTATAATTTATACAAGAAGTATCATGATAATTTATATAATATTAATTTGTACTAGGAAGACTGTTTCATGGTATGCAAGAGTGTAAAATGCACTTATTCAAGTACTTCAGAGTTCATATCTTTATGAAGCGAAATTTTGTTTTTTTGTCTCTCTTGCTTTCTTGTATGTATAAAGTGGTTATAAGCCAGAGATCGAAAGGCGTTTACCGCAAAATGCGTGTGATGTAAATACGGAACGAAATAACGGAGGACGTGATGATAATTTACATATTGGACTGGATAATTCATGGCACGTATTACCGTCAATCAATTTTGCGGCTGATCAATATTATATCGCCGAACTTTCGAGAATCATTCCTCTGGCCTCACCGCGGTTTAGGCGTTATTAAATGTAATATGACTAATGTCCTCGATTACGGCATGACGGTCATACACGGCAGGTAAGCAATATAATGAGCGCGCGGTAGCGCCTGGAAAAAGGATAATTATCCACTTACAACGAAGCTTGCTTTAGTTTAGCGTTATTAGCGTGATGCCGGCTAAGAGCGGCGGTATGTGAAATTATAACCTGTAGTAACTTAAGGTAAACCAAGAGACTTTATTTAGCCACCGCGTTACTTCCTTATTTGTGTGGTTTTTGTTCTACGTGAGCTTATCCTGAAGTGAGAAAAGTGACGTGGATATTTCGATTACATTTAGCTTCACCGCATGCATAATACACATTCGTATAAAATCGAAATAATATTGAACACTTGTTGTGGTTTTAATTGTGATATATATATTGAGATGTTTGTTCAGTCATATATTTATTATATATTATATTTAATTATATTTATATCTATAATATTTTATATAGGTATTACATACCGAAAGAATGATTTTACTGAAGTATTTAAAAATTTAGCCAGATAGAGATCTCAAAATAACTTTATTAAACTGTTAAAATAATTATGTGGGAATCTCAGACATGACGAGCAATGCTGTAAAAAGTTTTGACATTTTAGTAATGAGTTTGAGTGTCCTACATAATTATTTTGATGGTCTAATAAAATTATTTTCAGATTTGTATCTAGTTAAATTTTAGACACTTGAGCAAAACCATCCTTTTCATATATTTTTATCATATACGACCGAAAAAATGATTTTACTGAAAGATCTAAAATTTTGCTGGATGTAGATTAGAAATTAATTTTATTTAGACCATCAAAATAATTTTGTTGTAAGTTTTAAGTTTAGAATGTCAAAATTTTTTGCAACATTGCTCGTCACTTTTCAGTTCCTAACATAATTATTTTGATAGTTCAATAAAATTATTTTCAGATCTGCGAAATTTAAATCTTTCAGCAAAATCGACCTTTCTATATTTAAAAAATATAAAATTGTATTCGGCAGCCGATACAATAATTCACATATTTATTCATATTTCGTGCGGTGCATCCATCCTGCTTTTGACTTGTAATCGATTCGTATTATCTTAGTGACGTTAAGATTTTCTTCTTTCTTTACGTGCTTATTTTCCGACAAGGAAAGAGAAACGTGCACAGTGCATATATTGCGGGCTTGTACACGGCGATCAATTACGGATTTTCGCAGAGAGAAAACCGGAAAAGCGAGGCTATAATACCGATGCCGGATTTCGCCTTATGCCGAATGGACAATTAATTCCTCGCGCGCGCGGCATCAACGTGCAAAATTGATAGCCGGCACCTGACATACCAGCCAGGTCGGTACTTCGTAACTGCCCATTACGAAGTTTATTACGGTTTCCCCGAGTACAACGACGGCTCTTACCATGGAAACGCGAAGGCGCACGTGGTAAATACGTGTCCGCGAATTACGCGGAGAAGGGACCTGTTAAAATGGCAGATGCTGGTCTCGCATTCCCGTTAGATATAAATAACTCTGATCTCAACTGCGTGCGCAGAGAAGGCCCTTATCGGAAAGCCACTGGAAAAAAATTGCCAGTGAATTTATTAAAGAATCGTCTCGGGATACTTTTGCATCGATGTTGGTTTTATACGTTGCGCAAACTACGAATCGCGATGTTGAAAATTTATTCTGTTCCATCGTGCGAACGAAATCGATTTTATATGTGCCAATTGTAATTCTTTAAAATTCAAGTTTTATCCCTCAACGATTATGTTTATCTTAACAATGGTTGAAGGTCGTTAAAACAAAATTAACCCTTTGCGCCGGCGAGTCACATGCGTCGAGCGTTCAATCTTCGCGTCGTACAATCACATCCTGTAGAAATTCGCGTGTAAGTATCTTGAAAAAGAGAGCTTGACTTCCTGTCGCCCGTGCGTCGTGGCGCAACGATTAATCACCGCCGACGGCAATACGTCGCTTTATCAGCCGATTACTTTTTCCTTGCGTCATTAAAATCGAAAACAATCTGCGTAATATAATTGTAAAGCTGGCTTTTCTCGCGCGTAACGTTCGCAGCGTTATATTTATAATCGATCGCGATGCCGAACCGCCGAAGGAATCTGCTTATCGCCAGACCTACGATATATTATCATCGATAGCTGGATACCTATAACCACCGGCCAAATGGATTACGCTTAGATTTACGTCGATGTGATTGAACGGCGTGGAACCATAATATGTACACAACGTTACGTTGAATCGGCGTGTACGTAAACATTTACGCGTATAAACGCGAGAGATTAGCACGATCTACGCGAAATAAAACGCCTCAATGAGACGCGGCGTCTCCGAGTTAATTTGCGGTATTAATCAAGTGAGCCGTTTTAATCAACGTGATTTTCTCAGAACTTTATGCCTCTCGTGTCGTATACTTCCAAGTGCTTTGACACAACTGCGATACGATCTTATTTCCGCGCTGCACAATAAAAATTGTCCGATAATATCTTGAGATTTATTTAATAGCGAAAACAAGAATTTAAACTGGATTAATTAAAGTAGATAAAACGTTTATCGCATCATTATTGATATTGCAGTTTTTGTTTAAACTCTTTAATATTACAACTTTATATTATATATTCAATTCTCGCGATACGGAATTCGAACGGGACGGGCATCGTTTCAATTCGTTTCGATCTACCATTTTCAGCTTCAATTTTCGATTAAAATCTTAATCAAAGACACTCCCTTTCTTCATTATTCCGTTAATAAAGTTGTCGAATAAACGATAAATAATTGCGTGTCACGAAAGCGATTTTTCATTAACGTCCACACATATATGTAAATGCGAGAATTTTCTTGCGAGAAGGGTCGAAAAAACTTTGCAGGTTCGGAGTAGCAAGTAGGATGCGGCGCAGCATAAAAGCGTTGTATCAGAGATAGGTATTAATCGGTGTCTCGAGGCTTGTACATGCGTAATTTAGAATCGAGTTATCGCAATATGTCGGCTCCTTCGGACAAAATTAATAACGATTTGCGCGGTAATGGGCGGCCCTTTCGTAAATTACTAATCGACGGAGTATCGTTTTTAATTTCGCTCGCCGCGCGAAGCGGCGAAAGTATCGCCGGCGCGCAAGAAAAACATCGTCGCGAAACGGGGAATGAACGGCGAAATATAACTGTAATTGAACGGCTCTTAAATATTCATCGAGCGCGGTTCATTCACGGTAACTCCCGTTCGCCGTTTTGCTATTTTAGTGACTTCTGAACGGGTAAAAACGAGCGTCAATGACACGGCAGTGATAAATGCCGGTCCTTAAGCTCGGCTGCCTTCGCTTGCAATGAGGTTTTACTACGCTTCAGCGATCCTCGATTTTTATATCGGATCGTGCCGGAAGCGGTTTCCCTCTCGCGGTCGTTTCCGGTTGTGTACCCGTGTACAGCGGCGCGCTGATGGCGAATAAAAACCTGTGCACGAGGTGGATAATAATTCATAGTAATGACGCGGCGACGATCTATACGAGTATAGAGGATAATTCGGTATTATATAGCATTACGGAGCTTATAGATATACATAAAATTTTTTTATGTCGCGCATGATATTAATACTTATACCGAACATTGCGAAAACATGGATTGCAGAAAGGGAAGCCAGCGGTTCTGGGGTCGCTCGAGGTGCCCCGCCAGTCTCGGAGACGATCAATCCGGAGGACGAACCGGAAACGGACGATACCGGAAGCACGAGTGGTAACGGCGTTTCGCCGGTGACGAATCCTCTGCTCCAAGAACGCTCGAATTGCGAGGAGCTCAGGCACGTGGTGTGCCATCTCGAAACCAAGGATCTCTGGGATAAATTCAACGAGCTCGGCACGGAGATGATCATCACAAAGACTGGCAGGTAAGGTCAAAGTACTTCAAATTATCGATTCGCCTGAAAGGATGATCGCTATCTGGATTATAACGCTGATTTATTTGTCGGTATCGAAGATAACTGCCGCATTCCAGATGGACATCGATAAGTTTTAATCACGCGATCGGTGATTGTCCAGAGAAAAGGTTGCTTCGATTTAAAGAAATTTTCTTTGCTATATGGTTAAAGAAACAATTTCTTTGATTTAAACATTATTTTTTTAAATCAAATAAAATTTATTTGATTTAAAGAAATTATGTTCAAATTCAAGAAATTATGATTTGAACGTCATTTTTTGGATTTGAACATAATTTCTTTAAATCGAAGCAACCTTTTCTCTGGGTGTCGATATAGTCAAGTTCAACGACATCGCGCAATTATTAATTGTTATAACTGAATCGTTTATTTTTTTTAATTATATCATGATTTAAATTTTGAAGTCTACTTTATTTTTACTGTTTGATGAATACTCGCATATATTACATAATTCTTTATTGTGTAACATGATTCCGTAATACATACAAATCGTAACCTGCAGTTATCTCCGCCAGCGTCAATGTTGATATGACAAACGGTAAATCTAAAATTGCGTGTAACAATACTTGGAAACGTGAGATATGATTATTATTTTATTGTACATTAATGTTGAGATAGAAAGACTAGTATCGTGCGTATTTCACAACGATTAATCGATGGATCGCAGTCAGAAACAATTCTAGACTCGTTTCTCGAGGGGAACAAGAGGAAGAGGGGATAAACGCGATTCCCGAAGCAACCAGATGCTCCAGGGAAGAATTCCCTCGGGACGATGTACCGCTAATGCATCGCAGGCTGAATTTCTCTCCTGGACAACGTCGGGGCGATTGACTCTTTCTCATTACTCGCGGCCGATCACCCCTTCGGCCCTCGTCCCGAAACCGCCGTCGCCCCCGGGGCGATGTCGCTGCAAACTCAATCACGTCCTGCCACGGGTCACGTCGCGACACCCACGAAAATTCCCGAGGGTGAACCCGGCGATAGAAACAGGCTAGGGTTAGGGCGAGAGGTGTCGTTACCCTGAGCAAGCTGTCACTCGCCTGACACGTTACATCGAAACATAAGCAAACGTCCTAATCGCATTGAAATTGCGATCCTTTAATCGCGGGAATTAGGTGGGAGAAACAGGGGAAAGAACGATATTATTCTGAGAACAATCTAAAAGTTTGTTGAGATTAATCCTTTATAATACGTGACGCAGAAATTATAACTTACAACTTTTAATGAAATATAAAGAATAATAATAATAACAACTTTATTGATGTGCATTTGTAAATTATAGAAAGAGTAAGACGCAAAAAAACGCAAAAAAATTAGAAATTGCACAAATAATAGGCGAAGTATCAGCAATAATGCTGTCTTGAAACCCAAATCTGAGTAAAGAGTACACAGTTGGAACATTTGTACTAACACATATTACGTGTCCCAAATGGTTTACCTAAATTTTTATTTTAATTTAACATAATATGAATATATTAGGAATTGACACAAATTAATACGAGGTTAACACGAGGAATATAACGACACAATTTGTAAGCGAATTATGTGGAAACATATTTTTTCAGTAAAATTTACATACGCATTATAAATTAATTAATTTATATATTAACTTAACACATTTCAGTAAAATTAACATTTACATTAAATTAACATACATTTTATTTATTTATTGTAGAATTTGCGTTTTAAAACGCATTATTTTTATTTGTTTATTTTTAATAAATTGTTTTATCTTAACACTCAGAAATGTTAAAAATTTAACACAAAATTTTTAATAGGAATCTCTATTTTAACACAAATACAAAATATTTTACTATATAATAATAAAAATAAAATAAATAATACGTGAAGAACTCACAGATTTTTTATCGCTGTTTTACGAAAGATAAAATTTTCAAAAATGTAAATTTTTTTGTCACACAGCGGTCTATCTTATCGATTCTTATTTATAAAAAAAATTGATTTGAGAGAGAGGTAAGAGAAAGAGAAAATTGGCGAGAATATTAGTGAGATCGATGCAACTGTCTTGCGGTAAGCCGACGTTATTTAACAAGTGGCTGGAGATCGTGAATATAAAAAAAGCTATAAACGTGGTATGGATCACGAACTCGGAAACGGCAGGAAAGAAAATAATAAAAATTTAAACATGAAACTCTCAATTGGTTCAGGAATATAAAAACGCAGAGAGTGATCGGCTAGATGAAATGTAAGCTTAACATACGTGTACACGTGCAATATTTCCGCTTGCTCGCCTCTTTGTGAGTAAACAAATTCAATTGCGAATAACGAGAAAGTAACATAATGCAACACATCGTACAAATAAAAGGATAAGAACGCCGCACACAAATATACTCCAGTAATATAAAACTGTGAAAGAGTTAAGACTACCTGAGCGCAGGGGGCCATAGACGGCGGGAAGGGGAAGGGATCGGGAGGAGGGGAGGTAGAAGAATAAAAAGCGGAGAACGAGCTGGTGGCAAGCTGGCGGGTTAAATTGCTATATTGACCGTCAGTTAATTAGTCGGGCCGGTGTAGAAACCGGGCGAGCTTATGCCAGTTTATAAGGATCCTTGGGACGAGCGGTGGCGACCAGAGGCGTGAGGATTCGAGTGGGATCACACTGTGAGGGGAGAAGTCCAGGGAGGGATCTCTCAGGGGCTGCCTATTCGCGGAAGGCAGTCGAGAAGTTTTATGTTCGCGGTTTGTCTCGAGGCTTTGCGATATACCACCTTCTCAAACATATATCTTCGACTTAACGACGGAAATGCTAACATTGGACACGAAGTTAACTATCGACGTAGAATAGTCCTTTGTACCGATGTGACGTCCTATGGGGCGAATTGATCGTACAATAAGAAATGCATTTTTGACATAATTACGATAGGCATTATTTAAGAAGAAAGGTAAAAATAACGTAGCGAATCATGGCTTAAAATCCTGTTTATTGATTGATTATTAAATTGTGCTACAAGTTAAAATTTATTTCTATGTCATCACAGATAATTTATACTTTTTTTACACGGTAAAATATAAACTTATTAAAAGTTTTTGATAAAATTTTTGTATTTAATTTTTAGCATATCTGATGGTTGTTAATTTGATATAACATTTCTTAGTGTTAAATGACATAATGACAATTTATAAGTGTGTAAACAAATAACGTAATGTAGTTTTAAAACGTAAATTCTAAAATAAAATGAATAAAAGATGAATTTTTATATATTATAAATGTTAATTTTCCATTGAGAAAATATGCTTCCAAATTGTGTCAAAATATTACACGTGTTGTGTTAATTTTTACGTCATGTTTGTGTTACATTCTAGCACATATCATCTTGTGTTAAATTAACATAAAAATTTAAATGGACTAGATTTAGTTTGAAAACGTAACACGTGTTAAATTTAATACAAATTTTCCAACTGTGTAGTTTATCATCAAAATTCTTTTTTGTGCCTTTGTCAAATATTTTTTTCGTGGACAGAACAAAATATTGGGTCTTCGTAAGTAGGGTTAAGGTCGCCAGCCCTGGGCTGATCTAACAAGATGGGGTGCGAGGATGGTCGCACAGAAAAACACTGACGAGATTCTCAAGGAACCGGGAAACTTTCCGGAAGAGAAAGGAGGCGGAAAAGATGGGAGGGACGACGCGGCCGACGCGCGCCTAATTGCCCGCCACGACTGGCAACATCCCTGCTCTTTATTCGTCGTGGGTTCCCTTCTGCGGGGGATTCGTTCCTCCAGCCGGGTGCGCGCCTACTCGTGCGTCGGTAATTAGATCTGCGTCTTAGCGACATTGGTCGACGCTCCCTTCAGCCGTCAACTTACCGCCCCTTTATCGCCCCTTAGACTTTCCGCTAGGCAGTCCTGGAACTACCCCCGGCGACCTCTTCTCTTTCTTCCGTAAATTACGCTTCTCGTTGTCTTTAGAGATTTTCAGGGCAGAGTTCAATTTTCTTACTTACGCTCTACGCATGAATTTTTTAACTTGGCAACTTTATGCAATTTCTGTTGCAAAAATGCGAAACTGTAAAATATTGATCATGCAAAGCAGTAAATGTATTAATAAGATTGTCTTTATCCCTTATTTTTACTAATTTTTGCGTTCCCGGTACTCATACTGAGTTTTCAGACGCATCCTTAAAGCCCATTATCCTCGCGGCGGGACGGGAATTTGGTGGCTAATCCGACGGAAAAAAAAGTCGTAGGCATCCTCAGAGTTTGTGCCCGCGGTCACGAGAAAAATGGTCACGCGAAAGGGGAGAGGGGAGGGTTGAAAATCAGACACAAATGAGGAAGAAGGGGCAGGAGGGGGTGTGATGTGGCGCGAGGGTAAGGACCCACCTTCTCCCTCGTTCAATTCATTAACAAAAGACGGCTTGATAAATAAAAGCATTACTCACACTCGTGGCGCTGGCGGGATGAATGCATACCGAGTCGACAAGGACCGAGGAGAAGACGTAGATAAGATCGGCGGGTGTCCCCGCGTTTTAGTGGTCGAGCAGCGGGGGGCCCGACACGGTATTAATGTTTGGCCTCCGAGGCAAAACATTCACGCCAGGTTCCCTGCCTCCGCGGTCCCCTTACCACTAATCCCCAGTCCGGGCCCATCTCTCCCTCTCGCCCCTGCCGGCCCCCTTTCCTCGCTTATTCTCTTCTTGCCCCTTCGATGATCGTGAACGGGTCAACCCTAAAATTATCGCGAATCATTCTGGATCATTGATTGATAAAGTGCGACACTTTTCTTTTATCAAAAATATCTAAAGAGATTTCTAGTTCCGTTGTTAGCAAAAAACGAAGAATTAATTAATCAATCTCAGTTAATTTTACCTAACAGTCATAAAAGTTATTCTAGGAACTGCAGCTTTATAACGGAATTGTCAGAAGACAGTTTATGGATTCTGTATCGAGTCGGGAATTAATTATTAACAATTTAAAGATTTGTGCACAATTGGAAAATTTGTGTTAAGTTTAACACATTTCATGTGTCCCAAATGGTCTGTCAAAATTTTTATGTTAATTTAACGAGATGAATATGTTAGGAAGTAATACAAATATTATGTAAAAAATTTAACATAAACGGTATAACGTTGACAATTTCTATGCAAATTGCGGAAGTGTATTTCTTCAGTAAAATTAACATTTATAATATATCAAATATTTGTAATATTTTTGAGTTACAACATTTATAATATGTTGGAAATTAACATATTTTATTCATATATCTTAAATTTTATGTTTGAAAATACATTATTTTTATATTATATTTATTCAATTATTTATAAATTGTGTTATTTTAACACTGAAAAGTTGAATATCAACTTAACATAAAATATTCAAATAACGCCATCACATTATGTTAAATTAACACTCAAATATATAAAAAATTTAAACAAGGATCGATCTTAACACGATTACAAAATGTGTTTTTTACAGTTTAGCTTTGATTTCTGTAATTGCGAAAATGAAATTGTTACTAATTTAAACGACAACTGCTAGTAGTTGAAAATTGTTAAAAAATGAAATGTTTTAAATTTAATTCGAATTCTACAGACTTCTTTGACCAAGGATATACGTTTGTGTTTGCGCAGGCGGATGTTTCCGACGTGTCGTGTCTCATTCAACGGGTTGAAGGCGGACAGTCGATACGCGGTCCTGATGGATATTGTACCGGTCGACAACAAAAGGTATCGGTACGCATATCACAGGAGCTGCTGGTTGGTGGCCGGAAAGGCGGATCCGCCGGCGCCAGCTCGACTCTACGTCCATCCGGATTCACCTTTCACGGGCGAGCAACTCCGAAAGCAGGTCGTCTCCTTCGAGAAAGTCAAGCTCACTAACAACGACATGGACAGGCATGGGCACGTGAGTATCTTTAGAAAAACTTTACCATCCCCCGTCCTGTCTCATTAAGCTCAATCGCTGCACTGCGAGTTTGCGCAGATTGGCACAATAATTGAATTGCTATGATAATTTCTGTCAATTTTCGAAAGATATTGAATAAGTAAAGACCAGAGGAAGAACGATGGAAAACGTATTAGTTTCGTGTCGCTGATTGAATTAGATTTTCAAACTCAATGAAGCTGTGAATAAAAACTTAGCAGTTCAGCGCTGATCATTTCGTATGAATTATCTTTGTACTTCCGGCGTTTCTATATCAACTCTCTATAAAAAGCAAGACGAGGTGTAGATTCCAATTCGCGTTGCGACGGATGTGTTAAGTTTCTTATTGGATTAATTAATTAATAAGCCTTGTTCAACCGTCTATTTCTCGCACAGAGGCATCCGGTTAATTCCTCGTGACACTTGTCAGACCATCGCGAAAATCGACCTTTATTATTAAGTTCTCACAACTGCAAGATGAATAACTCGATTGCGCGTTTACGTAGTAACGTGCATTGATCTCTCGAATGTAAAGTGCCGTGCTACCGTTCTGAATGATCTGCGAACCGGTGACAAGTAAAATGAAATAAAACCTACTCTCGCTCCTTTCTTACCTCCACGTTTAAATGTTAGAAAGTATTTATTATTGAAATGATAGAAACAGATTAATTATATTTTTATATAAAAAAAGAAAGGCGATTATAATTATTTTATAATATTTTATTTAGTAATTTTTATATTTTTCCTAATATTTTTTCTAAATTTAAAATAGTGTCGATTTAAATACCTACCTATATTCAATTTGTGAGAAACGATATTCGATATATTAATATTTGTAATTATGAAAGTGTGTGGTAAATTATTATGATTATAATTAAAATTTATAATTATGGTAAAAAAAAAATTCTCTTTTAAGATCAACTTCTGCGGGTAATTAAAAAATTCTCTAAATCTCTATAGCTCAAGAAACAAAATTCTACAAAAAAGAACTTAATTTTAAAAAATATAGTATCCTTTTGCATATCTCGTTTAGCTAATTTTAATTGTCGTGTAATGTGAGAACTCTATTGAACTGTCGACATTTTCTGACGGACAAGGAATTTTCCACGTTTTTTCTCGCGATGGGGACGTAGCTGTCTCGAGACAACTCGCGTATTAAACTTTTACACGTTACTCGGCGCAGCTGCGGCTAAAAGTACGACATTGTCGGCGTCGAAGACAGCGAGTGCACGCCTACCGCGTCCTCCGGTCGTTGCATTAATAAGTCGACCGGCATCGATTGTTAGGTTCAACAAAGTTCAGCAAAGTGGAACGCAACACGGCGGCATTTCGCCTCGTCGCTTAAAGCTTTTACACCACGTTTATCTTACCTTTCACGTTTTACACCGTTTCGAAATACATTTTTCTCCCCGGACAATTTTCTTTTTCTATAACTACACACCTAGTGTGACACGACCGATTTTACACATAAAGGCGTTTGCAGCTGGTAAAGTTCAACAGTGATGACATTGCCAAGCGCTCATGAGAATTTCGAAAGGCGTGAAGTTACACGAAAATGAAGTGATGACATACAGGTGATTTTTTAACGTTATATATGAAGATTATATTCGCATTTCGAAGGAATATCATTGTGTCTATATAAAGAGAGAAAGAGAGAGTGAAAGAGAATTAATTGAGTCAATTCCTCACGTTGCTTTAAAATCAAAAAGTCATCAAGGATGTCATCACCGCAAATTCAAGCAACCTCGCGACCCACCGCACGTCTCGTTTACAAAAAAGGATAAAAATGACGCCGATAAAACGAATTTCATCGTGGCGCGATTTAGTCGCTCCACGGGATAATTTGACAGTCCGTTGTCTCGTTTGTCATAAGACACGGGGAATCTCAGCCGCGTCTTCGCCCACCTCGCTCTTCTTTCAGTTCCC
>NW_017296059.1:3597619-3617787 GCF_001594075.2 Trachymyrmex cornetzi
CGGATGACTGACGTAAATAGGAACTCCGATCGGGGCAGCGCTTCTTCACGGTACTCATTTTGTATTCAGGGTATTACACGCTGCCAGACGCGAGCAAAGTGATTCTTTTGAACGGTAACGGGGAGCGCGCCCGGCCCGAGATGCTCCTAATTCATACGCTTTTTCTTCCCGCACGGCCGATCCTCGCCGTTGTTGTTAATGCTATTGCACGCCCTCGGCTTCGTCGCCGATTCAAATCCCGGAACGACCAAAGTCAACGCAACGTGAAACTCGATGTAATCTCGCCGTCTTCGTCATCGGGAAAAGATGAGCCGTCAGCGATTTCAGAATACCTAATGGTTACCCTTCGAAATAAGGGCTGGATGAAAATGCGAAGCATAAAGAAACGCGTGAAACTGTTTGACGATATTCATCCGAGTCGAATCGTTCGGTTAGTTCGTTACGGCTTTAATTGGACGAAATCGGACACCTGCGATTTTTACGTCGAGAGATCTCCCGATTACACAATGTTATTTTCATTCGTCTCTTTGAATTATAACACGACTTGAGAAGGAATAGCCGTCTAAATTTTGCGTCGCGAAAACGATAATTTATAAGTAATAGTAAAAAACGTAGCATGTTCGAAAATTGAAGAACATCATAAATGGCTGACATATTTATGGCATTATGAACTTAACATTATACGAGATCAGATATACAGTGTTAAATTCATTATGTCAAATTATATCCAATTTGAGTTATCTTTAATCATTTCTGTAGGCGCCATTACTTCTCTATTGAATGTTGTTAATTTAACTAAAATATGTAGTTCAATTAAGATAAACTAAAATAAACAATCACAGAAATGAGTTGATTAGATATAGTTGGTTTTTTAACTACATGTTCGTATTAAAATAATACATTTCGATGCACTTGGAAATTAAATAACAAAACATTAATTTAAAGAATTTATTTAAATTTGATTTTTTAATATTTAACAATGCAAGAGCGTTTTAAATTATACAAGTAATTATTAAAGTTCCATCCGAGGAAATATTTATTTGGAAAATCAACCGTTTATTTACAAATGTTTTATTTGGTTGATTTTAAAGGAATGTGAGGAATTGACTCAGTTAATTCCTCCTACATTGTTAGGTATCAAAGGAACAATGGTAATTCAATCACTTCATTTAAATAATATTTTATTATTTTTAATTTCCATGTGTATCAAAATATAAATCAATTCATTTCTGTTGTAAAATTGTTTAGTTTCAAAGTAAACAATATCCATGCATTTAATAAATAATTTTTAGTTAAAATTTAATACATTTTTTTAGTTAATTGTCTAATTCCTTTGTCTTAATTAAATTAATTATATATGGAATAGGAACAACCTATAAGAATGATTAAAAATAACTTAAATTGAATATAATTTGACATTGTGACTTTAACAATGTATCTCTCTATAGACATAATGATATTCTTTTTAAATGCAAATGTAATCTCCATTGTAAAATCACTCATACATCAACATTTCATTTTCTTGTATGACTTTACACTATCCGTCGAGTTTACAGTTAGTTTGGTTTAATTTGCAGCTGGTGCTGAATTCCATGCACAAGTACCAACCGAGGATCCACCTGGTGAAGCGACCAGACTCGGGCACGACGAAGCCGATCATGGACCTCGAGAAGGAGCCGCACAAGACCTTCATATTCCCGGAGGCCATATTCACCGCTGTCACCGCCTATCAGAATCAGCTCGTAAGTTTCACTTTGTTTCTCGCTACCGTTGTGCACTTCTGCCTTTCTTTTTGCCCGTTCGCTCTCTTTCTCGCGCCCCGCACGCTTCGTCTTTTCTTAGCACGGCCCGTAACGTCTGTCCGATCGTTCGGTCGCCTCCGGTCCTCCGCGTCTCACCACGTCTCGGCCGCACGGGACTGGTTCCTCCATTTCGCCTGCCGCGGCTCTCTTTCATCCTCGATAATCGTTTCTGTCGAGAACGAGCGACCGTGCAAAGACACTGGCGTAACACCTCGCGGATACGTCAACGTTAACGAGTGCTGTGGATATGCTACTCTAGCGTATCGAGAGTGCCGTGAATACGCTATTTACTTATTGAGAGAATCATTCGTTTCTTTCTTATTTTGTGTATTAAAAATATTACATGGAATATTTTATAATTTTTATTATCTTTTTTTGTAATCTGCACGGAACAAAAAATAATATTGTATCAACAGCATTATTTTAATTGAAAATTTTGTTAATTCAATAACACTATTAATGATACAAATACGTCATGCTCTTGTTTTAATAAAATTTTATTTGTCTTTTAATATACTGTTGTTTTAATAAGATTATTTTCAATTAAAATAATACTGTTGATACAACATCATTTTTTTCAGTGTGTATATTACGTACTTAATATTTTCCCGTTGTGATTTAACCCTTTGATAATGATTTTCTATTTTAAAACTTATATAAAAATGTATTTTCCAACTCAAAAAGGGTTTTTCAAAAGTAATAAATCGAAAAATATTACAAAAATAACATTTAATCTTGTTAAGAATATATTCTTTTTACTAATAATGAATTTGATTAATCCAAAACTTTTTGTCAAATTGAAAAACAGTTTTTCTAATTTTGTAAGAATCTTACAATTTTTTTAGTCACGTCACTTTTAAAGTAAGAGAGCGATATTCTCTCGAAATTTATTAAGTAGTAGGTGACACAGAACAAGTTAGCAAATGTATATACTAGGAACGCGATACTCCTTAAATAGTCGTCATTGTTAGAGCGCATGCAACTACCAAAAAGCACACTTGCAACAGTCGAAACGATCGTAAGGAAAACACCGCGTGTGCCAGTGGTAGTCTCGACCTCTCGGCGAGCCGTCTTCCGTGTCCAAGTTCAGATTCCGTGTTCAGCGCACGAGAACGACGGGGCATTATCGTATTTCACGATAGTCATTTAAAGCCGACCGCGGCGTCATGTGTGGTCCAGGTCAGCGTCGTTCGCATTCCATGAGCGTCGCGGCGCGTCTCGTTCCGCCGCTGCCACCGCCATCGCCGCCGCGCCGTCGAGCAGGCTCAGTTTCGTCGTCCCCTCTGTGCCGCAACGGCGGCTGGAATTTCGGACCCCGACGTAGGTAAGATCTATGATCCTCAGAGGCGACAACGGACAACTATCTGGCATCGTTTCCGATGCTTATCCCAGTCCCGTTTAATCGATCTCTCTTCTTGTTGCCGCGAGAAGCAACACGGCGGTCGTGGATCCCCTTGAGGGATGACATGCTTTTCTTTTCAGAGGGAGAACGCATAGCTTGAGTTCGATTCAGGCGAAATTCTTCGCTTTAATTCTTGAAGAGCGATTTGTGACAAATAATTGCGAAGAATAATTCTATGTTGCGATCTGATACTCGTTTCTGTTT
Source organism: Trachymyrmex cornetzi (assembly GCF_001594075.2). Taxonomy (NCBI): domain Eukaryota; kingdom Metazoa; phylum Arthropoda; class Insecta; order Hymenoptera; family Formicidae; genus Trachymyrmex; species Trachymyrmex cornetzi. The sequence continues at coordinate 3,601,028 of NW_017296059.1, forward strand.
CAAAAACAAAAATGTTAAAAAGATATGTTGTAAAAAGATTGCCTTTCTGTTTTACGTAAATAATTTCTCTCTCTTTTGTGTTTTATTTAAATTAGTTATTTCATGCGTGTAACATTTATTTGGAATTTCAAATATTGTATACTTTTTATTATTTTTTCCTATTAAGGAAATATTACGAAGAGTACCTTGGATGCTTTTCGGATAGATAATTTTAACATACACAAAATGTATGTGATGGTAATCTTTAATTAGAATTGTAGGAAACAGTGCGATCCGCCAAATCTAGCGTGACTTGATATAATTAAGTGTCTCGTGCAAGTATATATCGGGTATCCTTCGATCATTATCCGTGTTGTCCGACCATTGCGAAACGCTTCGCCTAGACCGTCGTTTTTGACGAAGCTTTTGACGAAGACAGCACGCTTCGTCTGCCGATGCAGACGAAAACCGACGGCGTCGGTGACTCTAACGGGTGGTCCCAGGAACCCTCGACGACTACGACGACGACGACGACGACGACGAGGGCAACGCGGCTGTTGATGATGATGATGAGGTGCGAAGAGACGCCCCGGCAATTACCTCGGGCCAGTTTCTCTTCCACGGCGTCCTCTCTTTTGTGCCTCTCGCTTTCTACGTCCTCTCGTCTCGTCATTATCGTTCTTTGCGGTTTCCTCGTCGCCTCCGAACTTCTTCCGTCCGTCCGTGTGTCGCCGTTTCTTTTCTCTCTTTACTTCGCATCTTCCTGAAGAGTCGAATGTCGTCGACCGATCGTCATCTCGATCGTCGAGGTTTCTTCAAGATGATAGCCAGCACGTTCTTTCATGCCAATTCGTGCTGAGCGGAAATCATGGCCTGCAGAGAGAAGTTTCATGCAACTTGTTATAACTGTTGGCAGATTTGCCGGAGGATTTCACATTTATATAAAGTTTTTCTTTCGTGTTAGCTTTCTCTAATTTCTTGCGCTTCAATCGGCATTCTCTTCGATTCTTTACTGATTACTAATTAGCACTAATCGGTATTTGCTCCGAAATTTCTTCGACTGATCGTATTCGCAGTCCATTTTAATGGACTTTACTTTAAATTAAAATATTTTTACTTAAAATATTAATATAATTGAATGATTTTTGTAGAATAGAATTATGTAACTTAAAATTAAGTAAACTTGTGAAAAACATTTGTTATAAACAATGGCCTAGTTTCCACCGAGGGTTTAAACTGGATCAGAATGTAAGAACCAACCAACTACAGTCGAGTATTCCCCTGTTACAGTCAAACGACAGCGGAATGCTCGACTGTAGTTGGTTGGTTCTTACATTCTGATCCGGTTTAAACCCTCGGTGGAAACTAGGCCACTGTTTCTCAACATGTAGTTGAAGAAGATTTTTGGGTCTACTGGGCCCACAAATACAAATTAGAGTTAGTAATCTGTGTTAGAAAAATTGTAGAGAAAAGATAGGAGAATACGACAAATTAGCGAGAAGTCCTTGAATTTTCCTGACACATCAGGATGAGCGTTCGCGAACATGGCGGCGCGTGCGAAAGTGCTGTCTCCATGGCTTTTCAACGAGTTCGAAAATAGACGGGGTAGAATGTAAAAGCGGGGTAGAGGGAGAGCAAAGGAAGCAGCGGGCGATCATCGCGAACGTCGACGGTGGGCGCCGCGGTCAAACAAGAGCAAGGAGACGGGGAAGGACAGAGGTGCATCATGGAATGCGCGTTAGTGACGTAGAAATGCAGTCGAGCGCGCGACGGCGGATGTTGCATGGTAGATGGATAGGTAGATACGACTTGTTTAGAATGTGAGACAAGCCCCCCGAGATTCGGTGAAAAAGGAGGCTACAGTTGTTGACAAGATCGGAATCGGCGATATATTAAAAAGACCGCACCGGAGAGATAGTTGATGAGCTTGCAGGGATATACGAGCAGGGATATACTGAAATAGTTGCGGGCAATAAGATAAGACAAGAATATTAATAACATTAATGGAATGCAGGTGGAAAGAATGAATGGTGCCAGCAATTCCGACGCCAACAAAATGGCCAATTTTTTTTCCCCCCCATTTCATTTACATCTGATTAACTCTCTGCGGTTGACGTCAAAATCTATAACACGGATTCTGACACTACATCTGTAAAAACCTACTTAATATATGTTGATTGAAAGGCACAATTAATTTTGGTTACCATAACCAGAAATTCTGTTTAGCCTCACAATATCATTCTGGTTGGGTCTTTTTGTTGGTTTAAACAGAACATTTTTCTCAGTGTACAAAAAGGTTGAGAGGTTCTCATGCAAAACTCAAGTTGCCATGCTCAACGCCGACAAGTCGCGGTTGGTTGCCGATGGCAAACGACCTCAGCACTTTGATACGGACTCCCCATCAGCGCTGGTACATATCCATATGTACAACCTACTGATTTTTGGTACTGAATTCTCCCCGTTCGGTATATACCGGCTCGAAAGCCATTCGTCACGGTTAGCACGTTCCTCGTCACTCGTCGTCGTCGTCATCGTCACAGTCATCGTCGGGGGTGCGCTCGTTTAGCGGGGACTGCCTTTTTTTCTCCCCGCAATACCGTGTATCGTTGCGGACGGCACTTTTTTTTGCCATTTACTTCCCTGGCAGGCCTTCGCGCTTCCCTTCTCGAGCCTTGTAACGACCTACGCGACCGACTCGATTCGTCTTTCTCGCTCGCACCACGTCATAATTCATATCCTAACTGCCACCTCTCTTCCTTCCCTCCGGCCGCCCGCTCGCCGGGGAGTTCCTCCATCCGTTCTGCCGGCTCCTTATCGCCCCCTGATGTCGCCTCCTCTCTCATAGTAGTCGTGCTCTTCGTCGTTTGCCCTCCCTCTCCTCTCTTCATCCTCCTTCCAGTCGTTGTGGACATCCATTATGCGAGCTAACGCTTCCACGGTCGGACTCCGTCGAAGACTTTGTCACTCCTTCTTCTACGATTTTTCTGGAACGCAAATGAGTTACGAAATAACTCGTTAATGATAATTTTTTAAATAAATTTAATTTTAATATATATATCTTCAATTGCAAATGCTATGCTATACAAGTTAATTAAAAATTGAAACTTGTAAAGAAGAATGCTACTAAGTTAAATTTCCCGATTTAGTTTACATTTAGAGAAAAAGTGATTGCTATTATTATAATTTAACTACAATTTGCAGACATTTTTGATATCAATATTTTTTGGTAGAATTATAAATATAATTATCGTATAATTATTATACTAACAATATAATAATAATAAATATAAAAATAGTTTCTACACTGTTGAATTCATCATGTTAAATTAAATCTAATTTAAGTTATTTTTAATCATTTCTATAGTTCGTCACTGCTCCTATAACTCAATATGGAGTTAAACAGTTTAACAGAAGAAAATGTATTAAATTTCACTCAAATTCAATTTATTATTTACTAAGTGCATACGTTAATATGGACGTTGTTTAATTTGATATTAACTACAAAAATGGATTAATTTATATTTTGATTCATATGGAAGTTAAAAATAACAAAATATTATTTCTTTTAACTTAAAGGATTTAGGCTAATGCTTCTTTAATATCTAATAGTGTAACTATAATTATCTTATGCAATTATAGCCACAAATATCAAATACTTTTCTCTCGGTGTAGAAATATCTGTGTAATTGCATTTATATTTTCTCATTCATATTAGCATTCTCGAAAAGAGTTATCTATTTTTAAGATATATTTATTAGAATTATGCTCACCGTGAATCTCATTGAGAATTTTCGACCTTTCGAATTAATTTTTCAGTATGAATTCGTCGTCGTAGTCATTTTTCTGATTGCCATTTATTATTTACAACAACGCTACCTTCACAGTACAAATTTCAATTCTTTTTGTTGCTTTATATTTATTTATCGACGACATAGTCGACGTTTTCGTGGTCGTCTATTATTCGCGGTTCGCGCACTTTGTACTTGCATGCGTTACTCTTGCCGCCCCGAGGAAGTGCCTAGCTTCTCACTTTTAGAAATTTATTTGTCAACAAAGTGGCACTCCGCTTTGTAGTATTTCTGGTCGTCGTGTTGGAAGTCCAACTTGTCGCACAGAGAGCTCGACATTTCTCGACTACATGCGATATGACGATTTATTTTCATCTATTTTGTTTTTCATTGTTATCTTTATTAAACTTAAATTTCTCTCCGACTGTTTGCAAGTCACATATTGTATTTCTTTGACGAGGAGAAGTGCCTATGTGAAGTTGATGCTCATGTCTAAAGTTGTGTTAAAGCAAACGAAAGCGGGTAATACAGTGCTGGGTCGATCACCCTGTACTTAATATGAAACTAATTAACATAATCATATAAAATTATGTTAGAAAACCAGAGAGTATCTAATAAATGATGTTTCTTTTCTTCTTTCTTTAACTGTGTTTCTCGTTTCACGGCAGAATTAAGAAGAAACGCATGCATGATGGCCGCATGCGTTTCAGTTCCGAGTACCTAATTGCGCAAAGCGAAAACGGAGACGCAGGGGATAAAGAAGAACTCCTGATAATTACGCGATTACGGATAATTATTCTGTATGTCCCAGGACGCCGTGTCCTGCGGATGCGCAAAATTGTGCTCGCAGGCACAATGCACGCCTTACTCGATATACCCGGTGACGTAATTGCGACACACGTTTAACGACGTGTTTGCGCACGCTCGTGTCCTCGTCGCAGGATGTGCGAGTGTCTCCCGCCTGCAAAATTGCAGTAAATTAGGTGCGTAAGTGCGCATTAATAGTAAATGAGCGCGGTTTGCTTTGCAATCGGCGCGATGCGGAAGTTACAGTCAAGGTTGCGGGACGTTCATCGAGCATCATCAAAATGATTCTGCGTCGTTTTGTTTTCTTCCCACATTTATGACTACAGGAATTCTCGTTAATGCAAATTTTAAAAAATGTACAAACATCAGACTTGTTATTAAAAAGATATATATTCCAATAAATATCGTTACATATAAACGTGGCTGTAAATTGTTTCGAGTTAACTGAAGAATAATTATACGATATTTGCCACGCTGAATTTGTGTTGGAATAAAATATCGTAAACATTTTGATCGAATTCATAAAAGCTCGATGTAACGACATGCCAGAAATAATCGCTCGACAGTGCTATAAATCCGTCGCTAGTCTATGTAGGGCAATGTCCAAAAATATGGGCGACTATGCCCCTTAACAATCGCCATATGTGTCGGGCAATAATTCAGACACTTGCCACCGCGTTCGAGCATTACCAAATGAGCCGAGTCGGTCGGCCAAAGAGAGAAAATGGAACACGAGAGAGGAGAATAAAAGCAGAAACAAGTAGGAGATAGAAAGGAAACAGAAGGAAGAAAGAAAGTGAGACGAGGAGTGACAAAGAACAGCAAGAAAATTTAATTTTCTGCAACTTTAGAAAGGAAAGTTTTCGCATCTATTCTATAATATATATATATATGTACGTATACCTTTGACATTTTCTAAAAATTTTTAAGATTTAAAAAAGATTCTTTTCCAATTCTCAAATTTTGTAGTAGCTGTTAGCGTAATTAGGTCTTCGGATTATTACAAGTTGAAAGTTGAATTTGTGTTCCTTGAATTCGAAACACCAAGAATATCTCTAATCTTTTTGCTGTCGAATAATCTTCGATAGTCGCAGTTATAAATTTCTTAAATTCTCGGCTCTGTTTGCATCCTCTCTGTTTCCCCTCGAGGTCGAGGAAGCGAAGATCGACATTTAAGAAAAGGAAGGAGGAAGCAGAGGAGAGGCCGAAGAGGCAGGAGGCTATGGTTTAGTGACTGCAGGCGTCGGCGTCGGCGTCGGCGAACGAAAGAAAACATAAATAATCGCGTTCAAATGAGACAGGGAGGTGAAGGAAGAAGAAGAAGAAGAAGAAGAAGAAGAAGAAGAAGAAGAAGAAGAGGAAGGGTTGGGCCTTCTTTCGGAGCCACACACAGCGGTACCATCGGTTGTATGTCTCGACCTCGTCGAACGTGATGCCCGCCTATGCGCAATACCACTCCGCCTTCTCTCGTCGCGCTCTCGGCAGCAAAGTTGAAGAGGAAGCTGACACGAGTAGCACGGAGGATCACCGCCGTGATCGCCGACATCGGTCCACAAACGCCTTTACCCTTGTAGACGACTTATCTCGCGGTCCAGTGTCTCGTCCGACGTCTCAGACGAAGACAACCTCGCGATTCAAACGTCCCTCAAAGCTACGGACGGACTATATTAGAGCGCGAAATAAATCGCGTGTGAGGATTAATTAATTCGCGTTCCAGACAAGACAACACGCGCGTTGCGTGAGCGAGGAGATTAAAACGCGCGCTTTCGCTCGTCGACGTCGACGCGACGTTAATGATCGTGTTAATATCACACTTTTCTCAAGGCACTTCGACACCGGCGGCAGCAGGCGGCGGCGGCGGCGGAAAAAAAACCGCCGTCGGGAATTAACGCTCAAGTGGCCGTGTGAATTTTCATGAGTTCGGTGTTATAACACGATATCTAGCATATACCAAAAACATCAGCTCCTGTCAGAGATAAAATGTTTCTTCCTTAGTATATGCAGGAACCTTGTGATTGTAATTTTAATGAGACCAATTGCGACCAGTATCTATAGATATTAATGTTCTTCTTTCTGAATATTACATTATGAAAAATAAAATGTTAATTTAACTTATAATCGTATAGTGGACTTTCCGAGACATGCAAAAACGTTAAAATTAACACAAACTTAATTTTAACATTTTTGCATGTCTCAGAAAGTCCACTATACGACTAGAAGTTAAAATTAACATTTTATTTTTTACAGTGTAAGTATGAAGAGATTTATAATGAAAATCTTTTCGCATATATAATGACTTCGCGGAATTATATTTAATCAAAATAACTTACTCAAATGCACATATGCTTTATTTTTCTAAATTCAAAGTGTTTAATATGTATAATTATCCAGACGTTTATAAGTATAGAAAGCATTCAATGTACAAATCAAACATTTTAAAAAGTTTCGATATATATTGTCATATATTAATCATAATCTATAATCCTTTCTTATTCCAAAAGTGACACAACTAAAAAAATTAAGTTTTCCAAAAAGGGAGAAAAATTATTTTTTAATTTGACAGAAAATTATTGATTAATTAAATAATATTGCGAAAAAAATATATTCTTAATGTTATCACACATTTTTGTAATTTTTGTTTCATGACCCTTGAAAATTCTTTTTGAGCTGTGATAAAAAATTTTCTCGATTTTTTGATAAAATTATAAGTTCACTTTTGATGATTAATAGGATAATGTTTACTTAATTCATTTATGATACATATAATAACTCGAAAATGTTTTTTAAATTATATCATTTTTTAAGTAAGGGAGTGATATTATTATACGTATATAGTATATAATAGATATTATATATAAAGCAAGAAGATAAAAAAAAAATACTTTATAAACCTTATAATTTGTCCAAACTCGGGTTGCACGTGAACGGACTTTGGGACCACCCTGTTGACGAAGGCGTCGCGTTTGGATTAAAACGTCGCCCGCGGTGTTGCGTCCGCAGCGACGTATTTATAAATCAGCCGGCGTATGATAATTTAATTTTATCGCTAGTCGTCACCATAACGGCAGAGCGGCGTTTCGGCGGCAAAGGGCGAAAAAAGGCGGTGAGATGGGCGAGCGAGCGTAGCGACGCGAGCACACAAGCGGGACTAAATAGTGCGCCAAGGCAAGAGAGCACGGGGGCCCCCTCTTCCTCAATGAGCGTGTCTCTATTAAATCTATTATTAGACACCCGGGCCTCGGGTGCGAAAGCATCCCTTTCAATTACCTACGGCTTCATTTCGCGTAGTCTCTACCGAGCGTGTACGTCTCCGCGTGAAAGGGGAACGTGCACTTCGGGTAAGCTCCCCGAAGGAGTTTCGAGGATCGCAAGAACCGAGAATATTATCCGGGGATCTAATGCGATTCAGATTGGAGGATCTGAGGATTTGAGGATACAAGGATTAGAGGAAGTCGAGAAGTTAAGGGTCTAAAATCTGAGGATGTAAATATTACAGGGCTTGAAAACTCGAGGATTCAGGCACTTCGAAATCGGTGGCGGCGGAGATCTACGTAGGGCCTAGATTTCGAAAGTTTAATCGAGGACTCAACATTTGATAATCCAGAAGCATGACAGTCCCTTAGTATAGTATCAGAAAATTCGAAAAACTACATTAGATAGCATCCAGTATATAAAATATCAAATATTCAGAATTTCAAAATAGATTCTCATAGATTATAATTTATACATATTATTTTATATATTTTACGAATGCGAGAACTTACTTTAAAAATGTAAAGGATAAGTGATAATCGCTCCCTTACTTCAAAAGTAAGACACAACTCAAAAAATTATGTCTTCCAGGAAGTTATTTTTCAACATTGACTAATCAAATAATTTAAGCGCACAAAAAGAATACATTTTTAACACGATCAAATGTCATTTTTGTAACCCTTAAAAAAACATTCTTTTTGAATTGTGTAGAATTTTTGAACCATCCTTTTTTAATTGTGACATTTTGACGATTTTTTATAAAGTTACGTTTGTTGTTTTTAATGATTGATGGCGTAATATTTATTTAATTCATTCATAGCGATAAATAAAAAATCCTGTTTTTTTTAGTTGTGAAAAAGAGCGATGTCATCATTGTGAGCAAACGTCATTACATAATACATCAGTAAATTATTACATGTGATAACAATGCTACACTTTATTCTATAGGCAAGTAGGTTTCCATGACGTTTCCATCATTTCCGTTTAAAAATCCACCATGGGTTGTCCATTATGGGTTATGATTTATCGTTGTGTAAGGCCACCGGTGCTATTAAACGCGTGCATGGTAACGCACAATGCCGGGCTCGCACAACACGCATCTTGACGCGATCGACAGGCCCATTCCCCGATAAACGGAATATTATCGTTGCGTGAAATAATGCTGACTTTATTCCGCGTTAAGCTGAAGTTTACGATGCTTATCCGCCGCGTCGCCGGTCGCCTCTCGCGCTATTAGTCTTGCAAATTTGATTACGAGCGCGCGCCGGAACAATACGCGAGGCGTTATCGAGCGGTTATTATAGACGAGAGTGTTTTAATCATTTGCGCACACGCTCCGCCAGCATTTTAATTTTAAATCGGCCTCGAACACGCACGCCTCCTCGGAATTTTCATAATAACGTATCTTACACGCGCGCAATTAACGACCTCACCTATCAAAAATCTACGACGACGCCGTGAGATCCTGGGAGCCGGGAGAAATCAACCGCTTATTATTCAATTACGTTGATCTTAATCGTCGAGCACGAAGATCAGATGCCGTAACTCAGATGGAATAAACTTGAAGTGGTGTTGAAAAATATATTGCACACGTCGTTTAAAATACAATTCTCACCTGGGAAGCGTTTCTCCGCGTATCTTTTATTAACGCAAAGTCCACGTTAATAACTCACGCTTACGTTAAGTAGCTCTTATAACTTCGTGACAGCTTACACGTACGTTAATCGTGTATCAGATAAAAGAATATCGTGAAATGACAAGATCTATTAGCTATTCGATTGCGTCTTGAAAAGAAGTTCCAAGTGCATATATTATTTACAGACTTGGAGAATACTTTAGAGCAGGCTTGTTCAATTTGAGCTCCAGAGTCAAAATGCAAAGCCATCGACGCAAAAAATTAATGTGGATAAGATTTCGGGAACTGTAAAGTGTTGATACGCATCTGAATGACGCTTATCAATACTTTACAGTCCCCGAAATCTTACATTGAATCTTTTTGCATCGATGGCTTTACGTTCTGGAACTCAAATTGGACTGCTTTAGAGTGTTCGATTTTTCTTAAGGCAAATGTAACTCAGATCTTTATTGTTCTTAGAATTTTATTTATTTGTTGCGTGAGAGGAGAAGCAGTTAATTTAGGGTTCGGCTTTTGATGTTTTCGACCGGCCGACTTTTTTCGTCTTCTCTTGTTCCCTTGCGAAGGACTTCCTGGTCCCGGGTCCAATCGGATCCGCACGCTAACTGCGAGTACGTCGGCATTGGAATATCCGGGCCCGCCTGGGTCCGCTCCGCCCATCATGTTCGCAAATTCTCTCTCAATTTTCATCGGACCTGGCGCTCTGCAGCTGGACGTAATTGGCTACTTGTCCTTCGATCGGCCGTGCCGATCTGTCCTCGCCATGCCGGGGGCCCACCGGCCGGTCGATGACGGGGTCTGACTCCGGTATCCTGCGTGCATTCCCAGAAAATTGCTTTCCGCCATGTCACGGACCTTGGAAACGCGTGAATTTCGCATTGAAGTTTTCGTCGCGTGACACGCTTTGAAAGTCAAAATCGTGGCGTTTGCAAGTATACTGGGGTGTCTCGTCGTCATTTTTTTCCATCGTCACAATGACTTCTTCCTTTGGGACGCAGGGTGCAAAAAGGATCATTTAAAAGTACGTCCGTGATGATGGTGTGACTGTCGTGGGTAACAAAGTGAGTCCGTAACTTTTATCCAGTCTTCCGAGACCCAAGACGTATCCCGTTTCTCAATTTTGAATAAAGATATTCAAATCTTAGATCGGTATTTATAATTCTTACTTTAAGACTGTCTTAAGATGCTGATATGGTTCTCTGATTGGTTCATGATATTTTAGGTCTGAACTTAAGACGATCTAAAATATAAGAACCAACTATGAACATTGGCCTTAAATAAAGATTTAGACAAATATATTCTCATGCTCCCCTTCAACAAAATGAAAAGGTGAAGACTAAGGATTTTTAAATACAACATTGCCTCAAAATTTATGAAACTTGTATCAATAAATTGTATTAGTGTTCTTCATCTGATATAATGTTATTTTTTGCCGTACGTCTCCACGCATTCGAATCGGGAACTTCTCTATTACAAGCATCGGCCACGTTCAATAGTCTTATAGTTTAATCGTCTTGTTTTCCCTAATGACTCGGCTAACGCGAAAGATCGTCCGATGTTCGCGCACTGCGTATCGCGCTCGGCACGACATACGTTCTCATGCGTGGCGGAGTGTCATCTCTCGGGATGCATCTCCCCCGAGGATTTATTCGCACGCGGCGGGCGATGCGCTCAGGCACCGAGCTCGGGGGCTACCGGGCCATGCAGAACGTCGAGCATGCAAGGCGAATTTATCACGCGGCGTACCACTCGCTGCGCGCTACACGGCCGACATCGTAAATCGGTCTGGGAAGTGGTTTAAGCGTTTGCCCGAGCCGTGTCAGCGAAATCGTATAACTTCGACGGGTCGACCGCGTTTGTCGGAGAGTCCGCCGCAGTGGCGTCGAGGCTTCAACGCCACATTGCTGGAAATTTCATCCATCAACGCGATAGAACCCCCGTCGCGGAGATTCACGCTGATCTCGACATGACCGTTTAATTTTTTAGTTTTGTTTAGAAACATAAGGTTCACGGAAAGACCGACTTTGCTGAAATATCTAAAAATTTAGCTAAATGTAAACCTGACAATGATTTTGTTAGTCCATCAAAATATTTATGTAGAAAAATTCAAGCATAATGAGTAACAAAATTTTGATATTTTAGCAGTCAATTTGAGCGTCTTAATAATTATTTTGATAGAGCAACAGAATTTATATTCAAATCTACATGTTAAATTTTTAGATATTTCAGCAAAATCATTCTTTCCGTGTTCTAATTTTACAGTAGTATTATTAAATAATCTAACATTTTTTTCTCGCTAATCAAGATTCGGAAGAATAATAAAATTTTATTCTTTATATCTAATACATAAGATAAATTTTATTCTTTAACGATTTTGGAGAGATTCAAATTTTGAAGAGATATTCAAAATCGAGAATTAGCAATTTTAAGGATGAAAGGATAGAAGTTTAACAAAATTTGCAAACGTTACACCACTGCGAACCAGCAGACCTACCGTAAAGCAAAGAGTTTGACAAGAATGTCGGTTGGCAAAACACGGTAAAGCACCGATATCAAAGACCAGAAGTTGTTCTGAACTTGCGTCCGGTATAGTCCGTCTCGCGGATCTCAAAGACCCACGCGACGGAATATCGCCGGCGACCCGCTCGTAAAGTGACGACGACGACGACGCGAATCGTCAGGCAGACCGATGACGAGAAGCGAATACAGACAGAGAGAAGGAGATGTAGATGAGAACGTAGACGGAGGTGGCGAGATGTTGTCGAGGGAGCGACGATGCTGACGACGACGACGACGACGACGACGACGACGACGGTGGTGATGGTGGTGGTCGTGGCGGACCAGATGTTTGGCTAATGATGTCAGCGGAATCGTAACTAAAACCGAGGCGGCCCCGGACTTAGCACCGGCTTAGCCTCAGCTTTGAAGGAAAGAGTCTTATTACTGGGGCCTGCACGTGCTGCTCGTGAGCGCGAAACCGTAGGGTAATTGGACCACCCACTCGACACACCAAGAGTGCCACTCTCCGCTCCCTCACTGCTTCCCTTCCTCCTTTTCTCCTCCTTCTTTTTTTGTCCTCCGTCACCGAGGACGCGAAAACGGCGGCGACCTTTCGACGAGCAGATAAACTGGAAGTCGCGCGACGACTTTCAGTCCCGACAGTCGTCGAGGCGTTTGCTCTCGTCCGTAATGTTACACGGGAAGAGATGCTAACGCATGTCCACGAGCTTATCGAGAACATTTCTTTACCACGACTCGTAAAGTTATTGCGATTGCTGGATAAATGTACGATGGGAGATTGAAAATGATAGCTGTCTCATATATGTCAATTAAAGATTACAAATGTAAATTGTTACGAGACTCGCTTATCGGAGAAGTTCTTATTAAATGTTAAAAACTGTGAAATGTATTTAAATGAAGGAATATATTGAACATTGGATTAGCTCTGAAAAAGTGTTATCTTGTGAATATTAGATTAATTTTAAAACCACCCGTTTTATTCAATATTATTAAATGATAAAATATAACTTATAAATTTTATTTCTATAACATTATTATATTTATAAAGATATACAAGTTCTTTAAACCTTGTATATTATTACTTCTTTGAAAAATAGAGTCTTAATATTTTCACAAGGAATATCTGTAGATATAATGATTTTTTGTGGCACATTAGTACCTCAAATATTTTTTAATACTTTATGTATTAAGTTAATATCGACAATTTTCCTTAAATTGGCTTATTATTGTGGAAATGGGACGCCTCGTTTGCTTCCTAGTTTTGGGACAGTGTGGATTAATTGGACCACCTACGGACAACTGGAGTTGCGACAAGCGGCTCCCTTTTCCAAATAAATACACGCGTGTTGTGCCTCATCTCGGGTAGCGGGTGGGAAGGTCTTCCGAAAGACGTTGGTACTCCAAGCAGTCGAAGCAGCAGGAGCGTGTCGTACCGTGCCGCATCTCGTCCGTGACACTCGACCCGGAAGACAAGACTGATTTATGCCTGCTGGCTCGCCGGACGGAAATTAGATGGGTTCGTGTCGAGGGATATCACTACGCTTGTTTGACATTTTTATGTGGTGCCGCCGATATTTTCTTTCGTTCAAGCACTAGCGCGCGTGGGAAGACGTTAATTAACGACATCATCTAATCACCAATTACCAAGCTCGTTTTTAAATATGACTAATACTTTTGGCGTTTTGAAAAATGTTTAGAAAATTTGATTCTTCGAAAAATTTATTAAAAAATATATTTATGAAGAATGTGTCATAAGACCGCAATGTGAATACACAATAACGAAAAAGCTTTATCGATTTGAATTGGATTTTAATGCTTAAATAATAAATTTCAGTGCAAATGCATATACAATATATACATATGTATTCAATTCTACAACTGCTAAATCATTTTCAATTTAAACTTGATCTTAATCTAGAATAATAATATCATAAATTAAACAGTCAAGTATAATTTAATAACATTAATGTTAATAAGTACCAATATTAAGTATCCTAAAAATCGTTAATAATTCGATGCTAATAAGCATCTTAAAAAGTTGCAAACAATTTATTGCGAAAAATATATTTGTCTTTTTATTAGCGTTGGTGATTAATTTGTCAAACTTTGACATTTGAACTTCAAGTTTTGAAAAGCTATGGCATTAAAATCTTTGATACTTCAAGTTTTGAAGAATCAAAGTTATATAATTATTAATTTAATAGAGCAAATAGTAACGAATATAGCTAATAATAATGAACACATTTTTATAAAAAATGATAAATTATGTAAAAGAATGATAGATCTACGTAAAAAAATATTACTGAAATTGATATATAAATTGATATAAATTTGTATTTTCTAGTTTAAAATTTAAACTAATTGATAATTAATTATCATTATTAATTAATATTATTAATTATATTAATGCAGATACAGATATTATAATAAGAAAATACATGCAAAACGTTATAATAGATAAAATACTAAGAGATTTTATGGTCTTTTGTAAAGTGAATTATCTTATTGTTATTCTTTGAAGTACATATCTGGTCACGTGCGCCTTGCGACGTAAGCTGATGCGTTTCGCGCTTAAACACGCGGAAAATTTTGTCGGTTCAACACATCTTTTTATGTTTGAAAACTTTGCAATTGTCGGAACGCAGGTATTATCCCTTGGGAATCAGGCAATGAAATCTGTCCTCAAAGATTTCGCCGAAAAGGGAGGATACTAAGCGAAGGACACCGTTTAAACGGTCAATGTCGGGAGACCTCGGAAACGGGGCCACCTGTGTATTCGTTCCATCCGTCGTGGGTGGGCCTGTAGGTAATGCGAAACACCAAACTAGGGTGTAGATCTGACTTAGGGTAGATTTCCGTAGGGGTGGCGCACACGAGCGAGAGAGGAAATGCAGCCCAACCACTTAAGAGGCTACTACAAACGTGACGATATGTAGACCAACACGTAGACAAACTTTCTCAGATTTCTTCCTGTCGACCACCGTGTTGGTCGACGGTTTTTTAAGTGCCGAGTGTGAACAAAGCGTTCTTTGCCTTCGCAGTGAGAGGTAGCTTTGCCTGTTAACGTACCAGAAAATATATTAGAATGAAAACATAAAGATCCATTATAAAGGAAATGGTTAAAATGAAAGGAGATCATTTTTTACAACTATTTACCGAAAACGAACATTATTTACTTTTTCATTATCCTTTAGACACATTTCTAAAGGAGGTCAAGGCTTTCATCTTATAGGAAAATTAATAGGTTTCTTCTTAACAATGAATTCTTTTGTGTACAATTTAAGCAATTTATCGTGTTAAAATATGCATGTAGAATATGGAATGAAAAATGGAGAGTTCTATTTAAAAAATTCAAAGTGACACTTTGCTCTTGATAAGATCACCCAAAATCAAACCAATCTTATGTCCCCCTCGAAGTTACATAACTTTTGTCTGAAACTTTTTTCAATCCCACGTCTTATTCTCGAGAAATACATTAATTAAAATAAAACATCCAGCATTTCAGAAATATGTATTGAGCTTCTCGAAACAATATTTTTCAATAAATGAAGAATTGTCCATTCTGTTGTGCTACAAAGATACTATATCGAAGGGTTAACTGTCGTATGGCATTTGAATAATATCACGGTCGCTTATTTCATTCCGATCAAAAGTAATATCTGATCTTTCAGTTTGAGTGATGAATCAGCTAGCAGCTCTACTATTCGCTAGAAAAATCTCGAAACCAGTGCATTCCCGGTTCACTCCCGTAACGCCCGCGAGGATTCACGTGTATCAGCGACGTTCCCCTATCTCTTCTCCGATCCCTCTGATTCTCCAGCTTCCTTCTCCCCCTCCTACCCTGTATAGGTAGGTCGCTTCGCCGCCTTCTTCTAATTTTACGAGCCGTTGACTCCCGATCGATGGAACGAACCGTTTCGAAACAGCCGGCCGTTTTCCGCCACGCGCCGTTGGCTGTCCGGTGACGTAATTTTCCCGAAGCGAAGCCGAGCTGTCGCGCGCCGGGTAATAAGATCGGGGAATTTGCGAGAGATCGCCGATGCTAATGCGAGTCCGGGGGCGACCGGATCTCTCCGATCGCCAATCTCCTGTCCGCCATGTACTAACCGACGGCCATTTTTCCGCCTGTTACAGATCACGAAGCTCAAGATCGACAGTAATCCGTTCGCCAAGGGCTTTCGGGATTCTTCTCGTCTCACGGACTTCGAAAGGTAAGCTCCTTGCTAACTGATGTTAAACGGCGTCGAGTTCAATAAAGTCGTCTATGACAAAAAAATTTGGAACTACATAAATCAATGTTGAGACTTCGCTTCAATTCTGTATTGATGTAGGAAAAAGATTTATCACTTTCTTTTTTTTTTTAATAATACAGTAAAAGTTATTTGCTAGCGTGTAAAATCATAAGTACAGCTACTAGCTTTAAAGGAGATCATTAATCATGATAGCGTCGAAGCCTATGACAGAGAAGATAAATTAACCGAAAATTTGAAAACGAAATGGACAGTTCATTAGTGAATTTTGCTTGTCATGGCTGACAAAAGTCTGACTCAATATCCTTTCGGAGAATTTCGCGGCTAGAAGACGGTATGCATAATGGAGCAGCTTCCCTTTTAGGGAGACGATGGAATCGATGCTGGCAGAACAGCAAACGTTGAGGTTTCCGCATCGGCTTCCCTTCGAAATGGAGCAACTCCAGACAGGCGCCGTGAACAATCTCAGTCTCGAGGAGAAAGCGTTGTGGGCTGCGCGTTCTCAGATGCTGCTGAGAGCAGCGGCGG
>NW_017296059.1:3617869-3623347 GCF_001594075.2 Trachymyrmex cornetzi
CCATCAGCAGCAGCAACATCAACAGCAACAACAACTTGGTCATTTATGGTGGGCCTCTTCGATTGGATCTACTATCTTTGCAGCGGCACATCATCAACAGCAGCTGGTCGCGTCCAGTTCCCAGCAGAATGCAACAGGCCCCGCGGCCCCTCGACCACTCTATCCGTCGCCTCTTGCCTTGGGTCACAACCGATTTTCGCCCTACCACACGACTGTCCCCAAGTCCTCAACGCCGGCTGCGCCGTCGCCGTCGCCGTCCAGAAGGGCCACGCCGTCGCCTACAGATAGTCTCAGCAGGGAGGCCCAAGACCTTTCGCCCTCGTAGTCTCTCGTGGCTTCATTAGGAAAACAATGATCGCGATTTTCTTTTAGAGAGACTCGATAGATCAGTGTTGTCACCTGTGGTTGAACTAGTGTACACTTTTGGAACTTAAAGTGAGATAGGTATATGTTTGATATTTGGCGAAAGGGGAAGAAGAGAGTTCTAGTACAGTCTCATGCAGGAATAAAAAACAGGAGGGGTTTGATGTCTCAAACATGTTATTAAGACTGCACGAGCTTTTTTTCATATAGAAAAGAAAATTCCGTACAATTGGATTGTACAATTGCGTTGCGTTTTTTATGAAGGAATCTATTCCTCTCGATGTGATGAAAGTCAACTTTTCTCGACTAAGACCGAAATGTAACAATCAATTCATCTTGCAATATTCGTCTTCTTTCACTGAAAAACTGACGAAACTTTTGCGCGCGCTGATCGATTTCCATCGCATTATTTAAAAAATAATATAAATAAGTGTGTAAAAGGAGCCTTATGTCCATTTCTACCGAATTAAGTTAAATCAAGATTAAAGTTAATCTTGATTTGGTAGAAATAAGTGTTATTCGGTCAAAGCGGAGGTGCCTAATAATAATAATTTCTTGCATGAATTTTTACGTAGATTTTCATAATTCAAGCAAATTGCGTGCCGATTATTTGTCGATCTTGAAACACAATCATAAACTGAAACTAGAATTGTAATAAGGTAAACTCGGGTAAAATGGGCATACGAAAAAGATGGCCGTTGGCTTTCAGAATGGCTACAAAAATGCTTTATTTAGCAATTATTAGAGAAATTACAGCTCATGGCCATAGTACCCAAGCTTACCTTGTCATGAATTAAATTGATGTACGATTTAAAAATAATGATTATTATTAATAATATAATCTTGTAATGAAATTATAACAATATTATTAATAATAATTATTATTATTGATTATTAATTTAAAATAATAAGTATTTTATTTTTACTTAAAATAAATCTTTATGTTTCATTTCTTTTAGAGTTCCAGAATTCTTAGTAGTTACAGAATTTTCTTATTAAAAGTGCAATATTTAACGTACAATTAATTATTACGTTTTTTGTCATTGAATTATTAAGGAGCCGGTCTCCATTCCGTTAGATTAATACAAGATGAATGTGAGCATTCGCACATTCATATGCATGCGTAACGTGATAAATTGATATGGAATGTTTACGTAAAACGGGGATCGATTTTCGTCGCGCGTGTCATATGTCACACGGCGTCGGAAGACGTCGCGGAGTAGGTTGCCGCGAGTCCGGGGTACCGACGAAACGTGAAGAATCCGGCATGAATAGCGACGATAATTGTAGTGTCAAAGGTTCCCGAGTTGGCCACGGCGAGTTGTCGCTCTCCGTCCTTTTCTCGCGCCGCGCCGCAAAGATGAACCGGAGGAAAGAAACGTAAAGCTCACGCTCTCCGAGAGTCTGAATACTGCCTCTCTCGGCTGAACTCTCGACCTTTGGCGTGGTGGCAAAGCACAGGGGACCCGAGCCGTCTCACGTGACTCGGCGATTCCGTTGTCTCCTTGACTGAACCCTGGGACCGAGAGAAGCTCGATCTGTACATATCCTTGCCTTGATCAGCGATCGGAAGCGATAGGACCGCCGCGATCCTGGTAGTCGGGATTATGGGCGTAGCCAGGAAGGACAAGGAAGACCATGGTGTACCTCTAATTCTTAAAGAAGAACAGAAGTAATTAAAGCTTTTAAACAGACTATGTTTTGTGAGTACTCACAAGAAATTATAAATTTTAGAAAAGAAGACAGAAAGTTCTAAAAAGATTTTCTGAGAATCCAAGATGGCTAGTGTTCTAAATTTAAGTTTTTCCAGTTTGAAGGATCAGTTTACAATTTTAAAAAATTAATTAATAAATAAAATATATGTATGATTATATGATTTAGCTATCAGTAATTTATTAAATATGATATAAAATAAAACAAATCTGACAGTCCATACCATCGACTATCTCCCCACCCCCCTCCCGAGTTAAAAAAAACATCTCAAATTTAATTTTACTTCCTTCCTAAAAATATCCTGGTTACGCCCATGGTCAACGTATACCTAAAAACGCATTTTGAAATCAATAAAAATAAAAAAAATATTGCGTAAAAAATCTCTTGCATTTGCAGAAGAGATGCCGGATATCTTGAACTTTAAGTTCCTGACATGTATCTTGCAGCATATTTTATAGGTTGATCGCCCAGACTACTCTCACTGTCATAGGAAAAACCGCGATGATACGCCGAATCGGATAATCCGATTTCTCGAGCGAAAACGTTTTCGTTGTGCGTTCTCGTTTCTATATTTCATCAAAATTGTTACTTTGTAGCTGCGTATCTTTGTATGCAAGAAACACAGTTGCGTGTCGTTTCGAAGTCGAGCGAACGATCTGCAAAGATCATAGTGATCTTCAGCGGATCGCACGCGCAAGAATACGAACGGATTGTACATATGTAACCATCCTGATTCCCAAGGCGGCATAATTGCCGTACAATGCCGTACATAATACACGTATATACATCTTTAAGGGCAACACTAAGCTGTACGACGACTAAAGTCTACTTGTATATAGGTATACATATATATACTTGCGATATAAGATAACTACGCCTCTATCTCTTGTAATATAAGCTGTATATTTCGTATCACAAGCTATTGTTATCGTTATTTATGTTTCGATTCCATACTTCGACGTAGAGTGAGCGCGAAGTGAGCGCCTTGAACGCGACATGTTTCGACTGAAAGGATTTACAGTACTGCGATAAATCATTTTTCCACATAGCACCGATCTCTAAAGGACATTCTAAAGACATCCATAAGATATTTTCCTAAGGATGTTTTCAAGGTGTCTCTTGGATAAAGTGTGTTATGTAGATTAAAGAACCGATGACTTTGACATTCGATTCACATTTAAGTTGAGCCTAGCGAAAGGTTGAGGAATCGTTAAGGATCTCAGAGCGACACTTCGCGCGTTCTCTGCGAGCACCTAAAGGATTATTATCGCCGCGGCGATTAGTGTTAGTGTAGAGCGTTACATTGTTAATGCTTGTGTTGTGAGAAACGCGTACACCTATTGCTGTGCAAGCTGCTCCCTTGTAAATAAACCCTAATAAACTTCTTGTACCGAATATATCCGAGCAGCCGTTCCGAATATTCTCCCTTAGCTGTCGTCTATTTCTGTTACGTTCCACTCATTCCTAAAATTGTCTTGTTTAAATTACGTAAGAATTTTGGAAAGATAACAGACTTAATCGTATTTTTATCATCTCTGTTCGTAAGAATTTAATCCTGTATCATCCGTACGGGAAGGTACTGAAGCATATACATCATCGTTATCATATAATTAACTCATAAATAACACAAAAACATTTCCTTCTCTCTCTTGTAGATTATTTATCGCCGGGTCGCAGATATTATCCTACGGACAAATCGCTCGAGTATCTACTCTCTCATCCTTGGCGTGGGTAAGCCTGATGTGATCGAGGTAAGGAACTATTATTCGCAGTTGATCCTGTCCGAGCTGGCGTGTACACGCTTAGGCAAATGTTGTCGGTTCTGTATGGTTAACTGGCTACAGGATGCCCCGTTTAAAGGCATCATCACGCGATCCTCAAGCCGGCCGTGCGATTAGGGGATGAAGGAGTCACCATTTGTTGGAAATGCAAGCCAGCGAGACTGACTGATCACCAACGCGGTCACGAGATCGCTCTCGCGTTGTCGTTCTTGCATTGGGCATTTTTGTCAGCGTATGTGACACTCATTTATCGCAATGAAGAATTAATTCTCTCTTTTTAATCATATGTTTTCAAATTCTGTAATGAGCAATTTTATCGAATTGTTCAGATAAAGAATTTTTACACTGAAAAAAAATTTCCTAGATCTAAGTAATATTTTCTTGAATAGTAATACTAAGTAAACATTTCCTTATTGCAGATAAATATTTACTAAATATAAACATACATTATTTAATTTAAATATTACTTTCCTTTTTGAATAAATATTTATTTGCATTAAAGAAATGTTTACTTATTGTTAATACTATTCAAGAAAATATTACTTAAATTTAAGAATTTTTTTCAATGGGCAAATAAAAATCTAATAGACAAGTATTTTAATACATATAATACTAAAACTATCATGTTTCGAAGTTAATTATAACGGAATTTTATTAACTTATAATATATATAAACTGGAAAACAAATTGACAAACAAAAATTATCGTAAAATTATATATTGGCCGGAAACTTTTATCTGCCACTATATGTCATCGAGTATTTTCTTAGCAAATTTCAACTGATTTTATATCACTTTTATTCTTTACAAACATTATAATATATATTTATTACATCTTCTATCCGTTAAATCGCGAATGTATATGAAAGCTGTAACTTCCACCGCGTCGACAATTGAAATAATTAATTAGTATACCATACTAAACTGGGATTAAATTTATCGTTCGCGTAGCTATTCGCTTTATTAATTCGTCGAGCGATCATCATGTCGTAAAGTGGGCAGAATGAATACATTTCCATCGTTATGGCCGTATCGGACGGGCATTAGGACATGAATAGACGTGCCGTCGGTCGGTCCCGACCGATCCATCCTTCGGTCGTAAATCACACGTCGCGTTCGGCACGAAAGGGCGACGGGATCCGGTATTAGCAGCGGCGCCGAGAGGAGTGACACGGTGGAGAGCGTTACGACGAAAAAGGGAAAAAGCGGCGCGTAACGTCTCGTCGTCGTAAACATCGAGGATGTCCGGCCGCTTGATTAGGTCCCCTCTCCCGTCCTGTCGCCGTAAAGCACGCGATTGCGATCACGCCTTCGGTAAAAAGACCGAGAACGAAAGCACATGAATCTGCCTCTGCTCATTAAAATGGAGCACATTTTACAAGGCGAGAGCGACTCCTGATGGGAATATAATTTACGAAAAATTTATCACGGACACCAGATGTCTATAAAGACATCTTAATCATTAGGCTATCCCCACGCGGTTTTTGAATTTTTTTTCAATTTTAAAATTTAGGCATTTTTTGTTTGATATGCTATATTATATTATATGTTATATTTTAATAAATGTTACAATTAATATTATAAAAATATAACAATTAAAAAATATATTATATTAGAATATA
>NW_017296059.1:3623375-3661999 GCF_001594075.2 Trachymyrmex cornetzi
AATGTATTAAACTTGACACAACAGTTATTATTTATTAAGTGCATACATTAAAATATGGACTTTATTTACTTCAGAACTAAGCGATTCCATCCACAGAAATGGATTTATATATGTGGGACACATATGAAAGTTAAAATGTTAAAATGTTGTTTAATTCAAGAGATTGAGTTATCATAGCTCCTCTTCTCTTTGATATTTAACAACATATTATATTATAATATTGTATATTAAATTATCATTTATATTAAATGCTTATCAACGGGAAAATTATGTTAAATTTTTTATTCCTACGTTTGAATTTGTAAAATATTGCGGAGAGATTTTAATAATTATCTCTTTTCAAATTAGAAGATTCCGATTTCATGTTCGAGAGAAATATTCAGACATTTAGCGATTTTTTCTAGCGCAAGTTACGTGCGTTTGTATTTGCGTATAATTTCGCGCAAGAACGGTGCATTATCGCGGACAAGAGGCGAATTGTTGTACCGGGTTTGGATGGTCTCTTGCAGGACACATCGCGAGAATCGTCGTCGAGGTGTTGGAGAGCCGACGGTGACGTTTTAATGCGAAATGAAGGCATTATAAAGCCATTAGCCAGTGGGCGAGTCTCAGGTCCGACTTGCGTGTGAATGTGCGCCCATCGCCACCGCTCTTTATTTAAATACACAAAACATTAACGTCTTACTCGTCTCGCTGCCGCGCCTTTGCTTGTCCTGTGCTCGTCGGTATATCCTGGGTCGTCGATCCTGCTTGTATTTTTCCGTGACGTAGGTACTTAGCTTATTTCTCTCGGCAAACTTAATTTATTTATCTTATAACTTGCAATATTTCGGCAATATTGACATGACTGTATCGTTGCATAGTTTAAAAAGATTCAATTTTATAAAAATGATTTTTTACCAATCTTCTTACTCTCTGAATTTGCTAGTTTGATGTTCAGTACTATTTTTTTTTTAGTACAAATCATTTACGATATATTTCTGCCTTTTGAATATGAATCCAAATTTAGCTATCAGGATAGAATTTTAACAGAATTATAGGAGTGTTAAAATGATAAAAATCGATAATTTCTCTCTCTCTCTCAAGATAATAAATATAACATAATCTCTTTGCCATACTGTATTTTATCAATTTTTATATTGCTTTTTGATTTAATACTAAATTTAATACATGATCCGATTATGTTATATAAGTATATTTTGGAATACAGCCTCTATATTGAATCAATCGATATTTTAAACTCGACATGCTACGAAATTATAAGTTTCAGAATATAAAACATCGAATATTATATGATTACGTTTTGATATCTCAAATTGTCGATGCATACTGAAGCATCTATAGTTTATATAATATGCAAAAATATTCCAGAAAAAAAATTAAATTTTATCGGACAGTGTTATTGTGATCTTACTTTACATACCTTGCAAAGTTTTATAACTTACGGTACTCGTTAAAGTAATACACCCCTTCAGCTATAATGTATAACGCGTAACTTCGTTCCTACTCGCAATTTTTCGTATTTATTGCATTCTTCCTCGCCTCGAGACGCACTGATCCTTACTTTGTACTTATTATGTTAATTTATACTTTACAATCTAATTTTCTGTATGTAGAATACCCGAAGGGAGATTCGCATATTCTAGAACATGACAAACTTTACTTTTCTCTTTTTTCTTTCTTTTAGGACGTTTACATACCCTCCCCCCCTCTCTCTCTCTCTGTCTCCTCACCCTTCTCAGAAACTGCGTCAGTCTTAATAACAACTTGCTTAACCGACTCACGGCACTGCTCATCCAGCGTGTCTGTTAAATCGTTAATTACCCCCGCGAGAAAGTGAAGTCGGAGAAAGAGCAGCTGGAGGGAGGAAAGAAATCAGACAGAAGAGAGATGGACTTGGAGAGAACAAACGTGAAAAGCAATGGCAAAAAGAGGGACCAGGACGAAGTTAATTCATCATGCCTTTTTTCTTCGATTCTCCTTCTTTCCCCTCGCTCTGCATGTCTCTTGGAATTCGTACTGCGATGAAAACGCCTACTTCCTGACTGATTCACTTCAGCCACTCTACCTTTGAGTGTCAAAGATGCACAAAAAGGTGAGCCGACAGAGGAGAAGTGAAGAGAAGAAAGAAAGGAGAGGAAGAGGGAAAACAGTCGATTTGCCTAATTTGTTCGCTAATGTCCTGTCGAGAATTAACGAGCTTTGAAGAGAGACAGCAGAACGTGGAATGGAGGTGGGATAAGAGGGCAAGGTGAGAAGGGTAAAGGGTGCTAGCATCTAGCATCGGCATTAATTACGCCGGTTGCTACAGGTGCCAACAACCTGACTATCAAACCTCGATCGATCCTGATCGCCCGTTCCGATTCTGTCGGCGTCTCAAAAGCGAGCGGGGAACCAACCCCCTTTCGCCTACATCTCGGGCTCGCCGAGGTTCGTGACTTTCATCGACTCCCTCGAGTCACACATCGACGGAAAGTATATTAAACCTGGTGTGTTAAATTAACAAGGAATAGAATATATTGTTCCCTTTTACTTCAAAAGTGATATAATTTTAAAAATGTGATTTTTCATTTATTACCACGAATGAATTAGGTAAAAGATTATTCTGTTATTAAAAGTAAACTAACTTTACTTTACAGTTCGTTCGCCAAATAATATTTGTGTCATTCTTAAGATTTTCAAAAAAATTGTAATACCTTTTACGAGAGCTGCACATTTTGAGTTGTATCTTTTTGTACGTGAAAAAGAGAATCTCTTATAGAGAATATTAAGAGTTAAGACAGTTTTGATGAATGAAGCTTGAAAAAGAAATCGTTCTATTTTTAACTTAGTCATTTTGACTGATCAAGGTAAATATAAATCTTAATTGCTGATATTTCGAGTTATATCACTTTTGGTGAATTACTCAGGATTTATTATAATTTTGTAGGAAATTATTACAATTCAAAAAGGCTGATTTTTTAAGGGTTGTAAAACCAAAATGACAAAAATGACATTTAATCATGTTTCTAAAAGTATTTTTTTGTCGATATTAGTCAATAATTTTCTGTTAAGTTGAAGAATAATTTTTCTCCTTTTCTGAAAAATTTAATTTTTTTTTTAGTTATATCACTTTTTAAGTAAGGGAATGATATGATCATTTATTAAAAATTGATATTGTTAGCATCATATTCCTATTAAATATATATATTTATATCACAAGAGACTTTCCGCTGTTTATGGAAAATTTAACTTCCAATCTGTCAAAGAATTAATAGTCATCACATCTCTTTGAACTATACGACATCTGCATAATCTATATGTTACTACGAGAATAAAATTCCTTTTTGGCATTCATTTGATTTATATAATATTTGCGGTCTCTGTATTTTCAACAATTCAAATAATATAATTTATTGAGATCTTTAATTGCAGAAGAAACGTAAATTATTGCTAAAAAAACGTGAATATGTATTTTATAGGCAAAGAGTATCACTATAATGTCATCAAAAAGTCACTAGAAAGTATTTAGAGTGTCTAGATAAAATTTCCATTTTTGGCTTCAGTCATATTTTTGACTTCTGTTTCCGAAGTTTGCAAGAAAAAATAATGTCCTTTTAAAGTATTAGTTAGGAATATGCAGGACGTAACAGAGAAAGGGATTGTCCTAAATGAAATGGCGGTTCTGTGTCGCCACCATGGTATCGATTGGACGTGGTACGTACACGTGCACGCGTGTGCACAACCGTCGCCACAGCCGTTTCGCAATCCATGTAGGTGCGAGTCTGTAGGACAGGGCGACGTTTCCCGAACTGCACTCTGCGAGATGGCACCTAGTCGGCTGGTTATTAACCAATGCGCGTCGTTCGCTTAAGCACGTATTAATTGATCGAAATTAATTTGCCGACGCTGGATGCCGTGAGACTCCGCGGGGAGTCCCCGGGATTTGAGACACCTGTCGTCGATGACGAAATAACTCCCGTCCAGTAAACACTAAAAGTAATATAACGTCACTGTAAGTTACTCATCAAAGAATCTATGCGTTATTTGTAACAAACAAACACCGTTTATTTTATTTACTCCAAATTTATAAATCACACTTGATTTGATATTTTTTTAACTTTACGCTGCAAGTCTTCTCTGTTTCTTACGCCGAGAAGTATTCGTTTCTAACTGTTGCCTTTCTAACTGATATACACATTCGGAACTCGCAACATTACATGTTGTACGCAACAGTTGTATTGTTGAATCAGAAATTATAATATCGCTCTTATATGTTATTGTTAGTTTTGTTTGCTGGGCGTCATTTGATTTTTTGCTGACAGTCACAGAAAGATCGGACGCGATCGAACGTGCTGAAAAATCGACGAACAATTGAAAACTAAAAGAAATGCGCATTTTAATCTGCAGTTTCCATACATGTAAAGAACGGTTTTGCTAAAATATCTAAAAATCTGAAAATAATTTTGTTAGGCCATTAAAATAATTCCGTAAAATGTGCTGCTTACTAGAATGTCAACATATTTGTAGCATTGCTTAAGTTTTCTACATATTTTAATGGCAACAATATACTTCAGCACAGCTTCTTTCCATGCATTAACTACAGAACGCGATAATGGGAGTAAAATAAGAGTGATAACGTTATCGCTTTCACTCGAGCGCTACTCATACGAGACATGAATTTATTGCCCCATAATAGATTATTCGAAATTAGCAACTAAAATTACGAACGCATAACGATTGTTTGATGGGTTCCAATGTAATTTTACCTAAGACCGCGCATTATGCGAATTTAATAAATTACTCAACATAAATGGAGCAAGTTGTTAAAGCGATAGCTGACCGTTGCGCTATAATTCATTTGTCGCGTTATTGCCTCAGTTCCTTTTGACTTTTAGTATCTCATTATCTTCCACATTTTTGTATGCGTGAGACAGGTAATGACGTTACAGCTTTAAATGATAAAAAAAAAATCCATAGATTGCCGGTGGCCAGTTAATTAAATTTTAAGTCACATTCGCGAATCATACGAACCGAAAAAGCCGTCATTGAGATACGCATCGGCAGTTTCACGGCCACCTTGCGCGATAAAGAGGTTCATTATTAGACTTCCTCTCTGGCAGTCGACAAATCGCGATCGCCGTTTAATGACGTTCTCCTTAGCGAGAGAAGGAGAGATCCTGGTTCTCGTTAGAGCAGGTTTACGCGACACCCGAGCTAGGTAAGTTAAGAAACGAGCCTGTGGATGATAGTATGGGTGCCACCCGACTACCGAACGATCGAGAAGGGTGGAACCTGGAGAGAGAGAGAGAGAAGTGGAGAGAAAGAAGTCCTCGAAGGGCGAAACCCGAGCCGACCCCCGGAGGGGTTCGCACTCTTTTCTCCTCCCTCTCCACCCCCATCTCCGCCAGAGAGAGGTACCTCTATTCGTTCATTCATTCATTCATTCGTTCGTTCGCTCGTTCTCGAGTGTGCGCTCGCATACATGGACCTACCGCGCGACGCCGCTAATCTCGATTTACAGCTGGAAGAAAAATCGATCGCACTCGACATCCAATCGGGTATATCGGAATCGGGTTCCGATATACTGGCTGCCGCCGGTCGACGGTTTACTTCTTTTTTTTTCCCGTTCTTCTCTCGGTGCGACCTTTTTCGTTCCCTCGTTTTTCGGTAAAACCTAAAACTCGACTCGTAAAGCGATTCCCGTTGCTCCTTCTAAATTACTGCGTTAATCGATTGGGTTAGAGACGTGAAAAATATTACTTTGTGTTATCGCATATTCCATGTTGATATATTTTGCTGATTCGATTGTCTCACTATTTTTCTACAATTTTATACGATTTCTATAAAAACGTATGTGAAACAATGTAACTCTTAAAGGTAGTGTTTTAATAATATTAACAATGCGTATAATAATTATTCTTCCATTTGTAATTTTTTAAATTTTAACTCATATATCGAATGAAATCTCGTGTTTTACGTTAAAAAAAAGTCACTTTCAACATTTCAGATATGCGTGAGAGCATTTTTTCACGCTTCCTTTCGTGGGGAAATTGTACGGCTTATTCCTCGATCTAAAAGCGTACGCAGCATTTTTTTTCGGTGCACTGCTTAACGCGTGAGCGGCGCAGTCGTTAAAATTCGGTCGGCACAGTGAATGATTTACATCTGTTTGACACGCGGAAAGTTTGCGACGGCGGCGGAGACCAAATAAGCGCTCGGAAATCCGCGACGGATTCGACGCTTCGGCTCCTGAAAAATTCAAACAGCCCCGAGGGCGGATTTTGCGTCGGATAGCGAGCGCCATTAGGGTCGTAAACGTCGATAAGCGGAACACACGATAAATTAAGGACAATGGATCTGCGGATAAATAATAAATCTCGGGCCGCGCGCACGATTAAGCGAACGCTGCTTTTAGCCCAGGCGACTACGGCGCGGAAAACGCGAGCGGTTAGCCGCGTTAAATCTACACTTTCACGGGCGATTCGATTCGTGTCCTGCGGGTCCGCTACCTGCTGAGAGTATCTTGTAGTACGTCCTGTTGAATAGAACGTAATCCGAATGCCATGATGATCGATCATACTCTTGTGACTTGAAAAGAAGCTGGTAGAGTCTATCGTTGTTCATTTCGACGCTGCCACCCAAGTGGTCTCACAAATTTCTGTGGGCATCGCGCGATTATCTTATCGAAATTTCAATACTTCCACGTAATGCGTTGGTATATAGAATAAAATTTGACGAAGTTGAAGTCACAATATAGTGGTTGCGAGCGTAGAAATAACTTGGCTCAAAAAAGAGAGGTGAGTTCAAAGTCGCTTAAAATTTAAAAAAAATTAACATTAGTAGAATTTAGAAAATATAGTATGACACTGTATTAAAATTATTATCTAAAATGATATTATTTATAGATATAAAAATAGAAAGCTTGCTAACTGAATTTTATTACGAAATGTTCAGTTTTACCATGATTTTAAATACAACTATAATATTTCTATACTAAATTCTGCATTTGTGATTTTAGATTGTACAGAATATATACGTTTTTCGGTAATTTTGTTTTACATCTTATAACTAAATTCTACTCTGAAATATAATATTTTATTATAATTTCGAAATGACGATTAAAAAAAATTAACATTAGTAGAATTTGAAAAAAATTTTAGTACGGCACTAGTTACAAAATTATTATTTAAAACTCTATTATCTATAAATATAGAAAAAGGAAATTTGATAATTGAATTTTGTTACAAAATATAAAATGACAAGGCTTTATAAATCAATCATAATATAAGAGAAGAGCATAAAAAGTCTAAGAAATATTGTAATTTATTTATTATAAAATAAAATTTTATCAAGCTCTATGGAAAATAAAATGATGGAAAAACGTGTATCCTACATAATATAAAATCATAATTACAGAAATTAATACTATATAGCTGTACTAATCGTGGAAACAATATATTGTATAGGATACACGTTTTTCTGTAATTTTATTTTCCATAGAGTTTAAAAATAGCTAAAGTTTGACTGCAAAAGTTATTGAGCAGATTCCGACTGACAAGTCTTTGTAGCGAAATCAAAGATGGTTGTAAGGCTCTTCTAGGTAATCCCCAAGCTTGACAATAGATTGGCGTGGCTGTGAAAATATTTGGAGTCCTGCGACAGATTCCTGAATTGTGATTCGACCGGTGCGACGTTCCCCGCCCTTTTCAAAAAGATTACGATACGACGGGGAAAGAGAGCAACGACGAAGAATAAACCAAGTCCTTATGGTCCTTGATTCACCGCGTAATCCTATGTTCGAGGTTGTCACCGGTCGGAATCATGATCGATCGAGCTTGGGGATTTCTCTTGGTTGCTGAGAACACCTCGTCGATCACGAGCGATTGCTCAAGTTGAACTCGTCTGTCAGAATTAACCAACCTTTACGTATTCGCACAATTGAACAAACGAACAATGAGACATCTCTTGAAATAAATAATAAATAGAAAAATTTTTAATCATACAGAAAAAAAGGAAGATTAACAGCATTAGTCAATATAGCAATAATTGAAAATAATCTTATTAATTCAGTAATAGTAACGAAACAAATAACATTTTAGGACAAAAGCATCCTGAACTTTTTATTAATATATTGTCATTGAATTAACAAGATTATTTCAATTAAACTGTTGTCAGATAATGCTGTTGATACAACATGTTTTTTTTATGCATAAATATAAAAAAATAGGTTTAATTTATAACTCAACTTTAATAATTTACAAAACAATAGTATGTGATTTTAACTTTTATTCTTCTTAACATGTACAATCAGAAGATTATCTCTATAATATTATTGTCATCATATTACGTATTATATTACTATTTTAAAATTAATGAAAATATATTAAGAAACGGATATATTAAGGATCGTACGGTTTATGCGATTACAAAGTCGCGAACGCGAGAATAACAGTGTCAGTTGCTAAGCGTCGATCAAAGGAAAAATCTTCGATTCGATCTGCGGCACCTTGTCCAAATATTTGGAATCACCTCGCGGCCGGGTGACACCGGAGGAAAAATGCACGCCTAACCCGTGACGAAACGCACGACTGCAGGTGGCCCACAGATGCCGGGGGATTATGGGGTTTATATTCCCCAGCGGGATATTGATCCCATTGTGCTGCGGCTATGGAGCGAGCGACTCTCGTCGAGTCTCTCGTTGCTCTCGGTTTCCTCCGAGATGAACCCGAAGACGGAAGTAGCGTGTTCACTCTCATCTCCATGACGGATCTCTCGTAATTTATGAAGAATAGTGTTCTTACGCGTTTTATGTTTTTTTTTTTATTAATCGTCGTTGTATGTATATCTATTATAGACATTACGATTCATCTTTATTTCAGATCATGTCATACATTGCCATTTATTTATCTTAATTCGTTTATCTTTATATTTCAATTCGTTCGTATAACGACAAGTGCGTGCGCAATGCAATTCGGGTACGAAATATATGTACACGTCACATTATACAAAAAAATTTTGAAAGTAATACAACGAATGGAACATCGCGAGTCTGGGAAGTTATGTAACGAGCACGACGCTAAATCCACATCACCATTACACAGGATATGCAATACTTTATTTATTCGGTAGAAAAACACGATACTTTATTTACGCGTCTATGTCCGATCACATTGTTCATTCCCAACGGTCTAATGTAATACTCGCTTAAAATAATTGATCCACCGTTGCTGTCTCGCTATCCATCAATAATTTCTGCGACGGACTCGGAGCCATAGCACAGGAAAACGTAAGGCAATAAACGAATTGGCCAACCACCAGGAAAGATCGTGAGGCAATAATGTAAACAGTCGCAAATTCAAAATCTTGATTTGCTTACATTGAGCAAAATTTCTAGTTAAAAACGGACGAACCAGAAGATTCTGATTATATAAATCAGAATTCTGATTATCTTAACTACGCTTTAAAAAATATATAATAATCGTGCGAATTTAATATCATGTGGTATTTATATAATTCTCGTTGGTGTGTGTTAATTAACACCAACACAGTGAAAATTGTAAAGACATCGTATGGTATTAAAACCATACCGACATTTTTTAGAGAATTATATATGTATAAAATTATATGTATAAAATAGACTCAACTTATAAAAAATTCTGATTTGTCAATTTACAACTAGAACTCCAATTAAAGCAATTAGATTCTTTTTCCAGCATACTGCTTATGTATTTTTTTGTGCCATAATCTTTAAATCAAGGCTCTCGAAAGAGATATATCCGTTAATGCGATTATTTTGTAACAATCGACGATCTTCAAGGATATTCGCTAATTTATTTACGTAGCAATTCGTAGTAGATTGTACGATTACTATTTGCAATAGGTATATTGTTGTTTAACAATACAATGGGGACCACTCGAGAGATTCCCTGAGAGCGACGATCGCGTGAGTTTGATTCGCTCGTAAATCGAAACCGAGGAGATCCGTGATCGAGGTAACCGCTCCGCGATTTCGATCTCGACGCTCGAGCGATTTCGATGGTGGCGAATCAAGCGTCGGCAGGAAGGAAGCTGCCAATTTGCACCGCGCACGCCACGTCAGGACACGGATAACGGGGATGTCCTTCGGCTCCTCCTACTTCACGCTCCTTCGAGCAACGATGATTGGCTTGAGCGCGCAGGCTCCCCTTGCAGGTAAGAATTGCAACTGCACTCGTCGATGCGAATCCGAAGAGACTGATTCTCTGAATTTCTGCACGCTACGAATAAACTGCGAGAAGAAAAAATTTATTAGTATATATAGTTACGTCTCGATATCATTGTACAAACTCGAATATAAATCGGCAATAATTATTATATTATTAATCTTAGTTTTCTGTAAATTTTTTATTTTTATCTACGATTTTAGAGAAGACTAGATGTTTAAGATTTAATTTTATTTTATTACGAAACTTATCGCATTAATATTTCTACTGATTAGTTTCATTAATTATTTCATTATCAATCTTTTATCAATATATTATTAATCTTAATTTTCCGTAAGTTTGATTTTTATTTATAGAAAGACTAGATACTTAAAATTTAATTTTATTTTGTTACGGAAATTAATTTTTACTCATTAATCTATTACTTATTTTCTATTTAATACATTTGATTTTGTGTAAATAACGTATATATATTTTTTACCTTCCAGAAACGTGGAATGTAGCTGCCAAACTTATTTAACTGGATGAAAAACAGACGAATTTATATCTGCAAACAACAATTCGTGTAAGGCCATTCTGATATGCAGATTGATTTCGAAGAGTAACGTGAGAGTAGCAGAGATAAAGCATGATCGTTATACCGAGGGGGTAATTACTAGCTAAAATATTGTCCCGCAGATTACATGATTTCATATGATTTCATCTAATTACAAATAATTTTTTTCACTACATATGAAGTAATTTGATAAAATATACGATTTTATTTAATTAATTTTAATATTATATAATAATTTCTCGTGGTTGCATATGTAATTATCGAATTATATGTAGACATTTTATATGAATTTTATACATATAATGATTTCGAGGACTCTGTTCCAAGATTACATTAAATGGTTACCCCCTCGCGTTATATTTGTGAAGCGTACCGATCCTATTAGGGGTTACGCCTTTTGAAAAATAAGCTGTCACATATCGTCACTAAATGCGAGGGGATCGGATAAGATAGAAATAAAGGGGAATAGAGTGTATTAGGTTCTAGTTATTCCCCATATCGAAATGTTACTTCCCCACGATATCCATACTACCGCGGCCGTCGTGTGCAATTAGGGGGAAACGGCAGCACATGTATGTATATTTAAAGTGACGCTCATTTTTCATTATCTCGTTCTGTATATGTGCTCATACATTATGCTTCACCTCAATTTTTGTGACTATTGACTTTTTCTAGTCACCGCTTTCCTATCTTGTGTAGTCACATTCGATTACAATAACGTATCTGAGTGTACACTGTTTGAATATTTGTGTACAGCTTGGAATTCTTGTAATTCTCCCCCTTTTTCTGTCCCTTTCTATAATAATACGATCGTATATCAATGTTCCTGAGTTTAAATGAGTCAATTAAAAATCAACTTGTTCTTTTGGGATACACACAATTCGACGATGTACTAATTAACAATTTTGCGTGTTATTTCCCATTTAATATTTTAGATATATACAAAAATTTTGATATATATATATTTTTTTAAATAAGCTTCAACAGCCTTCATCATAAGTATAAAATATATCCATATAAACGTTCTATATCTAACAAAAAGTAAATAAAACAATTTTGTTAAAACAATATTAATTTTTATAACAATTTAAATATTTTTAGTTCTTCTTTGACCTTGATCTTTTTTAAGAAAATG
Organism: Trachymyrmex cornetzi; assembly: GCF_001594075.2. Taxonomy (NCBI): domain Eukaryota; kingdom Metazoa; phylum Arthropoda; class Insecta; order Hymenoptera; family Formicidae; genus Trachymyrmex; species Trachymyrmex cornetzi. Next base: position 3,635,251 of record NW_017296059.1, read on the forward strand.
TAATAAATTTTATACTTATAGTCTGGTTGTAGTTGATGTAACGTTGATATTTTATTGGGCAAATTATGAAATTGCAAATTTATTGGGATTGTGCAAAGATCGGAAAGGAAATCTTCCGCGATGGGACCCTTCGCGGAAGAGCGACGTCCAACCGCGGCGGACTTTCCGTCCGTTACACTTGGAAGGGCGCAAACTATATCAGGAAACGCGGCAATTGTCCTGTCGTGAGGAGAAGAGCTGTTCGGCCAAGGCGCGCAACACTCGACACGCAACTAACAGGAACCCGATAATTCGTGCGATCCGCCACGATCGGTTCGTGAAATCACCTGGAATCACTTTCGCGCGAGCCTCTCTCTTGTGAATTCAGGAACGGAAATAATGTTAACCATCAATCTATCCTTTATATAAAAAAACGAAATATATCGCAGTTTTAACAATTTTCGAAAAACTTTCATACGAGTGTTAATTTTTAATGTCGTCGAATAATTGTTTAAATTCAACAAATTATTGTGACGTTTATCTCGTTATCCTGAAACGCGAATAAACTGCATTTGTCCTTCTGGAACGGAAATTTCATAGTCTCTATATCTTCTGAGTAAAGATACATGAAAATTTTTTTTCTTTTATTCTCGGACACATTCAACCTTTCCGCGAAGTTGAATAACTTCCATCTGCCATGCTTAAAAATACTTATGAAGGAACCGCCTTAACTCCTAACAACTGGAGCGTGGATGCTCGCTGATTGTTTGTCGCGGACGACACACGCGATGCGAAATCCTGTTATCTGGCCGGCTGATTTTCAGCCAGGGCGAGAGGAGCATCCTCGTTCACTCCCGCGTCTCAGCAGCTACACACGGAGTTTAATTAAGCGTTGTACCTGAAGTGAAATGCACGGAGAAACAACAACGGCGGTTATCTAAAGCCCAGCACGTAAATTACAGGTAAAGGCACAAGACGTTCGAGAGAGAGAAAGAAATAGAGAGAGAGAGAGAGAGAGAGAGAGAGAGAGAGAGAGAAAAGGTTCTAGTTCACGCTTGCTGCTAGTAATTAACTCGGAGGGACGCTACAGTTTCTTCCGCCAAACGCGTCCATTTGCTCGTCCTTTTACTACGGAATTGTTTAACTGACGCCGCCCGCCCATGTTTCACCATATCGATCGCACCTTCGCGTTGCTATTACGTTCTTTCATCTCGCGAATTTTTCACGTTCACAGTTTTGAGATCCTTAAAGTCTTGAATTGGGAACTCTTAGGAGAGCTCGAAAAATTGAACAATTTTAAATCTTTGAAAATTTTTAAATAATTATAAACGCACGCTTTATAAGGACGTATCAAGCACTAAAGCAGCATTAATTAATAAAGAGTACAAGTAATAATGTAAAGTGTACGAAGCATACACTTCAGATAAGATAAGACCTTTCCTGTATGAAAGCAAGACTGCTTTTATTAAAGAATTATGCCAACTGACTGTCAGCTGTCTCTTTGCGGCATATACGCTTCTGTTGAACAGAGTTGCTAGCAGTGACAATCCGGTATCGTCGAAGGAGAAATTACCGACGAACAGGTGCGCGAGAACGCAAAAAATGAAGCGTGCAAGTGCGGTTCCGCGGAACCAAGGGCCTAACATCATTCGGTCGACACGCGAAAGCAACTTAAATACAGATGTAGCCAGTTCCTTTCGGGTTATGTCAACCCTAATTTCGCGTCCATCCTTTTGCAAGGATCACTTCCAATTAGGGTACAAGAATTTTTATTTCTCGGTATCTCAAGTATAGATATATATTAACTGCGTGTATATAATGTGGTTTTCAGAAATATTGGAAAGGATATATATTTTACAAAGTGTGAACTAATAGAAAACAATGCAAATATATATAATATATCTAATATATCGCTGATCCTTTACTTCAAAAGTGACACAACTTAAAGAATTAAGGTTCCCAGAATTTAATAAGTTTTTCAGGAAAAGAAAATAAATTTTTAACTTGACAGAAAATTATTTACTAATCAAATGATATCTCCAAAAAAATATATTCTTAATATAATCAAATACCATTTTTAATTATTTCACAACTCGTAAAAAATCCATTTTGAATTGTTACGATTTTCTATAAAGTTAAGTTCACTTTTCATGATTGCAATGATTACCTAACTCACGGCAGTGGCTGGGTCAGCAGAGAAAGCAGCTTTGCAACTAATACATTATTATTTAATAGGATATTGGTTTATAAATTTAGATCCAGTCAGGAACTCTAAGTGCAAAATCAATTACAAAGAATTTTACAGTAGTTGGAAAGCTACTTTCTCTGCTGAACGCAGCCAATAACTCGAAAATCACGTTTTTGAGTTGTGTACTTTTAAAGTAAGGTAGCGATATATACATGACATTATGAAATTGCTGCATTTTTTCTAATTAAATTCTCTCAACTTAAAATTCGATAAAAAAAAAATTTAATTAAGCTTCTTATTCAACATTTATCGATGTTCAGTATTGACTACCTTTGCAATTAGACCAGGGTTAAAAATTATGTTGAAGTCCGATCGGAATTGAGCACGAACACGCTTAGGTACGTTGCAGATACTGAAAATACGTTCTCATTGCGCGCGCACACGCGTTCACGGACAAGTCCTGCGGCTGTGTATCGTCGATTGAGTGTATACATAACCGTTGTTCCGCTATCGAAGAGAATCAACGCGCATCACGCAACGCTAATTTGTCTTCGATTGCTCGACCGCACCGGACCTCGTGGCGTGGGAGATTCTGTTTGCCTCTCGCTCCCACCCCAACGTTCCGTTGTCATCTCCGGAAAGAGCGAACACTTTTTACGGATTATCTCGTAACCGGTTTTTCAGTTGAAGTTCTTGCACCACCTGCATCATTGGATAATCGCGGATGAACAAATTACAGATCGGGAATTAAGAGAAAGTCGAAGAAACTCTGCAAGTGAAGTCATTACTTCTTTCTATCTTACAGCACCAACAAAATTGTGGTGTGAGATTACCAACTCAGTATTTTACCGCTAAATCCCGACGCGGTTTACATTAGAGATACCAGATCCAAGAGTTTCTCTCATTCGCTCCCGCGTTCTTCCGCAGAGGTCCAGCGTTTCCTCTTCGACTCCTTCCCTCCTTTCTCCCTTCGAGACCTTCTCATCCCTTCTCGTCTGCCGCCGCCTGTAAAGAGAAAGCGCGAAGCCGGCGGCGGGGCCCTCGATGCGAGCACGATGTCGGCGCGGAATATCGCGGGTCATCATACCCCGGGTCCGTTTCGCAATGATACCGCGCGTCATAAATAACGTTTGTTTCAATGTTAATCTGCGGCTCGGATCAAATCTAATAAGTACAGAGGCGACGCGGAGCAATGCCGATGGCGATTGGCGCTCGGCGCGGAATCGGCCGCCACGGAACGCAGAGGCGAACGTTGGAGAACGGCGGAAGAGACGAGTGGTCCTCAAGGGAAGAAGGAGAAGATGAGGAGGAGAAGAAAGAAGGAACAGCAGCGAGGTGGCGAGGAAGAGGAGGAAGAAGACGAACAAGAAGGGCCGCTCGGCATTGTTCGCAGCCGCTCGCTCGTGACTCGTGACTCTTGCGACCCGGATGACCCGTAGCCTCAATTACCTCAGACACATCCGCCCGCTCGTTCTCTCCCTCCGCTTCACCCTCACCCCCTTCGACAAACCCTGTCCCCCCTTCGACGCGTTCATCCGCGGCCCGTGACTCTGTACCAACACGGGTGAACCGCATGTCGGTATATCTCACCCGATATATGTATACGAGGTTCATTTTTGTGGTAAGCTTGAACGATTGGATTTACTTATGAGCCTATTTGATGAATCTTTAATCTTTTTTCTCTTCTTATTATACTTTCCCGCGATTAACTATTTTCGTGACATGATCGTCATTTTCAAAATTTTAAGGTACCTAATAAAGGAAAGAATGGGGCGAAACGAATATAATGAATTTGTATCAAAATTGAAACTGAGAAAGAAATAGATGAAATGAAAAGTAGTAGAGAGAGATATTATATGTACCTAGCGATCTTATTTAGTGTATTTAGTATACTCGTATAAAAGTATTTGCCTGCTTTGTCTTCTTTAACTAAATAAAGAAGAATGAATTGCAATTTTTTTTTCTTAATCTTTAAGGAGTTAGACTAATAATAATGTTTGATAGTTTCAATATTTTGCATTTTATATATAAAGAAAATTTATTACAGTAAAAGTAGAGAACAGAATTTAGGTGTATAAAAAATACAAAAATCGGGATTAGTAAATACTTTTGAGTGTAGTGTATATGAACTTTATTTTTGCTTAGAATGATTTTTACAACACATTCTAGAAATTTGTTAACTTTTTCACGGAACACCCTGTATAGAATATTGAATTATCAGATGCGCATTTACAAGGGAAATTGACAGTGCATCCAAATCTTCAATCAGGAAACGTTGAGTCGATGCTGGAGTCACGTAACATATGTATCGGGTATCCAAATGCAAGCTGATCGTCTTCGCTTGCCTGAGGAAACTAAATGGCAACTGGTCAGAACCTGGATGTAGATCCTGTCCCGATAAAGTTCGGGGGATCCAACGCCGACGTCTCAGTTAGTCGTTTCGGTGCTTAAGGGAATCGGTGAATTGGCTGGGTGGCATCAGCTGTTTCCTCGACTTCCGATAGGCTCAATTCCGAAGTCGGAATTGAGCCCTTTCGGTAAAATACACACGCATTATTTACTTCTTGTGAGACTGAGTGAAAAAGTTAATTTTAAAATAAAGAAAATTAAATTTGGATGGTGGATTACGTTTCTTAACTTCTTTAACGTAATTGAGACATATGAATCCTAGTAATTCTGGGAATAATGTTATAAATAGTAAAGTTTGACAACAAATTTCAACATACTTTATATCTTACAAAAATTAGAAGCAAAGAAATTCTATCAACAATATTTTATTTGTGTTTTTCAAATTTTTTTGTACCACAAATCAAGAATATATAAATAAACTTAAAAAATTTTCTTAAAAAAAATGACTAATAGCAAAAAACTTTAAAATTATAAAGATTTATATGTTTCTTTAGCATTACAAAAAATATTTCTGTTACAGGCAAAAAATTAATTGCCTATTAATGTCAATCTTCTAAAAAAATCAAATAATTATTTCATTTAAATTAGTGAACAGATTTTTTAAAGTAAGAGATTTACACAGATTTTAATACATTAGTAAGTTATTTAGGAAAAAGAGACATTTAATGCAATGGATCCATGATCAAAGGACAGAAAAAAAGGAATACGATAGGCGCCGGCGTTGAAGGGAATTTAAAGGGCCACAAGCATGCCTAGATCAGTACGTCGATCCCTATCGCGGATGGATTTACAAACACGTTTTTGAGAGGTCCATAGTTAATCTCTTGGGGTCCTGGAAGAAGCAGAAGAAGGAGGCTGGCAAACGGGGCCTGTTCTCGCGGCTAATAAATTGGACCCTCGTGTAAAAGTATCTACCGAAATTCCAGCGCGCGTCTCTCAACACCAAAGTACCGGACGACTTCCATGGCTCCGATAATTAGGCGAGTTATCGTCCGGCTTGACACTATCCCGGGTCGATCTACAAGTGTTCGGAATCTGTATGGTTCGTACCGGTTCGTTCTATCGTAAAAATTCGACCCTCACGCGCGGTGACTAATGAAGCTAATGAAACGTGTCCTCGGGCTTTATAATCTCTCTCCCTCCTGGATAACGATCTCGAGGCGCCCACACGCGGATAGTCCAAGTTATCGGCGCCGGACGGTGCGAATTTACAAACCTGCGATCATTAGCGGCGGTCAAGAACGTTAACACGTGATTAGGAACTCACAACTTTATCGAAACGTAAATTTTCATCGGATAATTTTGAATTATCTGTCGGCGATGCGAGCAATGTACATCGACAAGATTTTCGCCTTGATCGTGCCGTGCCGTCGAGGCTCTCGATAAAAGCGAAGGACGTGGACTCGATGATAATTACGGATAATGGTAACGGCGGGTCTACCATTGCGCTATGCCCGTATCGAACCGGCGAAGACAAGATCGACAAAGAAGAGAAGAGAAGATCCGTACTGATCTCTCGACACATGCGGATCCGCCCACAACAGAACCAAGGAATCAATGTGTCCAACGAGAGGAACGGGGGTTAGGGTAACAAGTATCTCCGGAATCTTGAGGTCAAAGGGCAAAGACGCTCGAGCTCTGATAGCCCGCTGAAATTAGTGTCCCGAGAATAATTGTTTCGAGCAGAGTCATTTCCATGTCACGCGAGTATCATCTTCCACGGTCCATTGCTGAACTCGCGTAAGCATAACGCAACGTAATATCGTTGATTGTAAAAAAGGTATTACAACGAAAAAAATTAAGTTTTATAGAAAGGAAAAAAACTATTTTTCAACTTAACAGAAAATTATTAATTATAATCAAATAATAGCGGCAAAAAATATTCTTAATATGATCTGATGTCATTTTTGTCATTTTCGGTTTACAACTCTTAAAGAAATTATCCTTTTTGAGTTGTAACAACTTTGATGATTTTTATGAAGTCAAGTTATTTCACTTTTAATAATATAATTGATAAAGTATAATATTTACTCCAAAATACAGTATTATTTACTTATTCATGACAATGACTAAAAAAATCGAAAAGTTTTTTTTTAACTGTGTCTCTTTTGAAGTGAGGAAGCGGAACTTTAAATTTTTTCTTTCTTTATCTTTACACAATCAATAGCCACGAGAAATATTTAATTAATTACATAGATTGATTTCTTGCTTGTTACAATTTACATTTACATATTGATAGCTAAAATTACGCGTTTTGAGTGTATCACGAACAATTCTGAAAAAATGGATCTTACTTCCGGCTCTATTTGAATCAAATAGATCGAAATCGGGTCGTGAACGTTCTCAGGAGATACGATAATAAATGTTAATCGTATTTTTCTTCGTTTAACGGGATCGATCAGCCTTTCGAGATACACGATACTTCCTGGCATCACGCTACGACGGGAATTCAATTTACAAAGCGCTGCTGTAGATTCTATCTGAATAATCGCGAAGATTGGAGATCAAAGCGCATTTTATAAGCGTCATAATTGAGCCATGAAAGCGTGACGAAATCACCTCGCGATCCGACTTTATCCAACCGATTCGACTCGAGCTAACTCGACGCCGCGAGATCCTGAAGTCGCGTTCACCAAAGAGACTTTGCAGCACGTTTAAAAAACTATGGCACATCGGAACGGCGGGCAATTCGCTCGCGGCCAGAACACGCGACCGTCACGTTATAAAACGTAGAAGCGACGTTGATGGATTTCACGCGGGCCGTGCGTTATGAAGACATTAGGGAGGACGGAAAGGTGCACGAAATTGCGACGTGAAAATGATCGTTAAATTGCGTCCCGTCTACAACAACATGCTAACGACGACGATCAGTCTGGGTGTGGTCTTCATGCTAAAAAGAGAAACGTAGAATGAAAAAGAGAGGGAGAAAGAGGGAGGGGGGGGGGAGAGGAAAAGAAAGAAAGCCGAAAGTGACTCGAGCTTTGACTGACTCCAATGGTCCTAATTCATACTTCGTCCGTGTCGCGATCATCGACTTCGCGGATCACCCTAAGCGAAGTATAATTGAGCTCGTTAAAACCAGGAGGCATCCGGTATAATGGTGGAATTCGTGCGACGCCAGGCGGGCAGGCAGGCAGACAGTCGAGCAGGTTGCACCTGCTCGTGCAGTCAACTCGACCGACTTCTTAATCCGACAATGAGCTTTCATGATCTCACCGTCGTGCCTCGTGCGAGATCTTGCTCGCGTCATAAATTCCCGAATTAAATTCCCCCGACAACGGTTCGCCTCAAATCTTCATTCGGGGGTATCGGGATAGGATTCGATCGTGTAATTTCGCCAGCATGTTGTGAATTGAATCTTGAGCATCGCCAGAGAAATGACGTTTGATAAGATAAATCATTCGAGTGGCAAATATTTTTGAAGCAATGTCTTTTCAATTTCTTTAATCCTTTGCATACTTATCTTCAGCTTTTATTTGTTATTTGTAGGTAATTGTTTTTTCGATTTGATAAAATGATTAAACAAAATTAATTTTATTAAGTTATAAATAAAGTAGTACAGTATATTAAGTATATTAATTTTATATAAATGTTAAGTAATTTGATAAATCAATTATCTATATATTATTAATTTATGAAAATGAATTCCTCTAAACGTTTATATAAAAATAAGACGAAAGAAATTTCCGAAAAATAATTTTTCTAGAATAGATGCGTATAAGAGATTTAAACAGGTTTCGGTATAATAGCTATAAGATTAATTTGAAGTACCCTCGTGAATTATAAGTGAGTGAAAAAATATGCGATCTTATCTTTAGTTATTATGATGACATTAAGCCGATATTAAGTATCGGTGAAGATATATTACCTCGTCGAAGCCGGATTTTTGGTCCAATTTAAGTAACCTGTCACATTAATCGTAAATCTCCGGACAGGTTATGATTTTATACAATGTATCCTTGTATAAAATAATGTATAAAATATGTAAAATATTATATAAAATAATGTAAAAGATATGTTGTTTCAAGTTCGATGTTTTTAAAAATGAAAATGAATTATATTATATAAACCGAGATCATAATAAGAGTAATTGTCGCTATATATAGCTGTTTTTATTCATAAGAGCGAAAATTAAAAAGTCTTGGTAAATGAAGCAATTAAAGAAACCTTACGTTTCAATTAATGTATCAAATGAAATTATGATCTTAATTTGAAGTGTAATTATCAAAGCATTAAAATATGAGATCCAATGAAAATTTCGCGTTGAAGAGACATTGATGTGGAATCCTTTGAATTTCTCGACAGGGAAAAGGATCCATCAATTTTCTAACACATCTTATACATGTCTTCTGACTCACACGCGTCACGCTAAAGCGCGTTCAAAAAAAATGTAACGTCGAGAGTGATCGAATCACGGCACCTGCCTAAATGGTCCACTGTAGCAGCAACGACGGCGGCAGCCGCGGGCAATTTAAAAGCCGCGCGAATTACAGGGTCCGCCATCATTACTTGCGAAGAAAGGAAGCGGCCCCGGCAGGAGAGAAAGAACGAAAGAGAGAGAGAGAAAGAAAGAAAAAGAGAGGACAGAGTGCGGAGAAAAGAGAAGGAGAGTGGAGGAGCCTTTTATGAAATAATTGCGGATTTCGCTATCTGATCGCGACATAAATGGTCATATAGAGAGCGCCAATGGAAGAAAACTATCTGCATCACGTACGCTCCCCGCATTCGCGGAGGATTACGTGACCCCGAAACTTTCGACCTGCGACCTTTGAAAGGTGCTCCAAAAGCCGACGATAAAACGACGCGGCCCGAAAGATAATTTCGCGATCCCCTTTTCGCTCCCTTTTCCTTTTAATCGAGAAAACGGGGCCACGTCGCCGCCGTTATTTTAGGAAGCGGAGTGGAGTTATCGCGCGTAATCTTAATAAATCGATTTTTAATGTGAAACTCCACAGAGTCCACAGATAGTCCGGATATGCCTCTTCTTTTGTCGATTTGTCTTGCGCGACGTGCTTTTATCATTATTTAACGATTATAACGAGATAAACGAACTACTTTTACTGAACTTTTATATACAGAACTTTTATTATCATTCAGATATAGTAGATAATTATAGGAAAAAATAGCATGCAATATCTTTTAAAAGATATCTTTTGCTTCAATCCTATAATTCTTAAAATTTTCATTCGAAAAGAAATCTTCAGCATATTATAAATAGAACCAATAGACTCTGTATCGGCACTTTTGATCTGAATGCTAAATGATTGCCATGTTGTGGGCTGGGCGCGGACAACCTATAACAGCGAAATTGCTTTGTTCTTATTGATTTTCTAAATTCAATCTTAATTCTTTATTTGAATAGAAGAAAATGATTGACGAATATTGTAATTGCCATATTAATAATTATGCAACTCAATTATACTCGAGAGATAATTATTGATACAATTATTGGCAAAGTGAGCTGGTGCAAAAGTTCAACCAAAAACAACACCCCTACAATAGACTCTCTGTCATCGGTCTTCTTTTTGCTAAGAGACAACATCGATATTTTCGAACGTAAAAAACAAAGGAATCGTCAAAGCGTCTACTACATGCCGCGCTAAGCTGTCAAGAAGCTTGACTCTCTGTCATCGGTTTTCTTTTTTTTTTAAGAGGCAACATCGATATTTTCGAACATAAAGAACAAAGGAATCGTCGAAGTGTCGACTACGTGCTGCGCTAAGCTGTCAAGAGTTTGTGCTCACCTTCGACATTCGAATAGAATCTTCGAAGCCTAAAAAAGAATCCACATGAAGAAACCTTGTAACCTAAGTCAAGTTCGCACGGAGTGGAACTGGACAACTTTGTCCTTTGTCGATTGCCGTGACTGCTATCCAGTACCTTCTCATTTTTCTTCTTTTCTTGCAATCGCAAGAAAATTTGGTTTTAGGTTTCTTTGGCTTTAGGTTTAGGACACAAAAATTTAAGCAATAAAATGTAAGCAGTAAGCAAATTGGCCGATCACATTAGAGACCGTGAGGCCATAACACAAGCAGTAGCCAATCCAATATATTGATTTCTTTATTGCTTAAGTTTTTTTGTGTGCCATGGCTCTTATAGTTAGTCACAACGGAAAGACATTCAGTATCAAGTAGGAGTATAATAATAAGTACCAGATAATTTCGAAATTTTGTGAAAGAAACTCGCATTTGTATTCGTTTTAAGAGAATCTATGTTTATTTAGCGGTTTGAGACACAGTTCCGTCAAGCGCAAAACAAATCACATAATCAGTACATAGCAATGTAGAACACAAGATAATAATGACAGCAACAAAGTGCAATCCATAAAAAGTAATATAAAAAAACAATATTGTGTACGCATATGCGTGTACGAGTATGCATATGTGTGCGTGTTAATGTCACTTTAAACACTAGACTGTATAAAGTAACACTACCTGTTTTGTCACGTTTCAAGCCAAAATGGCCAATTTTAGAATTGAAAAAAAAATGAAGAGTAAGTTGAACCAAGAAAAAAAGTTAATCTTATATTTATGGAATTGGACCTTATCCTGATCGATACTAATGACTCGCTAGAAGCCGGTTATTTAATTGGGTCTTAGGCCCTCGGCTTCTCGCCTGGCTTCCACCCTGACGTCAGCTGGAAGCTGAATTCCCCCACGCACCTAATTATCTTGTGAAAAATGATTTATTTAGGAAGTGACAAACGAATCAAAGCGATTCGAGCTCTAGAAGATCCGGCGAGCCTCCTGTGAGCCCGCGTGTTGCCATAGTGACGCAGTTGCTGGAGGTTGCGTCAGGTTCCTGATGCCAGGGGGTGGCAGGCAGACGCGCGCGCGGGGGATAAAGGGTCGGCATACGCGGATGAGAGACAAATGTAATGCGTTGTAACGAGGGAGGAGGCGCGCTGGCAGTGCGATTGCTGGGGATCCCGCCAAGTGCCACTCCATTGTGGCGCGACTAACTGACTCGGCCCAAACAATTTGTCGGCGCGTGCAAGACTCGCACCCTCCCGACATCCCCGATCGACGCTACGCGTAGCGAGTTGATCTCTTTTACGGGGCTGTTTGCGAATCCGGTAGGCGGATGCTTGCGTGCCGTCGTGAGAGAAAAAGAGAGGTGGTCACGTGTACGCGTGTTATCTGTAATTTGTAAGGGGGTTGAAGAGACATATAGGGATCCGCATCGAAGGATACTTGCCAGCTTTCCTTAGAATTAATACCCTTACAATTAAAAATCTCGTTTAAAACTATTCGAGTTTCTACTAAAAAAAAATTGTTAATAATAATTAAGTCTAGTTACTAAATGTTTTGATGACATAATTTCAATCAAATGTTTGATTAATATATTATATATAACAAAAAATAAACGTAATAATACTAATCAATCGTTTGATAATAATTACTAAGTATTTAGAAAAATAAAATTGTAGCATTTAGTTGGACAAACTAAATACTAATTTTACTTTTCTAAATATTTAATGAAAGATTATTATCAAACAATTAGTTACTATTATTATGTTTGATAATATTTACCGAATATTACAACAATACATTAAATAAAATACATTTGATAATTATAATCAGGTTTTTTCTCTTTTAATATCCTTAGAACAAAGCAATACAATCGAACGAGTTTTGTGTGTGTGTGTGAATGAAGCTTAATACAACAAATTTTTCTCATATAATTTAAAATATCAAAAAGCAGCGTTGAACATGAAAGATTTGCTGATTTTTCATAGAATTAATGCATTTACAATTAAAAATCCTGCTTAAGATTACATTCACGTTAACTTCTTTACGACAAAAAACAATACAATTAAAGAAGCTTGGAATATAACCTAATATAGTATAACAGCAAATTTTCCTCGTATAGGAATTTAAAATGTTAAAAGCAACGCTAATACGGAGAAAATACGAAAGCTTCAAATTTATCTGGATGTAAAACATCTAGCTCGATGCAAGCTCGGCTTAGAAGCTCAACTTGCCTTCCTCGCTTTCCTTACTCCCGTCAAATTTAGGGTTAAGGCCAATAAGAAGAAATGAAAAAGAGCAAGGGAGGAATCGGAGAACGGCAGGGAAACTGTGCATCCTTCTGTGTCCTGGGAGTAATACTATTACATGGAGCGTCGCGGTGCCACGCGCCGGATCGTGCCGAGCGCGATTGTCCTGATCTAAATTGTCATGCTCCGTTCTCAGGGGACAAAGGAGATCGCAGGTCTAGAGAATGCGTATCGTTCTCTCAGTCCGGGTTGCGTCCTGCCCTTTCAAATCTCCTTCGAAATCAATTAAATTGCGTATTTTTCTGACGCATTCCGGTCGCGACTATAACGGTACCCATCCTTGCGGAGACACGATGATAGATGCCGTCGCAATAAAATCGCCAAATCGCCGACGGGATTGCCCAGCCATTTTAAAATTCCGCTCACGAAAGGAATTTCAAGTTATTGGTATCAGCATAGGAGATTCGGGTATATCAGTTTGGTAACTTTCGGGTCAAGATGGACGCCGTGCACCCGCCGGCGGTGTTCCCGGAGGGCAGGCGGACCGAACAGATGCGAACTATTGGCAATCGGACATCGGGCTCGGTCCAATAACACTCGGAAGCCCGTCCGTGCCCTTTGTTTCTTTTTACATCCCCCGCGGTGCCGGATGCTCGTCGTATCTTTCGGTCCCCGACAGCGCTTTACCGCGATTCCATGTAAAACTTTTACGAATACGCGGGGGTGAGGTATGCATTTTACGGAAAAATATGTCGCGCGTTGCGCGAATTTAAATCGCCTGTGTTTGGTCAACGTAAATGCCCGATCCTGCGGGATTCCCTCGCCTCGTTGCGTATTAGGAGCCTCGAACTGCCTTTAGTACGACGAACACTCTTTACATTTAACCGAATTGTTGCGCACCGCGAGACTGGATTTCTTTTTTCTCTCCTATTTTTTTTTTGTTGTTGTAAATGAAACGTGGAAGCGTATAACTTTTCCGCACATCTGGAATTTTGCTAATTTATGTCTTCAGATCCTTAGAAAAATATTTGCGTAAATTCTGCTTCTTTTAACGCGTTGAGTTCCGAGAAGGTCGTGCATTTGTACCTATCACGGAAAAAAAGATTTATTAGAACAACTCAAAACTTGCTAGCTAAGATAACGCGTACTTTTTCCGTTGTAATGAAAAAACTTGTTACATTAATAACTTTTATTGTAGCAAATAATTAGCTGAATTAGCATATAATTGTTTACAGACATAATTTCTTTATTAAATAATCAAATCTTTGTAATTATAGATATATCGAACTCACGCAGTAAACTTAGTTTTGTAGAACCACCCGACTCTATTTTCTTTCCATACCTATATATATTCATACCGGTTAATATGAACTGTTTACGAATAATCGCGCTTTAAACCATGAGGTGGCAAACATTGCGGAGCTGCAGGCTTTGCACACCGTGAAACGGCACGCTTGATTATCAGCGGATGCAGCATAATCGACGTTTGCGCGACCGCGAGCCGGGGTGTGCACGCACGTAAAGAGGATGCGGGAAACGACGGCGCGGCAAAACGATTGCAATACAATTAGCCTGATTGGAGGCAATGAAGCTTCGGCACAGCACCATGTCCAAACGTTAATTAGCACGTAACGATTTTGCGTGTGGACAGTGACGCGAGGCGTTCCTCCGACGTGCCGCGGCATGATTATACCGGGTATACTGATGGGGATGGGGGTTGCGGGGTGCCGCGGGGTGCGGATGACGATGCTGCCGCGCGACCGTGACTCTGCTCTTTGTGCATCCGGACCCACGGCTCCTCCGATCCTCGGCTCGGTGCGTGTAATACGAGATGTTTATACGTCGTGAATGATTCTACGCGGTATCAATGGGCCGGCACTTGAATGCTGCTTCCAGACGTCTCACGGAGAACAGACGCGCCACCCAGAGTGCGCAACTATGTTTCGGAAATGCAGACGAGGGCGTTCCGCGGTCGTTGGCTTCATCGTTTTTCGGTCGTTGAACACTTCGCTCTTTGGTTTTTACGAGTTTCCTTCATATTATCCATAATTATCGATTTTCAGAGTAAGGTCTGGGTTGTTGTTTCATTGTTAATTTTGTAACTCTTACACTGGATGGGGTTAGAGTCTCACTACATGGTTTGAAATATTTGATTGGTCAATCAGAAAAATTTTACGAATTGATCAGTCAAAGCACGTGTAGTATTACGTTGATACTTATTATGGTTTTTATCTTATTTACATTAATTTTTTATATTATATAGTTTATCGTATTATCTTTTCACATATAATATTGAATCTTACATTTTACATTAGCTTTAAGGACACGAATTCTTAAATCTGTTTCGTTGCATTAATGACAACTCTCACAAAAGGTCAATACTGAAAGGTAGTGACTAATAACTTATCTTGAGTATTCAGTTCAGTGCTTTTAATCTTTACAGGATGAAAAAGCTTATAGTAGCACTGAAACAGTGTCATATATTTTGAAAAATACTTTGAGAAAATATTAAAAAATAAAATAATGAATTATATTTCTTGAAAATTGAAAATTGAGCCACTCTTTCTCAAGATTGGCTTAATTTCCACTCTTTAGAGTGAGATTCTACTTTAAAGAATTTAGAGAAGATTTAAGGAAAAATTGTCAGATTTTAAAAATGGGTCCTGTCCTTTAAAGATTAAAAGTATTCCATTGTTTAGTGTTATTAATACTCAAAATAAGTAATTTCCAGTATTAAATTAATGAGTAGATATTAAATTAGATTTCAGAGGGAAAACGCGCGTATTGTAGGAACTTTTCAGAGAGAATCTTTTACAGAATGATACGACAAATCGAAGCCCGTGGAATTCAGGGTCGAAACGATAAGGTCGACTCGGGTTGCAATCGGAGGCATTTCTTGCCTCCGTCGAGGAGTTTGCGGCAGCCACGAGATTGCGGTCCATCATCTCAAGCCGGAAACGGACCGTTACGAACGATGTAAGACGGCTCGATTCCATAGCGCGATCGCGTGCCGTATTGTCACGCGTGGCACGCGTGTACTACGTGAACGAGTGCGCGGTTTACCGCCGCACTTCTTGCAAGTGCGAATACTTACGCGGCCGGCCGATCAGCCCCGGTCGGCCGACGTGGCGCACGACGGCGGTTGCGAGAGCTTATTATTTCGGCCGTTAAGAAAATAAACAGAAGGCAGGAAAACACGCGAGAACGGCCGGCGAACGGCGGAAATTATAGGCGGCCCCAGCCAAATGGCTTGAAAAATGCTCGACCACAAATCAAGGTGCTGCTCTCGCTTCGGCGTAGGAACCATCTGTCCGTTCGTCGCGGCTCTTCTCCGCCCTTTTAACACGCACGTATGCTCTCACGTATGTATATTTTCCCGTATTATTTTCCGTATTATCTACAAGGGCGGAACTCAAAGCGTTCTTTTCTCCCATTTGCCTATCGATACCTATAATGCTCGCCTATTGACAATTGATAGGCAAATGTATATTTTGTATGTATATTTATGTGTTACATATACATATATCCATGCATAATTTTTATTAAATAAAAAAGTATACCTATATCTGCTTCTTACAATAATAAACAAAGTATTTAATATAATTTTATGAAGATTATAAAAAATAATTTTTATATAATGAAATTCTATTTTGTTTTACGCAATTTTATCTTTATATAATTAGTAAGAAAATAAAAAAGAATCATATCTTAGGATATTCTAAAGAACTCAATACGTAAAGTAATTACATATACACAGAATATCCTAAGAATAATTGAGATATATATAGTTTATTCTATATGAATTTTTTAGAAACCAATAAGGAATTTTCTACAAGAAAATTAATTTCTACGTTATCGTAATTATTGTCTAGAGAAAAATATACATATCTCTTTTATCCTTTTATTAATTATACCGAGATAAAATTGTATAAAATAAAGCAGAATTTTATAATGTAAAAGTAACTTTTTATAATTATCATAAAATGATACAAAATATTTTTCATAGTATTATTATAAAGAACCGATACATACATTTTTTATTTAATAATAATCATGCACAGATAATGTACGCCGTAAGGTAAGAATTTTATTTACCAAGAGTCAGATTACCAATTTCATGCTTGCGGTAATGTATAAGGCAAATATGCGCGAAGCGACTTTACGTAAGAGATATTTGTATGTAGGACGTATTGTCGATGCAACAACCGCGCGCAATCCTCACGATTACGTTAACGAACACCGGGGGGAATGCGATGCAATTACGTGATCGGACGCTCAAGTTACATGCATCCCAGCCGACGCGGCCGTGATGGAAGCCTTCGCGTCAAATATTCCGGCGCGGCGCGGCGCGGCGCGGCGGCGGAGTTTCGCGAAGGCTCTTGACTTCTGGCCGTACACGACCTCATTTTCGTGTCACGATAAATGTCAGTGAGCGAGGCGCAACCCTTTCTTCCTGTCACGACAGTTGCAGCGAGCCGCGGCGAGGCCGCGACCGCGCGTAAGTGGATTTACGTGGGATATTCCCGTCCTCTGACAGGAAATCATCGCTTGCGAGTGTGTACAGGCATCGACCGGGCACATCATCGGCAGCTGCGCGCTTCGTAACGTTTCGCCTCACTTTGCACACAGCACACAGCACACTTTTCCACGCCTGCCTTCACGCGACCGCGCCGCCGTCGTCGTCGTCGTCATCGTTGGTGAAGTATTAAAAATATGGCGTGCGCCTGTACTCGTTGACTCCACCGCAAGGAAAAACTGACGGCTCCTTTAGAAATTCATTCATCCATTTGCTCGTCCCTGCAAAAACTCGTCCCGAACAAATTTGTCTAGGAAAAACTCTCGGATGGCCTTTTTTTTTGTTTAAAATTGAGTTTTAGTTGCCGTAATGGATTAAATATTTTAAAGGACGTAGAGGTATTGCTGTCACGTATCACAGCTCTACGATGCTAAAAATCTACTTTCTTAGTTATATTTACTTGCTTTATTAGATTTAAAGTACTCTGCGCGGTTATGCGTTGCAAATTATACAATTTCTCGAAACTATTACTATTTCATGTAGCTTATTGTTACACAGAGTAACTTTTTTTTCAAAAACAAATAAATTAAAACCGTTTGTTTTTATACTAAGCAATAAAGATAATAGAAAAAGTTAAATTAATTTAACGAGCAAAAGCGAGTGAAAGATAATAATAATTTACTCACATAGAATAATAAAAATAAATGATGGAACGTTTGAAACTCAACTTATTGTTAGTCATCATTAGAAAAATATCAGAAATAATAAATTAAAATATAATAGAGAGACACCGGACAGAATGGATGGCAAAAGGAATCAAGAAGCCACGTCTAACAATCAGGACGTTTTCCAGAAAATGTCAAATCACAATTTAACTCATCGAAGTACCCTGTGTAATTCGAGAATAGCTCCATGCTGTGAACGTAGTTAATCATTTAGATTGAAGCATTTTCCGGGATACGATTTCGGCCAAGTGGAGTCAAGTGTCAACGGATCTTCGATGTCACCCTCGTTTCATTGACTTGGCTCGTGCCGTTCGCGAACGTTAATCCTCCGCCACGTGCGTGCTTCAATCCTAGATTACAAGTGTACAAGGTCGAAATCGGTCATTGATCATTGAAGCACGATCTGATGGAAGCGTTCATTAGAGAGAAGAATAACCGTACATTAGACGTGGTTCGATAATAATTTAGAAAGGTCGATTGAAATTATTACTTTAATGATAATCGACTCATCAAGATTTCCCAATTTTCAATAAAGAAAGCACACTAAGAAAAATGTTCTGGTTCTAACAAGAGGTATAAAAAAAAATTCTGATCATATAACTCAAAATTCTGATTATTGGGATTATAGGATTTCTGGTTATCCCAACTAGAATATTTGGTAAATTTAATTGTAAGTCTGATTTGTTTCTCGTCGAATCTATCAAAATTCCGATTATTACAACGGAAACTTTGTTTTTCAGTGCAATAAATATTTAGCGTATATTTTATAAGTATAGATATTTAATAATTAATTATTTCGTCGAGTTTTTGTAGGTATAATACTTGAAAATGCAGTCTGAAGTTTAATAAGAGTCGAAAGGTCTAAATGTATTATATGAACAAATTTTAAATGTACAAATTTTGTCCGTTTTTATACAAATATAAATATTACACTACAGATAATAAAAAGATAGGTATTAATGATTGCTAACGGCAAGAAAATTATTTGACTTTACCTGTTTTAAACAATTTGTTTAATTCCTTTTAAAAAAAAAAAATTTTAATTAATAATTTTTATTAATTTATATGTTTCGCATACAAAAAATTATTAAATGTGACATTAAGTTTGAACTTTTGAAAAATATTTTAAGAATTTTGATGAACAATTATCATATTTGTTTTAATTAAAAGTAAAAATTAATTTCTTATTGTCTTTTTTTTCGAACAATCTCTGTGTTTCTGAGAAGAGTGAATTTGTACGATATTCATAAATTATACAACAAATTCCTACAATTTTTCGTAATAATTTTCTTTCATCTTTACAGAAATCCAATTTAATATTAATTAATTTAGTATTAGAAATTTATACTCTTATATATATTATTTTTAAGTATTAAAAGCATCGAACAACACTGCTCTTAGAACTCAAAATAAGTAATTAATCACTATCTTTCAGTATTAAATTTCTGAAAGAAACTTTCCTAGTTTATTAAAATCACTCAGTCTCATATTCTTTCGGATGTAGAAGTTCGGCAAAAATTAATAACAATAATTTAAATACAATACTTCGTTGTGCAGAATAAAATATGAGTTTTACTCTTTAAGTAAAACATCAAGTATAACACATGTTGATAATTTGCTAGGCGCATTTAATTGAAAAGTAAGGAGCAGAATACTTTCGACAAGTGTTTAGCTTAAATTTACCTTAATACGTTAAATATTTCACGGACGGCGCGCGTCGTGACGTCATTAACGCGACGCGCGACGTATCGGTCACCTTGATTACCTTGATATTCGTGCGACGGGACTCGAGACGATAAGCAGCGTCGCAAGTCGCAACCATTTTGCACGTCGTATCATTTTGCGAGATACGAACGTGACGAGGACAGCACCACAGCATTCTTCTGAGGACAATCGCTATTAACAGCAGTTTGATTAAGTAACCAACACAACGATATGTGAGCTCAAGTAAGCAACGTGTAACCGATTGACCAATCTAATAAATCTAACCTAACCTGACGATTCGAACGGTTCCCGTTGTGCTTCTTTTTTCTTCGGTCTAAAGACTAGTTATTCCACTTTCGGATAAACTATGCGGTAATTTGTTTAATAGATAAAAGAGAGAGAGCGAGAGAGAGAGAGAGAGAGAGAGAGAGAGAGAAGAAAAGACGAAAGCGAGAGAGCAGGCTGAATTTTATCGAGAGGTCTCTGGCGAAAATAAAAATTAGAGTGTAAGTAGGTATATGGAGAAAATGGCGGAGTGTAAACAAAGCTTCTAGAAGGCGAAAATTGAGACAGCGTAAGAAATGTAAAAGAGATGTTTACTTCTCTTTCCATTTCGTTGTCTCAATTTTTGTCTGCTAGAAGCTTTAAGCCTATTCTACAATGTGCTCTTCGTTTCTTGTTTCTTGCTTTTTACTTCTTGCTTTTTCCTTTGCAATCGTTTTATCGACAATTGCATTTTCTTGCTACGTGTTTCCTGTTTCTTCTGAAGTTCGTTAACTTTCATCTCGGACGACATAAAACAAAAAATCGGATGAGAAACAAAAAGACAAAATGTAGAAAATAGCAAAAAACGGAAAACAGGAAACAAAAAGCACATTGTAAAATAAGCTTTATGCTTCGAAATAAAACTATGTTTTTACATTATGAGTTGGACAGTCCAATAATTATACAATAATTTCATTATCGCTTAAACCATACTCATGACATCAAATGTTTCTATAATTATTTTATAATTATCAATTATTAGATCACGAATTTAATTAACTCTGCAATCTCAATGAGTAATAAACATATCATAGCAATGATTATCAAAGCAATTTTTTCATGTTATTGTTTCATTCTAAAATATATAAATATTTATAAACATCGTTTAAAATGTCGCATGTATTCAGTTCCCATGATCATAATAAAACTCCGTCTGTAATCTGGATCTTGTTTGGCACAAGCGAAATCTTACTCTCAAATTTCGACCTAATTTTTGCTCAAATTTTAATTTTTATTAAATAATATTTGAATTAAACAAAAAAGATCTACATAAATTGCAGACGAAGGAAGTAAAAATATAATAGTAGACAAAGGATTAATTACATTTTTATAATTATAGGAGTGCCACTTACAAACAATTATGGAAAACTAAGAGGAGATGAAAAGAAGACATCATGTTGATTTAATTGTGAAAAAATAAACGAACCACAGCTGATTAGTCGCATTTGCTTTGAGCGTATCATTCAAGTTATCGGATTAAAAGATTTTTGTTGATAATATAATTAGTTCGTTCGCGATTGTATCTGTGAATACTTTTCTCGAGTGTCCTGTGTGTGTTGAGTGTCCACACGAGAGGATGAGGCCTTACAACTCAAACTTTCTGACAAGGATGAGGCCTAGGAAGAACATCAGGCCCCGGCGAAGCAACCTTGGGGTGAATATCATTTCTTATCCATGTAAAATTAATGTCTTTCCCATTTATTCGAATCATTTTATCTCGATAATTTATAAATAACAATTAAAGAAAATGAAAGAAGTTAAAATTTTATTTAAAAAAGTTTTATTTATTCTTGTGTGAAGATCTTTCTTCAAAAATATATGAATAATTATGTCAGTAGATGTCTAATTGAAAGATGAATATTAGAAAAACTAATGCGCATAAGAGATATCTTTTGAAACACTAATCATTTTGAACATAGCTTATAATTTGAATTTTATATTTGTGTTATAGTATCGTCGTAGCTATGGCAGATAACTTCGCCCGTTGCGCATCAATCGGTGAGTAAAAAAAAGTTCATTTTACATTGAGGATCTATGAAAAAAAATTTTATCTGATACACATGCATATGTTGCACATCCATATAGATGCACCAACGATTAAAGCGAACATAACAATATATTTATAGATCCATTGCTTTAAAATGTATGAATTAGATTAATTTAATCTACACGGAGAGAATTTTCTTTTAAAATTTACCCTGAAAATATGGTGATTGTGGTACAATACAATATTTTAAAGATTTTTACCATGCACTTCAGTAAAATTGATCAAACTTATTTTATACTTTATTGTAGTTTTATTAATGAATGAGAGAGATTTATATCAAAATTCTTCGAAATACAATGTTGTCCCACAATTGTCATATTTGCAATATGGGTAAATTCTAAGAAAAAATTCTCTCCGTGTAGAGATAGACTGTATGTGGGGATTAAGATTAGATTTTAGGTTATAATTTAGACTAAATAAATTATATTAAGTCTAGATATTTATATAGGACATAACATTATTTTTTGATATATTGTGGGTACGAGATTGCACGCAGAGCTTATCAGAAGTTAGGTTTTATCTAGGAGTTCAATAAAAAATGCAATAAAATGAAACGTAAAATTATCATTGCTTTTGTATGTCATGTTTTCGATATAGCAGTACAAAAGATTGAACGATAAAATATATAGCACAGTATATCGTCCAGGCGTTGCATTTCTCAACCAACAATTGCGTATAGGACGATAAAGATATATCCATTTTCACACAATGTACGCAAGGAAGTTTGCAAACACTGTTTGAGTTATGTCGCACGCGTTAAAGTTGTGACAAGTAAATGATCGCGGCTCCATTTTAGTTTCTTATAGTCCGACAACTATTATTTCAGGACAGAAACCAACTTCCTTACTGATTATTGTCACCTTCACCTCTTTTCCAGTGTTACACTAACATCCATCATGCTATAAGTTGCGTACAAAAACGCGATCAGTTTTGATTTTCAACGTCGAGGATTACTTGATCGAAACATACCTGTCGTGATACATGAAATCGTCATTTTTGTGCTGCTAATTCTAGAAACAAAGAGAATAGGGCCGATTTGCTCATTTTTACGTATTAAAATCGCGTCATCTCGCGTTGTCTTCTTTATAAAACGAGATTGTATCTTTGTTGTGCAAAATAAAGCAATGAAACATTAATTATAACCAATAAGTAATGAAATATAAATGGCTGTTATACAAAACTTTGGTTAAAATATTTCGATAAGAAGCATTTAAGAAAAAAATATCTTATTTCTTTTCAATCGAAATATTTTATTTTTTCAATTTTTCTTAGACATCTTTATGTCGATAAAAAAGTCGGGTGCTTTAAAATAATTTAGAATGATTATAAATATATTTATTTTGTAATACTACTAATAATAATGATAATACTATTAATAGCAATTTTTGTATAATCTCAAGAATAACTTTCTAGATATTAAAATTATTACATTATTATAGATTTTTATATGCGACTTATACAGTACTATTTATAGAAAAGCCATGCACATACACATGATAATGAAATATTAATGCAGTATTTCTCAAAGAAAGTCGAATCAATAAAGTAAATTTATTATGAAAACATAGAGAAGTTAAAATAAGCATCTGTTGATTGGAAGAATATTGCTAGCTAAGTGATTATTTCATAGCGACAATGACGACCACACACGTGCGTTAAATCAACATTAAAAATAAGTCGCGGCGGCCGATTAATAGATGGTAATGCAATTTATAATTTGCGCTGCAGGTTATCATTTACGAGTGGCTTATAGCCACTTATAGGCACTTGCCCGCGCACACAGCTGATAAATAATTTCTACAGTTGTCCTCCTCTCAGGAAAACGAAGGAGAACGCATCACGTTCCATTGTGAACGTCACACTGACGTATCCGGTCAGTAATTCACTTTGTGGGATTGCACATACTGCACCGTCACGTGTGGGGCGTTAAGTTAATTTTTGATAAACCGGCCGCTGTCACTTGAGCTCAAAACACTAGGCGAGAAAGATTGCCTTTAAACGCGCACAGATATCCGAATTGGCGTGTCGATTTTCAATCCATTTTTCGCACAGTTGTACGAAATATTTCTACTTGGTTGCAATGAGTTTTGGTAGTTTCTAGAAAAACATTTATGAACACATTTGTGAAAAGTAATAATGTAATTTTTTTACTATAATTAATCTGACGAATATTTTGAAATACTGTATCTTTAAATCAACGAATGTCTGGTTTTGTTCATTTTTCTTCTAATTGCATTTCCGAATCTTTCCTGATTTAATTTTCTATTTTTCAAATTCCAATCTCAATAGAATAATTTACTATTACAATTCTTAAATCAATTAAATTCTAGTCATTTGACGAGTAGATAAGAAAATGATATGATGATTCCCATTTTTATTTCTCAAAAGATTACTCGTGAGACAGAATTATCGTCATTATTTTCTTACTTTTCACGTATCAATTTGTCGGAAAGTTGCCTGGATGTCGGAATCCGAAATGGAGCAATACAAGTTAAAGTTTGGTAGGATGAATTTCCCGTGACACCCCCGGATTCGGCCAATATCCTCGAAGACGGGTGGCCGTTCGGTAGCACGGCGTCGCTATCCACGGGTCATGATTACCCCAAACGCGGGGCAAGCATCGCTCAATAAAAACGGTATCATCTGGGATGGAACGCGATGCACGTGCCGACGTCGTCCACGGAGTGAGAAACCCGGGAGCAAGTGTATCCCGGCTGATATTTATTAGCCTTCCAGTCAAACTTAGAGGGAGGCGCGGTGGCGGGGGTGGCAGGCCGAGGGTGAATGCGGATTTAACGAGGGGCACTAACAAATTTGATGGCACCCCAATTCACCGCGTCTGCCGATGGAACTTGATTCGCGGGAACATCTTATTCTGATCGCTTAAAAGACTAGTAAATGTATGTTAAAAGTATTACAATTAAATCTATCTGTTTTAGTCATACTTAGTTATTTTGCTCATATTGTTATAGAGTTGCGATTTTATGAGAAGAAAAATTTATATGTATATAAAGTATCTTATAAATTTTTTATTTTAATGTTAAATAAATCATATAACTCACTTTTAAACATTTAAGAATATTCTACACATTTAGAATCCAAAATTCTTCGATGAAGTTTCCTTTATTAGTGGTGTCGATTTTCATTCTTCATTTGCAACTTGAGTTTTAAAGTGTAGATTTTTATATTTTATTCCGGACTAAAAAAATTTGAAAAAATTTATTTCATATTTATGAAAGCTTTAACAACATAATTATTAATGTTATTTGTAATAAAATTTCGGGACTGAAGAAAAGACCTTTTAAAAGGTTGAAAACATTTTACGTTAAGAATTTTAATTGTCAGACAAGATATTCTAAATGTTTATACTGTTTTAAATAATAATCATTAGTTATTATTTTAGCACGATCATTAAGTTCAGCTTTTAATCATTGCGTTTTTTGTTTTACGGATTTTTACTATAGAAGTTGGATTTATTTTACTTATTTTTTACAAATTTAAAAACTACCAAAATTTATAATAAAAAAAATCAGTGCCTTTAAAGTCTAACATTGTCGATGGAGAGTTAAATAGATTTTCCTTTCTTGAATAATTGCGATATTTATAATTTATTAAGATACGTGTACAACAAATTTGTATAGAATTAAAAGACCGAAGAACAACGTATCGAGGACTCGCCCTGATAATCGCATTGCGCGAGTCATACTATCGATCGCGCTAACGGTGCGGCCAATCCAATATAGTTGAAAGGTGGAAAAAGTGACGTACGTTCAATTGATATAGGGATGGCAAACGAGAATCGACGTCGATGAGTACGACGCGTCCAGGGGGTGGCTTGCTCACCCGGTCGGTTTCTACCGCGTCATATATCTTGATTTCACGACCCTTCTCGCAGGGGTATCAGGTTCCACACAAATCGGGAAACTCGGTTCGACGCGGCTCGAGCGACGTAATCCAAAGCCATGGGAACGCAACGCTGGTCGTCGCGTCTCGTGCCGTCCCACCCTCATTTCCCTTCGCCAGGGAGAAAGACCACCCCCCAGGATCAGGTCCCGCCGATAATCATTGTAAATTACCACGCATCTGTAGCGCGTTTCGGTCGTTAACGCAGACCGGCTCGTTCTCTCGACGAACTATTTCGACTATTCCGTTCCGCTTCCATGGGAAGCCTGTTTGCCGATCGAGCGCGTTTCCAGATGCGTTCCTGATGTATATACAGTGCTGCGATAGGCCTACTAGTAGTGACTGAGACGACCGGTTCGTTAGTTATTTTGTTAAGTTCATTTATTATGTTCCAGAGGTTGTGAGAACAGCTTCGACTTCTCGTTTTACCTTTACAAACAGCTTTGGCGTCTCGTTTTACCTTTACAAATAGTTTCCTCCTTTTCTCTTCAATTCATAATTGAGAAAAACTGATATAGAACTAAGTTAATAAGAAAACCAAACTGATATAATATTTTATCAGGCAGAGCTGTTACTTATTAGTGCTGTTATTTCTGTAACTAATTATCCGTTCAAATACTATAATAATTCTCTTCTTTTTCTCTTTGAGATAGCATGCTGATCTTTTTTCTTAGAAATTCGTCGTAAGATAAATGAGATGTTTTCAATATTTATATGAGTACAATAAAGACTTAACTATCTATGTAACTATATATACAAACAATAAGTAGACCAAGACACATAGGTATTATGAAACTGTTCGGGATGGATTCTGATCGGAATTACTACACTTTCCCTCCAACAATCGTAATAAAAATCTAGGAAATAATTGAACAATTATTCCTAGATTATTAAACCGGAATCCATTCCAAATAATTAATACTTTAATACTTTTAATATAACCCTTTATTTTAATTTAATTTTTTTTATATTGAGTACTAGATCATAGTAGACGCAGTTACATATGTTGAAAATATACGTCTTTTCTCGTCCATCGTTTTCCCATTATGTATAGCAAAGAAAGGGGAGGGGAGAGGGCCCTCGAACGTGCTGTCAATTGGGGCTGTCAAAAGTCCGAAAGTCTCATTCTGCGCGGTTCCTCCGCGATTTAATTCTCGTTTCACGGTTAGAGCAGGAAACGAGTCGGCCGGACGGTACCGACCAGCGTTCGATGAGCCTAACAGCCGTTTTTCTC